>NC_137032.1:13347002-13912002 GCF_032717465.1 Coenobita brevimanus
CCTTTGTTGCCAGCATTCAAATACCGCGTCTCTCATGGGATTCATTAATCTCCTAAACCAACTAGATGAGGATATGCGCGTCCCAGCGCAATATGCCAAGCTCCGTGAAGCTGCCGCCGCCATGAAAGCAACTAGTAGCGAGATGTTCCAATTACTGGTAGGCACGAAATGGTTAGAAGACAAGAATGGCGTTCCAATGCTTTCACTCACCAACTTTGCTGACTTAATTGGTTACCTGAGATTCCTTCACTGGCTTACTCCTAAACAGCGAGAGCTAGCCTTGGAAATCGGTTTCAATCCAGGGGATAAAATTATTCAGGTCACTAAAGCCATTCATGAAAGAACAGGTTCGAACTACACGCGTCAGGGCACCACCCAACCCTTGGCCTCCTCAGTCTGTCACACCTCCACTACCCCAGACCAATCTCGCTCCCATCCCACCACACACGGCAGACCTGCCACACATCGTTCTCCTACCGCGGGTCGTGATCAATCTAGCGCCCGACGGAACAGACAATCTTCGATTCTTTGCTGGTACTGTGGTCATCCTGGACATCGAGCATCCAGTTGCGACCGTACATACAGACGTTCTCACTCCCAAACCAGACAGCGTACGCCTTCCCGCTCACATCGTCCACACTGCAAATACCACAAATCAAGCACGACTCACACCACTGAGGAATGTCGTTACCTCAACCGCCAACAGTCAGGGGAAGCGCCACGCCCATATCGGACCAATATCACGTAGAACCAGAAACCCAACTCCCCATCCGCCATGTAGGTCCCATAACATCCTCGGGTTTAGTCATTCTCGGCAGTAGTCATGACATACCAACGTCATTCTTCTTGGATACAGGATCTATGGTAAATCTCATTTCCGAAAATTCCTTACAAATTATTCATCGCCATCACAACCACTTCAGTTTCCTAGAACCACCAGACATTCGCCTATGTGGTGTCAACGGCTCAGAGTTTAAGGTTAAGGGAAGAGTCACCCTTGAAGTCAAACTCCACAGAGATTTGCCCCCTATCCCAATTGAATTTCATGTCACTAATGACTTGCAGTATCCCGCAGATGCCCTTATTGGTTTCTCTACCATGGCACAACACTCCATTGCATTATTACCTGCTTGTGGTAGTATAGACATTTCTGGATTCCCGGTTTACACTATGGAATGTCCCCGTCCTGTTCTTACGATTAAATCAGTCCTTCAATTACCTTGTCCCTATCACTACCAAAAAGTCCAACCCAGCCCAAACCACCACTATCATCATCTGAGAATACAGAGATCATTCCTTTACTGACTGCGAGCAAGTACATAAATTCCTCAATGTCTCCTGATACATCATCTCAGCCTTCGAACATGGCTCTTACCTCCTCTCCCGACAACACTGCCGCTGACTCAGACATGTCTCAGTTACCTACCTCACACAGTCTGAATGATCTTCTCCAACACGCAGAGACGAAACATGCAGTAACGAATATGTGCACAATTTTGTTACCGCATTAGTTCACCAAAGTCTCTGTTTGTGTTGCCGGTGCGAAAGAAGGAGTGGATGTACTAACGCTACCTGAGACGTGTTGTGTGAATGGCTTGACTTATGAGTCAGCGTGGTGTACAGGCTTAGAGGACAGTTTATGCTACCTGTACTTGCTCAATGTCACAAATGCTCCACTAAAACTTAAAAGTGGTGTAAAGACTGGAGACTTCCTAGTATACCCAGCGGCCGCAAAGGTGTGCCAAGATTCCTCAATTCCTACTATTCAGACTGATGATACGCCAATCGGTGTATGTACTATTAACTCTATGGGATCTGCGCCGACATATTCACCCGATATGCTCTCACATCTCAATTGCACAGATTTCCCAGAAAATACGCCTCAACTCCTCGACCTTCTGACCTCGTACAGAAACGTGGTTGCCTTACCCGGTGAACCGATGGGTAGAACAAACCTTGTCAAACATATGATTGAACTACTACCAGGAATTCAGCCGATTTACATACCAGCGTATCGATTTCCTCACAGCCAGAGAAAGCAGACAGATCAAATGGTACAGAACATGTTAGACCAGGACATTATTGAACCCTCCGTCAGTCCATGGAATAGCCCACTTTTCTTAGTACCAAAGAAGGACGGCAACTTTAGACCAGTAGTCGACTATCATAAGGTCAATTCTGTCACCGTTCCAGACCGTTTCCCGTTACCTGTCCTCACTGATTTGATAGAATCCCTTGGTGAAAATAACGTAGTCTTTTCATCTTTAGATCTCCTCAGCGGGTACTGGCAGGTCGAAATGGAAGAGTCCTCTCGCCCAGTTACAGCCTTTAGCACCCCTTCCGGACATTTTCAGTTTAAGAGACTCCTTTTTGGTCTGAGAAATGCTCCTTCCATGTTCATGCGACTTATCCATTCAGTCTTCAGCGGTATGATGGGACACTCTCTTTTTGCTTACCTAGATGATATCATTGTTGTGAGTAAATCCATCCCTGATCATTTTACCAAACTCCAGCAAGTCTTTGAACGCCTCCAGCTCGCAGGCCTGAAAATCAATCTCAGTAAATGTGACTTCCTGCGAAAGAAAATCAAATTCCTAGGCCATGTTGTAGATGCACAAGGCATTCACACTAATGAGGATAAAACTAAGGCGATTATTAACTTCCCAGAACCTACCACTACCGAAGCTGTACGAAGTTTCCTGGGCCTCAGTGGCTATTATCGTCGCTTCATCCGGGATTATGCAAAGATCGCCGCTCCTCTGACCCACTTACTCAAGCAGAATGTGCACTTTGTTTGGACTAACGACCAGTCACAGGCTTTCCAAAAGCTAAAGACAGCTCTTGTAAATGCCCCTGTTCTAGCGTTCCCTGATTATACCACACCCTTCCTTCTCTGCACAGACGCCTCAGGCACTGGACTTGGTGCCGTTTTGATGCAACTCGATGAAGCATCAAGGAAGCGCGTAATAGCGTATGCTAGTCGCACCCTTACAACCGCTGAACATAACTACAGTGTCACAGATCTCGAAGCGCTAGCAGTAATCTGGTCCTTGAAACATTTCAGAGATATAGTCTATGGTTATCCAGTGCATATCCAAACAGACCACCTTCCACTATGTGATTTGTTCAAGAATCGCAACCTAACAGGTAGACTAGCTAGATGGTCTGTCATCATCCAGGACTTTAATCCCACTTTACAATATGTACCAGGCAAGTTGAATGTAGTCGCAGACGCACTCTCACGTCACGTAGCAGCAGCTATAACATCACTGCAGCCTGAAGTAACTGAAAACACTACACTAACGTCTGAAGTTGTTCGAAACTTTCAGCGCCAAGACCCCATGTGGTCCAAAGTCATTTATTTCCTAGAATCTGGCGATGCCTTGACCTTACCTACTCTGCCAGTATCACTAGATGAGTTCATGCTAGATGATGATCTCTTGTACAGGAAAACACTGCTAACAGGCAAAGATATGCCCAATCGCAAAGTACGCCAACTTGTTGTCCCCACTGCCCTGATACCAAAGGTTCTTCATATTGTTCATAATACTCCTCAAGCTTCCCATCCAGGTAAAGACCGATGCTTGCGCCAAGCACATCTCAAATACTATTGGCCAACCATGCGCTGCGATATCAATGCCCACTGTGACTCTTGCCTCTCCTGCCTCTGCCACAAAGGATCAACCGGCTTACCAGCACCTCTCTTACAATACCCAGTCCCGTCACGACCATGGGAAACTGTCTCAATCGATCTCTTAAAACTCCCTCTCACAGAATCTGGCGCTGAGTACTTGTTCATAGCGGTCGACCACTTCTCCCGCTACTGTGTCCTCGTACCCCTCTCCGACAAGACCACGAAAAGCGTTGCACGTGCCTTTGTAGATCACGTAATTTGCCCATTCAGTACCCCTCATACCATTCTTACTGACAACGGTACAGAGTTCAACAATAGCCTTCTAGATGAGATCTGTCGCCGCTTTCGTATCAGTAAGCGCAATGTCGTGCCTAACCATCTGGCTTCCAATGGCCTTGTAGAACGCCACAACCGAAAAATCTTAGAGTGCCTCAGACATCTAGGCTCCCATAGTTCGTCCTGAGATGACTGGATTCCCCAAGTGGCATCCTCCATCAATAGTTCCATTAATGCATCCATTGCTGAATCTCCCTTCTTCATCCTCTTTGGCTTTGACAAGGACCTCCCATACTCTCTCTTATCCTCAAAGCCAGAGCCCATCTACAACCTGGCTGATTATGTTAAACTAAAATTGGCCAACTTCCAAACAATCCACCAGTATGTCCAATCCACTTTGGCTTGCTCTCAGGAGGACATGCTGCAGCGCCAACATAAGTCCGCCTCTCCTATCACTATCAGTGTAGGCGATCGTGTCTTTGCTCATTCCCATACGCGTTCCTCTAAGTTGGATGACAAATTTACAGGGCCCCACCGCGTCCTCACTCAACAAGGCAACAAATTTCACCTCCAGGACCTGTCCACTAGGGACACCAGATGGGTCCACGTCGATGACTTAAAGCGAGCACCCCATGGCCTCGTGTTGGAAGAGTCACTTACACAACCTCCTGCCCCCTCTTCCCCTCCTCCTGTCCCTCAGTCTACCTTGTCTCCACCTATCCCTCCGTCTCCTTCCTCTCCACCTCCACCTGCTCATTCATCAATCAATCAATATCGGTCCAAACTGCGCTCTGCCCATCAACCTCTTCACGACCTCCCCCATTAACTCTACCCTGATTTTCTAGGTACGATGTTAGCGATCTCCCTGCTGGCAGTGCTGACCCTCCTGGGGTCTGGGTCAGGTCAGGACGAAGGTGGAGTACGTCCCGGGGCCTTGGTCGGCTCGGGAGGCGAGGTAATGCTTATCGAAGACGTAGCCTCTTTGCGCTATGATCTTGCGCCCCTGGCCGACGTAGCCATTGCCCTACCTGCCTACGCGCACCAGCTCTGCGGAATCAGGACCCATCTCACGGCCCTCATGGGGACACACAACCCGAATGAGTATCTCTATAACCTTTTCCTCCCACTCTCCTGGCAATTGCAATACATAAGTAACAGATTCACTGAGCTCAATGACACATTTTCCATTCAGACACCCGTGGGTCGTTCTCATGTGAAACGAGGTCTCTTTGACTTCAGCGGTGAGATTCTGAGTGGCTTGTTTGGCGTTGCTACAGCCCGTGACATTTCTGGCTTCAAATCTGATCTCACTCATTTAGCTTCAGCCCTAGAATCACAACGCCGAGTCATTAACATCCAACACACTATGTTACAGAAGTTCACAACCCAACTCAATGAAGTCACGTCCACTCTAAACAATTTCACCGATATCTTACAACGCCACCTTTCAGATCTCAACGTTATCTCTCAGTTCTTCTACCTCAAACTCAACATGGATAATCTCCAACTCGCCATTGACTCTCTCTTGTCTCAAGTCTCTGCCTTGGTTCGTATCCTGGTCGATGCTATCAATGGACGTGTCACTGCCGACTTAGTACCTGTCTCAGCTCTCCATTCTGTCCTGGAATGGGCTCACTCCACCTTCGGTCTCTCCCCAGTCCTCCCTTACTCCTCCCTTGAATATTATTATCCTGTTCTCGAAGCCACTCTTCTCACCACATACGTCGTCGTCCATGTTCCTCTCCATTCTGCCATAACATTTAACCTTTTCCACATCATTCCCTTCCCTTTCCGCCTCAACAACTCCTTGTTACAGGTATCTGTTCCTTCAGAATATTTCCTCCTCTCCCATGATCATCTTTCCGTTGCCTTCCTTTCTTCCACAGACCTCCAGCAATGTTCCTCCCTTACTCCGACCTCTCGTCTCTGTGCTGTCCACCTTTTCGCTATCTTCCCTAGCAGTGCTACACCCTGTGAGTCTGCTTTAGTTCGCAACCATTCCATCTACTTGGCCTGTTCTTTTGTCCCAGCTCCTGACCTCCCAGTCCACCATGCTCACCTCAACCATGTCCAGTACTTCTTTGCTGTTCCCATCTCTGTCACAATCATGTGTCCTGGTTCTTCGGTTCGCTCCGTCCCCGCTAGTGGTCTCTACAAAGCACCTGACTATTGTACCGTCAAATCAGACTCCGTCATCACTTACGCCACTCTCTATCACCAAGCTGTCCATAATCACTCCTATGACATCTTTCAACCACTCGACATACCTTCAACCCTACCATCTGCCAACATTACCATCACCTCCCCTAACTTGCGCATGCTAACCTTCCTCAATGACAGTGATTTCATTATGGATCAATTTTCTCTGGCCTTCAGCCGTTCATGGGTTCATCCAACAGTTGTGTTTCCCCCTGTGGTTATCGCTTTCATAGGTTTTCTACTTATCATATGTGCAGTGCATTGTTGTGTCAGAAAAATGGAACGTCGACTCCAGGAAATCAGAGTCGCTACAGGCATAGTACGCCCTACACACGACGTAGAAACTCCCCGTACTTAGTGCCCTCACATTCAGTGACTACCAATGCCATCTAACAATTAACCAAACTGTGAACAGACCTCTGCCTACTAGAAAATGGTGGTATTTCTTTAATGCATTACCGAGTGCCAGTGTGTCCTACAGAAAATACAAGAAAAAAAAAAATTAAGGAAGAACAACCATAGAACTCTCATATCTACTCCTTGTTTATCATGTATCAAACTATTATTGTGTAATTCCCATTATGTCTTAATCCTTGTATATCTTATATGTATATATCCTTCTAATTCCCTCCCCTCAACATGGCCATGTCTCCCCTACTGCCCCTGTATCATACTTCTCCCTTGTACACACCTCCCGGTCCTGCCTTACTACTATAATCAAACACCATTTAACTCCCGGTGTCAGGAGACACCGTCTCAGCTACCCGGGGGAGTAGTGTACCCCTTCCACAATATGTCTACCCCCGATGTATATATGTCCCCCCCCAATGCATACATGCCCCCACTAAACTTGCTAGGTCAGCACGCTTTCCCACGCATGAAGATGGCGTTATTGCATCAGTTGATAGCAGGCAGCCTAGTCGGGCAGACTATTTTACTGTGAGCTTGTAATAAACTCCTTATCTAGCTGTTTGTACACGGAGTTTCTGTCACCAAAGTATTGCAAGTTACATATATATATATATATATATATATATATATATATATATATATATATATATATATATATATATATATATATATATATATATATATATATATATATATATATATATATATATATATATATATATATATGTATAATATATATATATATATATATATATATATATATATATATATATTATATATATATAATATATATATATATATATATATATATATATATATATATATATATATATATATATATATATATATATGTATAAAGAAGGGAACTCCCGGGTAGGGACCTGTGAGCTTCGCGACTATCAGCCGACAGGCGGAGGGCGGTACGACTGGCACCCTTCCAGCAAAATCCCTCGCAAAGGAATTCCGGCACCCAATGGGATATATATATATTATTCAACTAAAATCCTGCAGCTACATTAACTGGGGTTTCGGAAAAGCAACCTGCCACCAACAGCACCGCGTCCAAGATTTAATACTTTATATGGTATGAGGGGAAGGCTTATGCATACGTGTACATTTTTTTCTTAAAAAAAAAAAAGAAAATGAAATTATATGTAACAATTATTGTTAACCATGCTCTCTCTCTCTCTCTCTCTCTCTCTCTCTCTCTCTCTCTCTCTCTCTCTCTCTCTCTCTCTCTCTCTCTCTCTCTCTCTCTCTCTCTCTCTCTCTCTCTCTCTCTCTCTCTCTCTCCTGGAATGGAAAAAGGTTCGACTGAAGGATCTTTGTTTCGTGTCATACCGTATTTTAAATTTAATATCATACCGTAAATTTCATACAGTACTTTATATTTTAGAAAGCATTTGTACTCTATCAAATTCCGCATCGCACCATACTGCATTGCCAGGTTTGCCTCTTGGTAACCATTCTTGTCCTATTAATGACTATCGTGCTGTTAACTTCCGTATCATATAAATAATGAAAGAAAAGCGTTCGGGAGCCGAATGCTAATCGCCCGCCGGTATATTGGCCAAGTCCAAGTCCAAGTCCAGGATTTTGGCCATATCTTGATACCCTGAGGGTTACATGTTGATTGCTCAAACTGTTCATGAGATATAATGATGCTAAAAGCGGGCGATAAAAACTAGTTGACCTTTGGCAGCCGTTTTGTGACCTTGACATCGACCCCGAGTAACCATTTTCGAACTCGACCAAGATTTTATCCATTTCTTGATACCCTGAAAGTTTCATGTTGACAGCTCAAGCTGTTCACGAGATATAATGCCCCCCCCCCACACACACACAGAGGTGGGCAAAAACATTATCGCTCCACCTTGTACAGGCATGCGATAATTACCACTGTGACTGCAAATTTCTTTCCCTTACCCTTAGCGTTACATCGTTGTTATAGGTTGCCTCTTTCATAGCACTTGGATTGCACTGCTTGCCCAAGAAATATCATTTTTTGGTAGTTTTCAGTCTTCAATTGTCTCCCACACACTTCAGCAATTCAGCACTGAAAATAGTGTACCTATCACATGAGCCTTCACAATTTAACACTGTTTTCAAGACTGACACAACTTCATATCAAATCATACAATCCTTGGTTCTCGTGGTCGCTGCCGCCCTAGAGGATTCATCCATCCAATCACCATCCAGTTTAGTGTTATTCTGTTACATGAGCAAAGTCCCGGAAGTAATGCATATAATAGAAACATGTATGATGAGGGCGATTTGTCTCACATTCCTTGATGGTATTACATTATCAGGAATTTCCAACCACTAATCAGTCATGACTCGTTGTTGGCCACATCAGGATGAGCATTACGATATAAAAACATTATCTACAGTAGAAAGGCTCTGTCCATGTCATGGATATATTATCGTTCTTCAGCTTATGCTTTACATGCTTTATATAATTACTCATTTCACTTTCACTATATGGAATATATGGCTTTTATGAATCTAGAAAATGCATAAACAAGGTAAGAAGAGAGGAATTGCAAAAGGTTTTGCAAAGGTACTGTGTAGAAGGAAATAGATTAACCATGGACAGGCATACCTAGGTGAATTCACCCGATGATATTGCAACGCTGTAGTATAAACATGGTTCCTTTATCTCCAGAATATTCTTTCTTTCTCTTGGTACCTGCTTTTTGTGTTAAGACTCGGTGTTAGGTGGGTGGGTGACGCTCTACACCTAGGTCTTCATATATTTTTTACACTGGTCCGGTGATTTTCACTGGCTATGCCTATTGTGTGAGAGTAGTATTTTTCACTTATAATTTTCTGACAAAAGGGGAGCTAGCAGCTTGTGTTTGGGAGGTTTTAAAGATGCTGGCAAGGAGTATAAAATAAGGACAAAAATTTGTTATTCTTGCATAAATTTAGCTATCAACTCTCAAACTTTTATTGTCAAAAATTTTCTCATTTTTTTTTACATTGCTACGAGTCATTAAATCTTTAATACTTATATCAGAGTGAACATGAGAGTTCTTCCACACTTATACCAAGTTTCATAAATAAATATTGATAAGAAAATTTTTTTTTCTTCCAGAGCCGGGTGAATAATACTTGGGTATACCTGTGGTGTTACTAAAAAAATATCTATGCCTATCCCGGGTTAATACAGGTAAGAGTTTTCATGATGTTCCTGGACCCTTAAGAAGAACAGACGATTGTCCAAGCGAGTCGGGTAGGACTATTGTTGGAATAAGACAAAATGTGATGTTCCCATGACTAAATCATGAGAGAGAGAAAAACTCAGTGGAAGGCTAAGGAGTTGAGAATGGTACTGAATCATTATTGGTGGGATATTTCGAATTTGATGCATACAATGATGCCATGGTGTCGGCTGGTGAAGAGGAATTTTGCTGACTTGTGTGTAGTTTTGTTGATGTCTGCGAGCATTGTGCCTTGAAAGAGTAGAGCGATGGTGGCTGATAGAGAAGGTGGCTATCAGTGCAATGTTCTGGAGAACGGAGAAATACAAGTGATGATACTATGATCATGGATGCAGAACTCACCCCCCCAACGGGGGGGGGAGGGATAAATGTGCAAAAGATGGAAAGTGGAGTGGCCAAGGGATGGAATGTCTTTGAGCGCATGTGTGCTCGAGTTATGCCAGAAACAGAAAATTTTTGCAATATTTTTCAGTATCGGAAACGAGGTCCTCTCGCGCATCCCAGGCAATTACCTGATACTTTTATCCCGTCCAGTCAATCAGAATCTCCTTCTATCCCCACCAGCCAATCAGAATCCCGCCTTTAATGCCCACACATATGTCACTGCGACACCCTGATCTCGCCCATCTCCTTATTAGTGGATTCAAGTTTGGTACACTCCGCTTCAGTTTGGTACACTCCCTTTCATATTGTTTTCTTTTTTTCCGCTCTTCCTAAAATCGTATTGTACGAACTTTTCATTTTTTCCTTGATAAACATTGAAATAAATAAAATTTTGCCTAGCTGGGGGAGGCGGTGGCTGAATTGGTAGAGAGGTGGCCTGGAGTTCTATTGGACCCAGGTTCGAATCCCCGCTGGGGCAAGGAACAGTTTAAGGATTTGAATATCATGAAAGCAGACTTAACCGTTTTACCAAAAATGATCCGCCAACATGTCGCAAAAGTACCCTCACTAATACCACTACACCAGTCCTGTATGAAACAGCCCTAGCATGTATTCAATATGAACAGTAGGTGTTAGCGCCGAAGTGGTGACATGTGGAGGTGTATGGTATGCCAGGAGGACTACTAGGACTTGGGAGCAGACTGTGAAGACTATGCCCAGACTCAGACACTTAAAAAAAAAAAAAAAAACAGTGTTTTCAGATCGTTTGACTTCGTGAGCGTGAGTGCGCTCAGGCCATCCATGTGTGGATGTCTGTACCTGGTAGGAAAAGAGAGTTCTAAGCATGGATTGCATGAAGGAGTATTACCTCCCACATTAACGTCTGGGCGTGAGATTCGGTGCGACATGAAAACAGAAATTCAAGACTTAAGTTAGAGATTGGATTTTTGAAAAACGTGCATGTAGTGAGGAGAGTGGATAGGATGTGAAATAATGTGATTCGTGAATTTTTTCAAAAAAACGAACTTTGTGAACAACAAGGTTGAAGACAGTGTGCTTAGACAGAAGTCATATCGAGAGAATGGTTATAAACAAGGTAGTAAGAAGGGTAATGCTCATGAGTTTGAAGGTTGGGGGAGGCGTTGTAGACCAAGAAGCTGATATTAAATAAGTGTGTAAGAAAGAAGGGTATGGAAGCTGACGAGACAAGTGGAAAAGCAAGGGAACGATGAGGTTGGATTAATTTTGTAAGGAGTGTATGACAAAGGTTCGGCACCCCTTTGTTTACTTGACAGCTGTTGGATATTGAATCTGACAGGTAAGTATAAAGTCACGTCCTAACAGGTGTATCTATCAGATAGATAAGAATTCTGGGGATTGAATGATGAATGAATGGGTGTCTCTCCCACATCACTGGACATGCAGTTGATTTGTTGATTAGTTATCATATTGTCATGTTTTTTCCTTTCCCTGGTTTTCTGTATCTTAGTTCACCCCAACTGCAAGTTGGAAAAAGAAGCCGGATGATGATCATCATCATGATCATTGTGATGATGTTTCACTTTTATCCAAGCTTATACCCTCTTTCGCGAACTTTTTTTTTTTTTTTGGGGGGGGGTTAACTTCGAAATCAACTTCCGCCTCCACCATCATCATAGTATTATTTTTTCCCCTTCCACTCCCCTCTCTCTCTCTCTCTCTCTCTCTCTCTCTCTCTCTCTCTCTCTCTCTCTCTCTCTCTCTCTCATGCTGAAGCATTCCCTTTATACTTTGCCCTTTGCACTCAGATTCTTTCACTCCTCCATTTCACAACACCTATCTTTTCACTCTTTTTGCTCGTCGTGCCCCAATCACCTCATTGCAGACTGTTCCCCATAAAACCTTTCCACATATCCTCCAACTCTCCCCGTTTTCTTCTCTCACATTTCCACAGTTTTTTTTCCAAAATTCTTTTAGTTTTTCGCTGTTACAATTTCCTAATCTTCTCATTCTACCTTGCTCATGTGCAGTTTCTGACGTAGGTTCGCCTAATATTTCGCTCCTTCTTCTCGTACCTCTCACTTCCCCCCGGCTTGTGAACGTTACTCACCTGAGAGCTTTTGTCTGATGCTCTGCCAATAAATTATTCTTTGATATTATGATGTGTCTGGGAGGAAAATGCCAAACTTGCTCCAGGTATGAAGTATACGCATTGAAATCTTTGGTGAACTTCATGTCCCTAGCTGTACCATAAATCTCTGCCATCATCAACGCTGTATTCTTTTTGCTGTGATCCAAACTTAACAGTCAGCCCCTTTTATTATCATCTAATACCATACTTGTCCCTGATGCCATTCCTTATTCCTACATTTACATCAGTGCCAGTTATACTGTATCACTAGCCTACCGTCAGTCCCATACTGTTATCACTTCCCATGCTATCTAAGGGTGTTTTTATCTTAGATAATTATCGTTATACTAAACTGCCTTTCATCACAGAGGTTTACCAGAACATTCTTCGTATCGTTTGCTACTTTTGACTGCCGTCTTTTTCTTCCTGACAGTAATAGCCTGGGTTGAGATTCAGAAAATAACCTAGGGTGACAGAGCGACTTGGAGGCGTTTTGTCTGCGGCCACCCTTTGCGGGATTAGGGCGTCGGGCTATAGATAGATAGATAGATAGAATTCTCGCCTTTCTGATCAGTTTTTGAAGGAAGAACCAAACATATGGAGAGCATTTACAATCTCCTCTTCTTGCCTTTCTTGCGAGAATGAATCGTTAGTTTATAAAAATCTGCTTTGGTACAATAATGATATCGGTAAGGACAGCATGAATGGAACTGTTACGAGAGAGCAAACACAGCCAGCGAAAAGACATTTACTCTTTGTTCAGCCGAGAAATGAGGGGCCTGACACGACCTGGCCCTGCCCGACACGATACGGCTTGACCCGATGGTTTTCAGAAGCTAATAACTTTTCTACTATGAGAGACAGAAAAGAGATTCTTTCAGAAGGCAGTAGAAAAATTCAGTAAATTTAGTTCTTAGGTATATATTTACTCATGAGACCAAAGAAACCCCTAGGAATCCCAGCTTTCCTAGAGAATGTACCGAGAGCTTCAATGGACATGCTCCACTATGAAATCTAATAAAAAAAAAAAAAAAAGATCCTGCCGTTACAATGTGTTCTTGCATGAATTCTAACAACTAAATATTGGATATTATGCTATTAACTTTACATGAACGTTTATACTTTTTCCTGTGATTAGGGGGTGAAATCAGCAAGGGATATCTTCCAGTTTCTGGGTTTTATCATTCAGTCAACAGCCAAGCGTTTGCAGTTCGTTGAGAAGGAAAGTTGGGAACAGAGAACTGAATAATGCATGTGTGATAAATTCTACGGCGACTTGCTATATGGACATCCGGAGAGAAAACGTGAGAAAACGCGAGGAAGTAAATATTTTAGCTCAGTTATGTTGCTATTGTTCAACTGCCTCACCAAATATGAAAGTTTATTCATGATAGGTGTATGTACAGTACAAACGCTCGCTCGCTCGTCACACGCTCACAAAGCGCACTTTACTGGTTGCCATGGTATGAGCCCAGATTTTAGTTTGGTTGATTCACGATCGTGATTGATGGGAGGTGCCGAATCCCTCCATAATCTGCTCAGTACTCCCATGGACACTACAGATAGGAAAAAGAAAGTGCTTCGTACCGTTTTTCTTCATATACAGTTCTTAGTGTTGACCAATAATTCTGAAAGTTTGCAAGCTGGTAGTAGAGTGTAAGACAGTTCGTTCTGAGCCAACTGAAAAGAGTCAAGTAATATACAATACGTTTTGGATCTCATAATGACGTTTTTCCACACAAAACTTATAAATTGGGTGGCATATTAAACAATTCAAATTTAGAGATAACATTTTTGCTCTGGTTTCGCTACGTTACAGTAAATGCCACATAACTGTTATGATACTAACAGGTGACACTTGTTTTGGCCATATGCATTAATTATCGATAATACACTCACTGATTTTATATGCCGTCACATCTAAAACTGTACTGACAAACTGCTTACAAACGGCGATCATGCCGTGTGTGTGTGTGTGTGTGTGAACACACACACACACACACACACACACACACACACATATATATATATATATATTGTTACGGAACAGAGAAAGATAATGTACACTTTAAGTGAGAATACGAAGAGTCACTACTGTCCCGTAAAGTTCCAGGTTCAAAACAAAAGAGTTAGGTAAAATTACAAGTTAAAGTTTAATGCTTAAATTAACAACAAAACATTCAGGACTCATAAGGATAATGTAATGGCAAATAAACAGGTTAAATATATGGTTAACTGCAATAGCCTCTATTAACACGAAATTAGCAAGAGTAAATTTATCTAAGTCAGCCCTGATAAAATGAGATACCAGATAATACTCAGTGAATGCCAGATAAATAATTACAGATACAAACTATTATCAAAAATGACTGACATAAAGATCCATACATGAATTACAAAAACTTCACTAAGCCTACAAATTAAACTTATGCTATACAGTACAAGAAAAAATACAATAACAGTAATACTCAAATTACACACAGCTGCTAGATGGTTGGAGATTTCTTGAGCACTCACAATAATAATATCTGTACAGGGGAGGACAGAGATGTGAACAAAATGAGGAGCAGATCTAAGTGGCAATGATGCAGAGACTGAGCTCATTATATAGGGGCCAGCAGAGCTTGATACAACTTGTAATAAGGACGCGCAAATGAAGCGATGGGGACAAACGGTCGACAATCCCGCACTGAATAACAGAAAGGACGACTTACTCTACTATAACGGTAGAAGGGGGAACTGAGGCAGAACACGCTCGTGATCAAACATGCAGCAACTGTGCGTTAAAATTACACAAAGGATGATGAAATCATAGGCTATGTAACAATATATATATATATATATATATATATATATATATATATATATATATATATATATATATATATATATATACACACACACACAAAGATCTTGTGTATGAGATCATTAGAAGTACGTGACCTACTAGCACACACATCCCCTGACATTTTTTTTTTTTTTTGAAACATGTTAGCATTCTCATGGTACTGACAACTCTAGATTTTACGTTTTTGTTAACGACAGAAGATTATATTCAAGTAAATGAGTATAAATTTCTGGTAATGCTAATTTGGGTACCACAAGCCCTCCCACAGTCGGGACAGCTTTAGTATTCTATTATCGCTTAAGCCAGACGATTTATTTCATCTGCCAATGAACCACAGGAGTTTTAGCTTTAAATTAACGGTTAATTTTAACGAGTTGTGTCTACATTGTTAGCAGGGAAACCCATGCCTCATTTTTTGTGTGCATTCTACTTAATACTAACATTTTCTTGCTGACACTGATAATATACGGCAAAATAATTTATCCTTTACAATACGATGACGTGAATAATGTGACAAGAAATACCAACGACATAGGTAAAAGTTACGTTTTGTAAGGTGTAGGACATCCACCTCACAAGCTACAGGGTAGGGTTTTTACCTAATATGAAGACGTCCTTATGTTTTTGGTATCTCCCGGGAATTTTTCTCATTTCTGGAGAAAGTCTTTGACATTTGGTGGTTAAACTCAGCCTTAATTATCCCCTTTACTCTCTGGATACTTTCTAAATGAGTATAATTATCAGCGTATAAAAAGTTTATAACAGAAAATATGTCACCAGAATCAAGGTGTTAATGACATATTAAATTCTTAACAGTATGAGTCAGTAATTTTCTTGATACCCCAGCATCTAAGAATTTTCCACTGCAGCGCTAGAAACAAAACTAAAAAGACGAGGAGGCACGATGGAGGGAATGATGCGAAAGGAGGTGTTGAGAGAGGCAGGGTATAAGGTGGGTGAGGGAGAGTTAGAAGAGTCGTGCTGATGGGAAATTTTAAAGGGGAGTTAACGGCTTGGAGGCATCAGAGCGAGACTGGAGCTAAGAGAGAGTGCAATGCTCCGAAAATGGAAGAGACAAGATCTTGACAATATTAGTTGCTCAAGATATGGATATAATGTTTCACAATGAGAAGTTAAAAGAGTCTACTTATCTATAGCTACATTCCTTAATTCCGAAAAGGAGTGACCACAAACAAATCATCTCCTATCCTGTGTCATATTACTGCCCTTTCCCCAACTTACACCCCATTCTCCCATATACCTCTCTATTCAATCCCTCCATTTAGTCCTCGATACCCTCATCCCACCCTCTCTCCCCCTTCATCTCACTCACATACACTCTCCCAGTTAGTTTCTTAATCTCCATCCTCTCCACATGGCCAAAACACCTTAGTGTATTTCTCCTAATCATTTCTATCACACCTACGTCCACAGCACAATGTTCCTTCATCCCCTAATTTATCAGTCTGTCCATCCATGTAACTCTACGAGCTCGTCTCAGGTAACTCATTCCCATTGCCCTCACTCTTCATTTGTGTCCATCCAACAAGGTTCAAGCTCCACTTCCATACGTTAGAGTTGGTATCACATTACCATCCTGCAGCGATCTTTTTACGTCCATGCTCACTTCCATAATTCTTATCACTGCTTTCAGTGAACCAGCAACCTTTCTTCCATGTTGTAGCCTTTCAAGTACTTCATCCTCCAAACTTCCCTCCCTACTCATCACACTACACAAGTACTTAAATGCACTCACATTTTCCATCTGCTCATCATCCAACCTCACTGATATTCAGTGACTTCATTTCTCTCGAAAACATAACTTTACTCTTCCCTACATTCACCTTTAGATTCCGTTTCTTACAAACACTCCCAGACTCGTTCGTCAAGCCTTGCAGTTCCCCTTCTTTTTCACTTAACAATACAGTATCATCTGCAAACAATAAAAGAAGTTTCTAAAAGCTGCCCTCTCTGATTAGGGCCACTTCAACATCCACTGCCCTACCTTGTATCTCTTTTACAAACCTATCCATATACAGACTGAATAACCATGGAGACATGACATATCCCTGTTTCAATCCAACATTCAAATATAAAAATTAATTCAGTTCAATATCCACATGCATTGCAGCCTTAGCACCCTCAGACATACTCTTCACTGCATTGAACAACTTACTACTTAATCCATATATTCTTAGTATTTTCCATATCCCTTGTTTTCCATTCTTACTCATCACACAACGCAAAGACCTAAATGCACTCACATTTTCCATATCCTCACCATCTAGAATGACTGTGCATTCACTGACTTCATTTCTGAGGACCATAACTTTACTCATTCCTACATTCACCTTTGATTCTGCTTCCTTCACGAAGAGGAGCCTTGCAGCTCCTCTTCGTCTTCACTTAACAATTCAGTAACATCTGCATACAACAGACCAGGAAGTTTCTAAACACTACTGTCTCTCATTTGAGTCGCTCCAACATCTCACCGCACTACTTTCTCTTCTATAGCTTCATCCATACACAAACTGAACAGCCATGGAAACATGGCACATCCCTGTTTTAATCCAATATTCTGACAGAATAATTCACTAGTTCATCATCCACACGAATTGCAGCCCTGGAGACTTCATACGCTTTCTGCATGGCATTCAACAGCTTCCCATTTACTTCATATAAATTTAATATTTTGCACATTCCTTGCCTACCTAGTCTGTCACGTGCTTTCTCCAAATCCGTGAATGCTGCACACAGCCTCTTTCTTTTCTCCAGAAACTTTTCCACTAGACACCTTACGGTGAAAACCTGATCTACACAACTCTTGTCTTCCTGACACCTCATTGTTCTCCTCCAACTATTTTTTTTTTATTTCTCTAACTCTTTCAATAAGTATCCTACCATATACCCTTCCCATTACACTAAGAAGACGAATGCCACCATGACTACCAGACACTTCTTTTTCCTATTCCCTTTGTACAGAGGAATAACTATAGCTGACTTCCAATCCTCATGGACTCTACCTTTCTCCCAGGCCAATCTGCGCATCTTCCATATCTATTCCACTACTATATTTTCCCCACGCTTCAGCATTTCTTTTTTTTTTTTCTTTTAATGCGAGGAAGAAGGAACCAAAGGCCATGAGCCCGCAGTAACAGTTCCCTCCAAGAGAAAAACAAAATACAAAAGAGAGCCAAATTCAAGATTCGATCATTTTGAGATGCCTGGACACACTGCGTTTGAAAGACTGGAGATCATAGGCAGCAGGAAATACAGACAGAGGGAGACAGTTCCAGAGCTGACCTGTTGCATAAATGAAAGACAGGGAGTAACGGTTAACTCTTGCATTAGAGAGTTGGACAGAAAAGGGATGAGAGTTTGCTGCCAGACGGGTGCTACGCGCCCGTCGCAGAGGTAGAGGAATGCAAGCAGACAGTTCAGAGGAGCAGTGACCATTAAAGTAGCGATAGAAAAGAGATAAAGATGCAACAGTGTGGCAAAGAGACAGAGGTTGAAGGGAGTCAGTAAGAGGAGGAGAGTTAATGAGACGAAAAGCCTTTGACTCCACCCTATTGAGAAGAGCTGTATGTGGGGAGCCTCCCCACACATGAGAGTTGTACTCCACACAGGGGCGGATAAAACCCCTGTATAGAGTCAACAATTGTGCGGGGGTAAAGAAAGAGCGGAGTCAGCTTAGCACACTCAATCAATTGGAAGCAGATTTTACAAGAGATGTAATATGATCTTTCCAAGATAAGTCCCGAGTAAATGAAACCCCAAGCATGTTCAAGGATGATGCAGGATTAAGCTGAATATTATTAAACATTAGTGGGTATACCTATGGAAGATTTTGTCGGTTTGATAGGTTTAAGAACTGAGTCTTAGATGCATTAAAAACAACCATATTATTTTTACCCCAGTCAGAGATACGAGCCAAGTCAGACATTAGGTGTGCCATAGCCTCATCTCTTGTTTGTTGAAGTAACTGTTGAGATGGGCGTTGCGGGAACCGAATGGAAAGGTGAAGGGTGGAGTCATCAGCGTATGAGTGGATAGGGTTAGATATACAGCTTAGAAGATCATTGATGAAAAGGAAGAGAGTTGGTGATAGGACAGAGCCCTGTGGAACACCACTGTTGATAGATCTAGGAGAAGAACGATGACCGTCTACAACAGTGGCTATAGGATGACCAGAAAGGAAGCTAGCGATGAAGGCACAGATAGAAGGATAGAAACCGTAGGAGGGCAGTTTGGAAACTAAAGATTTATGCCAGACTCGATCGAAAGCCTTTGAGATGTCAAGTGCAATGGCAAAACTTTCGCCAAAGTCCCGAAAGGAGGATGACCAGGAGTCTGAAAGGTAGGTGAGAAGATCGCCAGTGGAGCGTCCCTGACGGAACCCGTACTGACGATCGGAAAGAAGGTTGTGATAGGAAAGATGTCTTTAAATTTTTCTATTGAGAATTGGCTCAAAAACTTTTGAAATACAGGACGTTAAAGCAATTGGACGATAGTTGAAGGGTTGGGAGTGGTCACCCTTCTTTGGGACTGTCTGAATGAGAGCAAACTTCCAGCAAGAAGGAAAGGTACAAGTTGACAGACAAAGGCGAAAGAGTTTGCCTAGGCAGGGTGTAAGCACAGAAGCACAGTTCTTGAGAACAACAGGAGGGACCCCATCAGGCCCATATGCCTTGTTAGTACTGAGGCCAGTGATGGCAGAGGAGCCCCGGGCTCCTACGCTTCTCATGGGGCAACGTAGGATTGGATGATGCTTTTCCCATGTTGACCTTCTTTATTGCTTCCACTGCTTCTATCTTCCTGATCTCTTCCTCCCTTCCCACCTCCCTTCTTCTCAGCCATTCCCCAGCCACTTACAGTAGCATTACTTTCATTCTCTGTGTAAAAAGAAACTGCACATAAATAGACATGAAGAGTATAAGAAATCCCATTAACAACGAAATATACTCACAACTAATTTGAATATACAACTTTGGCAGTACCTGGAGTATTCTAAATATGATGTCACTATACTGACTTTTGACTTTAGGCAAATTCTCAGTGGCCAGCATAATCGTTTGAAGCTAGAGTAAAATGGTATGTCGTCTTCCGAGGTTTATGAAATCATGGAGTAATGCAAATCTCCTCAGTATGAGTTTTTTTTTTTTTTTTTTCACATCGCAGAATACAATTGTTTGGCGGTAGTACCAACAGAATATGTAAAATATATTAATACACTAACATTAGGTTAAGAATTAAGCAGATTAAGTGACAAATATATACTGTAGTTCATTTGCCTCGCTCCACTCTATAAGAACATTTCCGAAGGTGCAATATCTTATCAGTACGAAAGCCAACAAACCCGGATTCGTATCTCTAGCATGGCTTTGCCCAGAACTGTGCTACGTCTGTTCTCCGTTCTGCTACGAATAATTTCATTTGTACTAATTACTTTGAATTCTCCGGTTTCCTGTACACCAGGAAACTATTTACTACGCTGGGTGGTAACCATATAACCAAATTTTGGCGCCTGGTGGTTTAGTGGGTAATTATTGTGCTCCAATCGGATTGAGCCGGTGAAGGTTTATATCCAAGGGGTGGCTGGGGTTTATTGCTCACCTAATGCCACTCAGAGATGAGTGAGGTTGGTCACTTTCATCTTAAATGTCAGGACCAACTGCCTAGCCCCGGGCTCCTACGCTCCTCATGGGGCAACGTAGGATTGGATGATGCTGAATGCTGATACTAAGTACTTTGAATTCTCCGAATCAAATTCCTAATCCTGGCATCTTGACAAAAAAAAAAAAAAAACTTCTAACAACTTTACCTCATCCTTCTTCCCCCCTCTTTTCCACTCTGATGGTTCTGTATCTGTTTAGTCTACTGAAGATGTACAACTCTTTCCTCAGATTTCTTCTCCAATTTCACCTTAGACGATTCCAGTGCTGTTCCTCCATCCCTATCCAACTCTGATTTCCTCATAATTGACAGTAAAGTTTCTTCAGTTGATGTGTTTCCTGCCCTCACTAACCTCAGTACTAGCAAGGCACATAGACCTGCCGGGGATCTTTCTGTTGTCCTTAAGAACTGTGTTTCTGTGCTTACACGCTGTCAAGGTACATTCTTTTGCCTATGTCTGTACCATTCCCTCTTGCTGGAAGATTGCTCTGATTCAGCCTGTCCCAAAGAAGGAGGACCATTCCTAGCTCTCTATCTCCCAGTTGTTTTTATAATTCCGTGTTTCAGAAGTATTTGAATTTATTCTTAAAAAAAAAAGTAAGCACTTTTCCTATCATATCCTTCTCTCTGATCGCCAGTCTGAGCTCCATCAGGTACGCTGCCCTGACAATCTTCTCACTTTCGTTTCGAACTCCTTCCTCTTTTCAGAACTTTGGAGAAAGCTTTGTCATTGCACTTGCTATCAAAAGCTTTCGACCGACTTTGACATGATTTCTTAATTTCCAAACAGTCTTTTACTGTTTCTGTCCTGTCTGTGCCTTAATCTCTAGCTTCCTTTCTGGTCGTTCTGTATGAGCTGTTATAGATGGGAGCTGTTCCTCGCGTAGAACTATTATTAGTGGTGTTCCTCGGGGCTCTGTCCTATTATCAACTCCCATCAATTACATAAGCCCTACATCTAACTCAATCTACTCAAATGCAGATTATTCCACCCTTCACCTTTCCATTCACTTCCCGCAGAGTCGACCTCAGCAGTTACTTCAACAAACAAGGGTTGAGGCTATGGCACACCTAATGTTTGGCTTGGCCAATATCTATGATTGGGGTAAAAGTAATTTTGTTTTTAATGCATCAAGAACTTATTTCTTACATCTCTGAACTCATCAAAATCTTCTGCAAGAGTATCCTCCATTTTTTAACAATATCCAGCTCATTTCAGCATCGTCTGTGTTTATATTTGGAGTTTCATTCTCTCCTGATTCATTTTGGAAAATCATATTACCTATCATGTAAAATCTGATTCCAAGAGATTAGGTGTGACAAGCCGACTCCATGCCTACTTAACTCCTACACAGTTATTGACATACTGTACACAGGGGTTTTATTCTACCCTTTGTCTAGTACACCTCGCATGTGTAAGGAGACTATACACATAGAGTTCTTAATAAGATGGAGTCATAGGCTTTACGTCTCATTATCTTTCCTCTTCTTACTGGATTCCTTCAACCCCTGTTTCTTCGCTGCACTGTTGCATCTTTATCTCTTCTCTCTCGCTACATCAACGGTCACTGCTCCCCTGAACTCTGCTTGCGTCCCTCCACAACTACGGCGGGTGTGTACGACTTGTCTGACAGAAAACTCTTTATCTCTTTTCTCTCCAACTCTCTGAAGCATGAGTTTACCATTACTCCCAGTCCTTCATGTACGCAACAGGTCAGCTCTGGAACTGTCTTTCTCTGTCTGTATTTCCTACTGCCATGACCTCCAATTTTTTAAATGCAATGTATCAAAACATCTCAAAATGAACTGATCTTGAATTTGGACCTCTATTTTTTTTTTTTTTTTTTTTTTTGGTGAAAAGAATCTGGCAGGCTTGTAGCCTTTGCTTCCTTGTTCCTTGCACAAAAAGAGCTGCAGCCTTCTCATTCTTCACCTATTGACACTACTCCACATTTCTGTCACTAACAAAATCCTGGAAACCAGATTCCTTCACTGTACTTTCTGTAACGCAGCCATGTTTGCCGTCTACAATGCTGTGTTCTTCTAATTCATCAATTTCTAACATCTGTATTGTCATTTACCTCCTGCAGCGGGGGGGGAGGAGGGCACAATCTGGCAGCAATTTGTGATGGTACTACCAATCTGCAGCCAGGTTGTGCTAGGGAGAATTCTGCCACCGTATTCTCAGCGTGTCGTAAAAGGCGACTAAAAAGGGCAGGGTGAGGGAATTAGGGACCTCCTCCTCTGTCTTTTAGTTCCTACAATGAGACAGGGAATAAAAAGGGATGGGGACTGAGTTATCCCCGTACCCAGAAGATTTTTGTCTATGAATGTGCGTGTATATAGTACGATTGAGGATAAATGGTAGGAGATTGGGAGAATGTTTGTGAGGAGAAAGTTGGATGTGTTAGCTTTGAGTGAAACACAGATGAAAAGGAAAGGTGAGTCTAAGTTTGGAAGTGAGAATGGAAGGACGTCAGTAAAGTTGATAGAGGAAGGGCGAGAGAAAGTGTTGCCTTGTTAGACAGCCCGGAAGTGCAAGCAGTGTGTGTTTGAGTGGAAGACGGTGCCATCGAGACTGATGAGGGTGAAAGCGAAATTTGAACGTGAATTGTGGGTATTTGTGAGTGCATATGGGGCCGGTAGCGAAAGAGATGCAGAATAGACGAGTCTTTCTGGAATGATGTTGGTGAGTGTTTGCAGAGTTTTGGAGCGAATGTGAATGTGGTAATGATGGGAGATCTGAATGCTAGAGTAGGAAATGTGGCAGTTGAAGGTGTAGTTGGTATGCATGATGTGCCTGGAAGAAATGAAAATGGGGAACAAATGATTCGGATGTGTGTTGAGCGAGAGACGGTGATTGGAAATACCTTGTTTGAGAAGAAAGATATTTATAAGTATACATGGGTAAGACAGGAGGGTGGAAGGGTTGTTGATAGAGCACTGATGGACTATATGGTGCGTCCAGGAATGTAATAGGAAGATTGTTGGATGTGAGAGTTTTGAACGGGGAGAGTGGAGGTATGTCTGACCATTACCTGGTGGAGGGAAAGTTGAGAGTAGGTAAGAGGTAGGTGAAAGCTAGAAGAGTTAGGTGTGGCAGGGAGGTTTTGAAGGTGAGTGAGTTGGATAAATGAGAGAAAATTATTGAATATCAGTAGAAACTGAAAGATGAGTGGAACCCAGTGAAAGATCAGGAAAATGGCAGTGTGGAGGAAGAATGGTAGTTGTTTAATAGTAATGTGGTGGGGCATGCGGAAGAGATGTGTGGTGTGAGACGAGTGGGTGGTGGTGTAAGAGAGGGAAGTGAATGGTGATGCGAGAAAGTACGTATCGCTGTAACTGAGAAGAGACGTGCATATGAAGTGTAACTGCAGAGGAAGGATGAGGTGTCATGTGAGAGGCATTAGGAAAAAAGGAATAGGGTGAAAAGGGCTGTGCTTGATGCTAATGTAGCAGCAGATGAGAGGTGGTGTAGGCATTTTTTTTTTTTAATAACAGAGAGGAGGAAGGAAAAAGAAATGAATAAAAAAATTATCCATACACCAGATTACTGGTGTCCTCTGTTCATATAATATCTGGAACAGTAAGACTTGAACAGCTGTGGATTGAAATTTGGAGGGAAACTAACTCTGGGGAAGCGAGTTCCAGAAAGATGCAGTTCAGGGAATGAAAGAACTTTGATAGCAGAAGTTTTGCAATATGGCTGAGTGACATTCCAGTCATGAGCGTTACCAGATGCCCGTGTAGCACGAGGGAAGGCATGGAGAGGTGGCAACATGGACGCAACTTCGTCTGAGCATCTGCCATAAAAATATCTGTAAAATAATGCAAGGAAGGCAACATTCCTTCTTACTTGCAGGGGAGGTAGTTTATTTGTAATGGCAGGGTTGTTAATAATTCTAACAGCTTTGTTCTGAATTTTGTCTAGTTGTGTTAATGCAACCTCTCCACATCCATTCCACAAGGGTTGGCAATATTCAGGCTGAGAGGGCACATGAGTCTTATAAATTATAGCCAACTGCTCATCAGCGAAGAAGTTACGGACTCTGCACAATAATCCAAGTTATTTTTGAGGCAGTTTTAGCAAGTGATCTAACATGAGAGGTTCAGCTGAGGCCATTGTTAAGTGAGACGCCAAGAATTTCAATACTTTTGGATGTGGGAATATTAGTAGCACTGAAGGTAATTTACGAATCTGGCAATATCTGTCTATTAGTATATTGTATATATTTAGTTTTACTAGCATTAAATGAGACAATGTTGTTTTGTCCCCAATCACTGATCGTAGATAGGTCTTGATTTATGGAGATGGCTGTACTGAGTTGAGAGGTAGAGATATTAGACTTTGTAAATGGGTGTCTGAGTGTGAATGAAATATGTAATGTTGAGTCATCTGCGTATGAGTGGATGGGATTGTGGGTGACAAATAAGAGATCATTATTATGAACCAGGAACAGGGTTGGCGCCACAACTGATCCCTGTGGCACGCCGGTGTTAACTGAGTGAAAATTGTAATATACATCATCTACTTTTACTCTTATTTTCCTGTCACTAAGATATGAAGACATTAAAGGAACAAAAGGCGTTATTCCATAGCAAGGGAGTTTGGACAGCAGGGAATGGTGCCATACTCTGTCGAAAGCTTTAGAAATATCAAGAGCTACTGCATGAGTTTCTCCAAGTAGATCAATCGATTGATGGATGGTATGAGTTAAGAGATTAAGTATGTCAATGGTGGATCTTTCGTGGTGAAAACCATATTGTCTATCACTAATTAAGTTGTTGGATTCAAGATGTTTAACAATGTGCTTATTAATTAAAGTTTCAAATACCTTACCGAGAGAAGATGTGATAGCTATTGGTCTGTAATCAGAGGGGTCAGAGGAACTTCTTTTCTTCGGAATTGAGTGGATATAGGCTTCTTTCCATGAATTTGGAAAGAAGTACATATGCATAGTCTGAATAATTTAGTTAGAACAGAGACAAGTTCTGGGGAACACTTTTCAAAACATTTGGCAGAATTCTATCTAGGCCTGGAATTTGTTGGTAGATAAATTGTCTAGGATGGATTTTACGTATCTTGTCTGTATTTTAAGTGGGGCAATATCGGGAGAGTCAAGTTCTAGTGCTGGGACAATCTGGCTGGTATCGTCTACGGTAGAGTTTCTGGCAAACGTACTGGCAAACTTATCCGCTTTCCCACGCGGATCATTTGAGGCGTCTAGAATCACAACATTGTAACCGCTGCCACTGGTGAAATGGAGTTAGTGTTACCAGGCAACTCCCCAAACCCTGCTCTGTCTGTCATGATGGATTTACGATTATGTGATCCCAGCAATAGGGTCGTTTTTTCTTATACAAAGTGTTGCTGTAACACTCTCCCTGGATGGAGCGCTAGAATCACAGAAACGCAACATTAACTCCATTTCACCTATGGCGGCGCTTACGATGTTGTGATTCTAGATGCCTCATTTGTAATGTTGCCATCTGAAAATTTTAGTGGGGGAATGGATGATGACTTGTTAAAGCTATCATTGATAGAATTAAGAGTTGACCAGAATACTCTATTGTCATTAGGGTTATTAAGTAGTTTTGGTGCTTGCTTTTGAAGAAAGTTTGATTTAGCTAGATTTATTACAGGTTTTGCATGATTTCTAGCAATTTTATATTGAGAGAGTGATTCAGATGTTTTTGATTTTAAGTAAGAAAGAGTTATATGCTAATGACTTTTGGGCTCTTGCTCTGGCACAGCTGTCGTCAAACCATTTTGGAGAGTTCGATCATTTAGTGAACTGTTGACTTGGTATGAATAAATCCATACCAGCTAGTATTAAGTCGCAAATGAGACTCAGAAGTTTCAACAGAATAAGAAAATGTTTTGGAAGGAGGCATAAAGGTTGCTAAAAAGGAGAGTCTGTGAAGGAATAGCGAGTAAAAGCAGAGGATGGAAGGATGTTAACTGAGAGGAAGAGATGGGCAGAGTATTTTGAAAAATTGTCAAATGTAAAGGAGGAAAGGGAAGCTGAGACTGTGGCAGATGGAAGGGTGCAAGGAACAAATGTGTTGGCAGAGTTCAGTGATTCTTTGATGACGATGGAGGAAGTGCAGGAGGTAATAAAAGAGATGATAACAGCGAAATCTACAGGTTTGGTGGGTGTGCTGTAGAATAACTGAAAGGTGATGGAGCAACAATTCTTGAGTGGTTAGTAAAATTTTTGAATGTTAGTTTTATGAGAGGTATGGTGCCAATTGACTGGGCAAGTGCTTGTGTGGTTCCATTGTATAAAGTTACGGGTAATAAGTATGAATGTACTAGTTTTAGGAGTATAAGCCTGTTGAGTGTTGTAGGTAAGGTGTATGGTAGAGTGTTAATTAAGAGAGTTAAAGAGGGTACGAAGGGAGTGATTGGTGATGAGCAATGTGGCTTTAGGAGAGGGAAGGGATGCATGGATCAGGTGCTTGCTGTGAGACAGGTGTGCGAAAAGTATTTAGCGGAAGGTGTTTTGGGAGTTCATGGATTTAGAGAAAGTGTGTGATAGAATTGATAGGGAGGCTTTGTGGCCTGTTTTGAGATTGTATGGCCTTGATAGTAGGTTGCTAAAAGGAGTGAACAGTTTTTATATAAACAGTAGAACAATTGTAAGAGTGGGAAACACTGTGAGTGATTGGTTTCCCGTGAGAGTGGGGCTGCGGCAGGGATGTGATGTCACCTTGGTTGTTTAATATTAATATGGATGGTGCTGTAAGGGAGGTGAATGCAAGAGTGTTAGGTGAGTGTTTGAGTTTGGTGAATGCTGATGGTAGAGAATGGAATCTGAATCAGCTGCTGTTTGCAGATTATACTGCACTTGTGGCTGATTCAAAGGAGAGACTGAGGCAGTTGGTAGAGGAGTTTGGGAGGGAGTGTGAAAGCAGGAAATTGAGAGTATATAAAAATAAGAGTAAAGTGATGAAGTGTGCGAGGTTGGTGGATAGTAGGAGGATGAATGTAATTTTGAATGGTGAGTGTCGAGAGGGTGTTCTAAGTATTTGGGGTCACATGTTGCTCTGGATGGAAAATAGATGCAAAAGTTAAATTGATATTGAATGACGTTGGAAAGTTGATGGGAGGAATGAAAAAAGTGGTTAGATGTCGTTTACTTGGAATGGATGTAAAGAGAAGGCTGTATGAGGGTGTTGTGGTACCGACTGCGTTATATGGGGCTGAAACATGGAATATGGATATAGCAGAGAGGAAAAGTTTGAACGTAATGAAGATGAGGTGTCTGAGGAGTACGTGTGGAATGACGCAGATGGATCGAGTGAGAAATGAAGTGCGAAGGAGAACTGGAGTTTGCAGGAGATGGCTGATCAAGTTGAGCAGAGGGTGTTGCGACGGTTTTAACATATGAAGAGAATGGATGATAAGCGATTGGTGAAAAAAATAACTAGATCTGATGTGAGAGGTGTAAGGCTGAGAGGAAGACCACAAATAGGATGGATGGACAGTGTTTATAGGGCGCTGGAGGCGACAGAGATGTCTTTTGACCAAGGAAGAGTGGCTGCGCATGATAGGAATGATTGGAGAGAAATTGTGAATGAATAATTGGTGACACAGCCCCGAGGGGATATACTCCCAAATTTGGTCTGATCAGCTGACCATGTCACGTGTGGGTTTTGGGGTGGATCCATTATGACGTGACAGAGGTAAACCAGCTCTGCTATCGGGCCCTGCTGATTGCACTGCGCAATTGACCCTCGTCTGGTGTGGTGCAGTGAGGATGTGTCCCTCCCCTTTGAGGCTAAAATGCGAATGAATGTGTGTGTGTGGATGAGTAAATTGGGAGTGTGTCGTCCTGTCTTGGCTACCTCCCTTCCTTTGGGGGAAGCAGCCTAGATATATAGACAGATAGGTATTGCCATCTTTCACGTATTCCGTTTTCGGTTGTTAATATCCTTCCATGATTACCTCTTGCTTTATCTCATACTTTCTCAGATTCATTCCTACTTCTTGCACTTCTTCCCAAAACAATTTCTCATTTTTCGAGAAATCTTCATTCACTTTTAAATCCTTTATTTTTCGTTTGCTCTACTAATCTACTTTATATATTCCTTTTTTTCTCTCTAACTGCTACCGTCATTTAATGAATCATTTTTTTCTAGCAAATGCACAAATGGTTATCTTTATTATAGAAAGAAATTATCAATATAGAATTATTAGATACACAAACACCCACCCGCCCACCCACACACACACACACACACACACACACACACACACACACACAGGGAGTCATCAGAGGTAGACGTCCGACATCGGCGCTCCGTACCAAACCAACATGGCCAGTGGCATTACCTAAATTAGTATCTTTGAATGAGTCAAGCTCTGTACCAGGTTAGACTAAATGATTTTTCATTATTAAAAGGAGAAAAAAATAATAAGTTTTAAACAAGACTGGTTCAAACAGAACAAAGAACCACGAGGAAAAAATGCGTTGAGTCAGCTGGATTTGTTTAGACTACAGCAACACGGGGAAAGTGTACATACTCTGTAAGTACATACTCTGTTCATTTAGTATTACAAAATAGATACATACTTCAGTAAAACAAATTTGGAAAAGAAAAGGGATAAAAGTAAAAAGCAAAATGATGATTTCTACCAAGAACTGGTTCAAGTGGAGACTCACAATAGACTGGTTGAACGTGTACACAAACTAGAAATGGCTTTCAAAAATGAAATTGATGAAATAAAGAAGCAAATGCACTTGCAAAAGGAAGAGATAGAAAAACTAGGAAGGGAGGCCAATAAGAAAGACAACCATCAGTGAACTAACAGTGGTATTGAGTACACTTAGGAAGAAAGTGAGTGAAATGGCAAGTACAGTAGTCAATCACGAGAGTGTTATGGAAGAGTTCAAAAATGACACAGAGACAATTAGGCAAGCAAGCAGTCTGATAGACCAAAGCAGTGATATTGAGGAGAAGATAACACAGGTGAATGAAGCCGTGCAAAGCTACAAAAATGATGTAGAAACCACGTATGCTGAAATGGTGAACGTAAAGAAAGACTTAGAAACAAGGGTGGAGGAAAAAAGCATTAAAAAGGAAGTGAAAAGAATAATCCAAAACAATCCAAAGTTAGTCAGAGATTCAGTAGAGATAAACAAATCAATAGTAATCACTGGTATAGAAGAGGAAGAAGTTAAAAACAAGATCACAAGAGACAAAAAGGAAATGGCAAATGTAATGAGCTTACTGAAAGAAGTATCAGAGGAAATCTGTAGTAAAGACATAGAGGAACACAAAAGGTTAGGGAAATACGAGAAAAGCAAGACAAGACCTCTAAAGGTGACTTTCCAGAGTGTAAACACTGTGGAAGAGATACTAAAAAATGCAAAGAATCTTATGGAAAAAGAGGAGTTCAAAAATGTATGGATAAAAAGATGCCTAACACAAGAGGAACTGGAATTACTGAAAGAGAAAAGGGAGGAAGCAAAAACAAAAAATGAGGGAAGATCAGAAGAGGAGAAGAAGAAGTTTTTTTTTATAAAGTAATAGGATTGCAGGTACGAAAGTGGTACACAAACATGATGGAAGAAAAAGGAGGAAGGTAGTAGAACCATGTCATGACAAGTATATAAACAAGATGATATAGTTGATGTACTCAAATGTGGATGGAATGGTACCTAAATTACTAGAGATGAATGATTATGTCAGAGAAAATGAACCCCAAATAATATGCCTAACTGAAACAAAATTAACACCAAGGATATCCAATGACATACTAAACTTAGAGGAATACAATATATGGAGAAGAGACAGAAATTTAAAAAAAGGAGGAGGAATTATAATATTAACTAAGAAAAATCTAAAAGTAAAGGAAATAAAACCAGATATATCATCACAAGTAGAACTGATTGCAGTAGAGATCGACACATCTGAAGGTAAAGTAATTGTGGCCAATTTGTACATGCCACCAAAATCAAACACATGGGAAAGAGATGAATATGAGGACCTGGCAGAGAGTACAATTCAGAGTATAAGATCATTGCTACATAAAATGGAAGAGAAATCGGAAAGAATTATACTAACTGGGGACTTCAATACAAATATAAATTGGAATACTCTAGATATAAATAGCCAAGAAAGCTGTTGGGACCAAAAGCTCCTGGATGTCGTACAAGAGTTTTTCTTAACGCAACATGTGAGGGAAACCACCAGAAAAAGAGGACTTGATGTACCTTCAGTGCTATATCTAATATTTACTAGGCAAGAAAATGATATTGACAGTTTAATATATCACCCTCCACTCGGCAAAAGCGATCATGCAGTACTAAATTATAACTTCAGGATAGCATATTACATAGTAAACAGCAATTACAGTTACAAAAAGAGCCTAAACTATAAAAATGGAAATTATCAAGACCTAAAGAAGTATTTCTTAGAAGTTGATTGGGAAAATGAGCTTAGAGGACAAGATTTAAATGCTGTATATAAAAAATTTGTGAATTTTATGAAATAGGAGTCCAGAAGTACATCCCACAGCACAAAGAAGCAGATAAGAAAATACAGGAATGGTTCAATACAGAATGTAAAAAATCAAAAGAAAGAAGAGATTTGTTGTGGAACAGATACAAAAGACACAATAGTGAAAGGGCGTATAATAATTACAAACAGGCAAGAAACGACTATAGAAGAATAAAGAGGGAAGCCCAAAAACAGTTTGAAGAGGATATAATAAAAGTAGTGATCAACCAAAGTTGTTTTACAGCTATATCAGAAGCAAAACCAAAGTAAAAGATATAATACAATCCATTACGGACAAGGGAATCACTTATACGCAAGAGAAAGATATTTGTGAAGCACTAAATAAGAATTTCCAATTAGTTTTTACAAAAGAAAAAAATTTTGAGAGGGACTATGTGGAACACGCATGTCCACACGTACTACCGGATATACAAATAGCAGAAAAAGTAATACAGGAGGAATTAAGTAGATTAGACAGAGGAAAAGCAAGTGGTCCTGATGAAATTTCATGTTGGGTATTACAAGAATGTGCAAAGGAGTTAAGTAAACCATTATTTTTAATTTTCAAGAAATCCTTGAGTCAAGGTAAACTACCTGATATTTGGAAAAAAGCAAATATTGTCCCCTTATTCAAGAAAGGAAATAGACAAAATCCACTCAACTACCGACCAGTATCACTGACCAGTGTTGTAAGCAAGGTATTAGAAAAACTTAAAGAAAAGCTTGGGTAAATCATCTAGAAGAACACAGTATGATAACAGAAAGTCAGTTTGGTTTCAGAAAAGGAAAATCAAATGTTACTAATCTGTTGAGCTACTATGACAGAGTAACAAACACAATACAGGAAAGGGAAGGATGGGTGGACAGTATCTATTTAGATTACAAGAAAGCTTTTGACACAGTACAACACCAAAGACTTTTATGGAAACTGTACCATCAAGGAGGAATTCGAGGCAAACTGTTTTGTTGGATGCAAGATTTTCTAAAAAAAAAAGAGAAATGAGGACAGTACTAAGAGGAAACTACTCATCATGGAAAGAAGTGACTAGTGGAGTACCACAGGGTTCAGCGCTGGCACCAATCATGTTTTTAGTGTATATAAATGATATAAACAGTAACGCTGGAAATGAGAGCTGTCTCAATATGTTTGCAGATGATGCAAAAATACAAAGGAGAATTACTAACACAGAGTCTTGTAAAGAGCTATAAGAAGAATTAAATAAACTTCATGAATGGAGTAGCACATGACAAATGGAATTCAATGTGGACAAGTGTAATGTAATCAAGTTTGGTAAAAGTGGAAAAAGACCTGATTGGGATTATAAGTTAGGAAATAGAACTCTATACACATCAGAAAGAGAGAAAGACCTAGGTGTGATTATCAATAACAGACTATCTCCGGCTGACCACGTCAGCGAGAAGGTACAGAACATGTATACACTGCTTGCAAATATGAGAATAGCATTCACATACATAAATGAAGACATGCTAAGAAGGATAATAACATCATTCATTAGACCAACCCTGGAATATGCATCAGTAGTCTGGAGTCCTCATCTCAAAAAGCATATAGACAAGATTGAAAAAGTTGAAAGGGCCGCTACAAGATGGATACCAAGCTTAAGGGACCTAAGCTACGAAGAAAGACTAAATAAACTGAATCTACCAACACTACAGGAGAGAAGGAAAAGAGGTGACATGATAATGCTATGTAAGTGCATATCAGAAAAGGAGAAAATAGACATAAATGATTACTTAACATATGGAGAAGCATCAGCAAGAGGACACTGCAAAAAAACTGCATTAGAAGAGAGGTGATAAAGACGTAAGGAAATTCAGTTTCCCAAACAGAGCAATTGATCAATGGAATGCACTACCGAATGAAATAGTGTGTGCCAAAACAATTCACAAATTTAAGGATATGTACGATAAATATGGTTTAAGACACGGGACAGTACGAACTTGACTCATTCCTGTAAAGATACAATTCTGTATCTACGTCACTACCTGTATCTGACGGAAGTGTTATACATGATTAGGTATCTGTATGGGTAAGATAACAACAGGACACCCCGAAATATCTATCTATCTATCTATCTATCTATTGCCAGACGCCTCAATCCCGTTTGGGGTGGCCACAAACAAATCGCCTTCAAGTCGCGCTGTCCCCTGCCATTTCACTCCCCTGCTCCCAATTCACACCCCCCTCTCTCATATACCTCTCCACCCCATCCCTCCATCTTATCCTCGGCCTCCCCCTCCCTCTTTCCCCCTCCACCTGACTCACATACACTCTCTTCGTCAGTCTTTCACCCTCGATCCTCTCCACATGGCCAAACCACCTCCGTGTGTTCCTCATAACGCTTCCTATCACATCCACATCAACACCACAACGCTCCTTTATATCCTCATCCGTCAGCCTATCTCTTCATGTGACTCCACAGGCTCCTTTTAAATAACTCATTTCCACTGCTCTCACTCTTGTCTTGTGTCCTTCCAACAACGTCCTAGCTTCACTTCCGTACGTTAGAGTTGGTACCACAATACTGTCATGTAGTAACTTTTTCACTTCCATGCTCACTTCCCTGTTTCTTATCACTGCTTTCAAAGAACCAGCAACCTTTCTTCCCTGCTGTACCCTTTCAAGCACTTCACCCTTCAAACCTCCATCCTTACTCATCACACTACCCAAGTACTTAAACGTACTCACATTTTCCAATTCCTCACCATCCAACCTCGCTGTACATTCACTGACTTCACCTCTCTCAAAGAACATCACTTTACTCTTCCCTACATTCACCTTTAGATTCCGTTTCTTACACGCTCTCTCAAACTCATCCACCAAGCCTTGCAGCTCCCCTTCGTCTTCACTCAACAACACAGTATCATCTGCAAACAACAGTACAGGGAGTTTCCAAACACTATCCTCTCTCACCAGGGCCACTCCAACATCCACTACCCTACCTTGTACCTCTTTTATTACCCCATCCATGTACAGATCGAACAACCATGGAGACATGACACATCCCTGTTTCAACCCAACCTTCAAAGAGAAAATTTCACTTAGTTCACCATCCACACACACTGCAGCCTTCGCACCATCGTACATACTCTTCACAGCATTCAACAACTTCCCATCTACTCCATATATTCTTAACACTTTCCACAATCCTTGTCTATCCACCCTGTCATATGCTTTCTCCAAATCCATGAAAGCCGCATGCAACTTCTTTCCCTTCTCTAGAAACTTTTCCACTAATGATCTGAGAAGGAATATCTGATCTACACAACCTCTTCCCTTCCTAAAGCCTCCCTGTTCTTCTCCAACTAATTTCTCTGTTCTTTCTCTAACTCTGTCAATAAGTATCCTACCATACACTTTTCCTATTATACTAAGAAGACAAATGCCCCTATGATTAGCACACACTTCTTTTTCCCCTTTTCCTTTGTACAGGGGAATAATTATACCTGACTTCCAATCCTCCGGGACTCTACCTTTCTCCCAGGCCAATCTGCACATCTTCCACATCCATTCTACTACTATCTCTCCCCCATGCTTCAGCATTTCACCACACACTCCATCAATTCCTGGGGCTTTCCCTGATTTAACTTTCTTCATTGCTTCCACAACTTCTATCCTACTGATTTCTTCCTGTCTTCTCACCTCCCTCCTTCTCCCAGCCATTCCCCAGCCACTTATACGCGCATTACTTGGATCCTCTACGTTCAACAACTCCTTAAAGTGTTCTCTCCATCTGTTCACTTTTTCTCCCTTCTCCACTAGTAATCTACCATTTTTATCTTTCACTCCCCTGCTAACTTCACTTCCACCCTGTCTTACTCTTTTCACCTCTCTCCATAACATTTTCTTACAGTCCCTCCACTTTACACTCAAATTCCTTCCAAATTCCTCATCCACTCTCTTCTTACTCTCTCTTACTAATCTTTTCACCTCTCTCTTTCTTTCTACATATAACTCTCTCTTCCGCCTCTCAACCTCTTCCACGCCCCTATTTCTCATCCATTCATTGTATGCTTTCTTCTTTTGTGCCACAGCCTGTTTCACCTCTTCAGTCCACCACGCTGTTCCTTGCACCCCCGTCCGTCTTCTCTTCCTTCCACACACCACATCGCATGCTGCACATATTTCTTCTGTAAATATTCTACACACACCTGCGACGTCTCCCATCTGCTCCAATTCATATTTGCCCAATCGTTCCTCCACTTCTCTCTTATACTCTGCCTTTTTCTCATCCTCTTGTAACCTTTCCACTCTCCTTGCAACTACTCCTTCCTCTCGTCTTTCCCTTCTTTTATTCCTCCAAATTACTTGAACTTTATTTCTGGTCATCACCAAGTAGTGGTCAGAAAGTCCACTCCCCCAACCTCCATAAACTCTTGCATCCATTACACATCTTCGCATCCTTTCATCCACACACACATAATCAATCATTGCCTTCCTTTCATTCAGTTCACCACCCACCCTTCTCATCACTCGCCATGTATACCTGTGGATCATTTTATGCCTGAAGAGGGTATTGGCTATCACCAACCCCCTCCCAGCACAAATGTCCACTAACGCACTCCCATTCTCATCTATCTCAGTAGGCACACCCCACTCACCAACTATTCCATCCACCTTCACATTTCCAACTTTACCATTCATATCACCAATCAAAAACACTCTCTCATTCCTTCCAAACTTTTCCATGCACATTTCTACATTTGTCCAGAACTCTTCTCTCACTCTTCTAGCACGATCTTCCGTTGGCGCATACACACACACAATCGCCCACATTTGTATTCCAACTTTCAACTTTACCCACACAATCCTTGACCCAACTGATCCATACTGTCTTATGCTCCTCTTCCATCTTTTACTCAGAACTATACATACTCCCCAATAGCTGGGTATATTTAGAGTATTGTCAGAAACAACATATATATATATATATATATATATATATATATATATATATATATATATATATATTGTTACATAGCCTATAATTTCATCATCCTTTGTGTAATTCTAACGTACAGTATGCTGCATGTTTGATCACGAGCGTGTTCTACCTGACTCCCCCCTTCTACCCTTATAGTAGAGTAAGTCGTTCTTTCTGTTGTTCAGAGCAGGATTGTCAACTCTTTGTCCCCTATGGCTTCATTTGCGCGTCCTTCTTACAAGTTGTATCAAGCTCTGCTGGCCCCTATATAATGAGCTCAGTCTCTGCATTAATTGCCACTTAGATCTACTCCTCATTTTGTTCACATCTCTGTCCTCCCCTGTACAGTTGTTATTATTGTGAGTGCTCAGGAAGTCTCCAGCCATCTAGCAGCTGTGTAATTTGAGTATAAGTGTTATTACATTTTTTCTTGTACTGTATATCATAAGGTGTTAATTCGTAGGCCTAGTAAGGTTTTTGTGATTCATGTGTTTTGTGTGTCAGCCATTATTAATAATATTTTGTATCTGTAATAATATATCTTGCATTCACTGAGTATTATCCGGTTTTCTCATTTTATCAGGGCTGACTTAGATAAATTTACACTTGCTAATATCGTGTTAATAGAGGCTATTGCAGTTAACCATATATTTAACCCGTTTTTTGCCATTACATTATCCTTATGAGTCCTGAATGTTTTGTTGTTAGTTTGAGCATTAAACTTTAACTTGTAATTTTACCTAACTCTTTTGTTTTGAACCTGGAACTTTGCGGGACAGTTTTCTCTGTTCCGTAACATAAATTTGGCGACCTCTTATCAGGATATTCAGGATATTATCATAAGGATATTGGTTGATATTTTGTGATTGTGATTTATTCATGATGTCTACTATTACTACGCTTGATGAAGCCAAAGATTTTTTGTCAAATGTGCAAACAGTGTGTGATGTAGAAAACAGAACAAAGAATGAACTTAAGCTTGTTGCTCAACAATTGGGAATTGTTGTTCGCTCTCATCATTCTAAAGATCAAATTGTTGACATAATTAATAAAAGCTTGTTTGATGTAACTCCTCCAAATGAGCAAACGCAGATTGAATTAGCTAAGTTACAGCTAGCCCTGCGGGAGGCTCGTGTTAAGGAGGCTGAATTTCAGGCAAATGCTAAGGAAGCTCGTATTCATGAGGCACAGGTACAGGCTCAGGCACAAATTGAACTAGCTAGGATTCAGGCAGACCATGAGTATCGCATGAAACAATGTGGAACTGGATCATCTAGCTCTGATGATTTTGATGTGGCTAAAAATGTTAAACTTGTCCCTCCTTTTAATGAATCTGATTTAACAAAGTATTTTCAGTTGTTTGAGAGGGTAGCTACAGGTTTTAATTGGCCCAAAAAGTATTGGCCAGTACTCCTTCAGAGTGTTCTCACCGGTAAAGCTCAAGTAACTTATGCATCTTTGCCTCAGGATCAATCTGATAATTATGATGTAGTTAAGAGCTTGAATCTTAAGTCCTATGAGCTTGTTCCTGAAGCCTATGGAGTAAAATTTAGGACAACTTATAAGCAAGATAAGCAATCCCATGTTGAGTATGCAAATATCAAAGAAGATCTCTTAGAGCAGTGGTTAAATTCTAAGAATGTGGATTCTGATTTTGACAAATTTAAGCACATGATTTTGCTGGAGGACTTCAAAAGGTGTGTTAATAATGATGTAAGCCTATATCTTGATGAGAAAAGAATAGATAATTTGTCTGATGCTGCAGTTTTAGCTGATGAATATGTTCTCACTCACAAGAGATATTCTAAAGAAAAAAGGAAAGCTGAAAGTAAGTACGTTGCCTCTACTCAGAGTACAGGTAACAGGAAAGAGAATAAAGATGATGTTTCTCAGGATGTAAATACCAGCTTCACCTCTAGATTTCAGAAAAGTAAATGTACTTATTGTAGTAAGCTTGGTCATACTACGGAGAAATGTTTCAGGAGACAGCGTGATGTGAACAAAAGGGAGTCTTTAAATATTCAGTCAATTGGTCTAGTGTCCACCCTTGAGAGTTCCCAGAATTCTTTAACTGAGTTAACTGAACCTGCTTTGAGGGGTAAATTAAATTCTGATGATGGAGCTCCTCTTTTGAGCAGTAACGTGGGTGACACTCTCAAGAGTTCATGTGCTAATTTCCTGTCTGATGGTTTTGTCAGTCCTCTGGACAGTAATGACAGGAAATCAGTTCAAATATATCGTGATACAGGTGCTTGCCAATCCCTTATGCTGACCAGTGTTCTAGGCTCTAATGTTAATTCCTCTGATGAAACTGTAATCTTACAAGGTGTATGGAATAATTACTTCTCTGTCCCTCTGTGCAGAGTGAATTTAGAGTCTGGTTTTGTTAATGGTTCGGTTATGGTTGGGTTGGTTGAGACACTCCCAATGTCAGGTGTAACTTTCTTACTTGGAAATAATATTGGTGGAGGTCAAGTGTGTCCAGCTCCTCAGTTGTCTAGTGGACCAGTGGCTGCGGCCCAGGATTGTGATATCCCTGACGTGTTCTCTGTATGTGCTGTCACTAGGGCTAAGTCTAAAGTTACTGGTGACTTAGAGGATAATGATGATGATGATGTTATCCTAGCTGACACTTTTCTTGCTAATTTGGACCACTCACCAGATGAGGCAGTACCCCGTAGTGTTGATAATTTGTCTCGTCAAGAGTTGGTTGAGTTGCAGGTTGCTGACCCTGAATTGAAAGGTCTAGCTAACTCTGCTTGCAGTGAGGAAGAGTCAGCTGGTGCTTCTACTTGTTATTATATAAAGTCAGGAGTACTTATGAGGAAGTGGAGACCCCCAACAGCATCAGCCGACTGTGAATGGGAGGTTGTACATCAAGTTGTCATCCCTCGTGTTTGTAGGCAGGATATCATTCGAGTGGCTCATGATTCCAGTTTGGCAGGACACCTTGGTGTGAGGAAGACTATGGCACGCATTTTGAAACACTTCTACTGGCCAAGTATTTTCAGGGATGTTTCCTGGTATTGTAAGTCTTGTCACACCTGTCAAGTTGTGGGGAAGTATAATCAGACCGAAAAGGTTGCACCTCTAGTTCCCATTCCTCCTTTTGAGGCGCCATTCACCCGTATATTCGTGGATATTGTGGGCCCTCTTCCTAAGACTTCTTCAGGATTTTCTTATGTGTTGACCCTGATTGATATGGCTACTCGTTATCCTGAAGCCATTCCACTTAGAAATATCTCAGCAAAGAACGTGGTTAAGGAAATGCTAGGGTTCTTCACAATTTGGTCTGCCCAAGGAGGTACACTCAGACCGGGGAAGTAATTTCATGTCAAATGTTTTCAAGCAGTCTCTGAAAGAGTTGGGTATCACCCAGATCACGTCTTCAGCTTACCATCACCAGACCCAAGGAGCGTTGGAGAGATATCATCAAACACTCAAATCGATGCTCAGGAATTACTGTTTGGAACATCAGAAAGACTGGGATAAAGGTCTTCCATTCGTTGTATTTGCCGCAAGAGAATCTCCAAATGAATCACTGGGCTTCTCACCTTTTGAACTACTGTTTGGCCATGAAGTAAGAGGACCCCTTAAGCTACTCAAGGAATGCTGGCTGTCGGAGGAAGATGACGTCAACCTGCTGGAGTATGTGATGAAGTTCAAAGAACGGCTGTCCACTGCTTTACAGCTGGCGAGAGAGAATTTAGGAGCTGCTCAGGAGAAGATGAAGACTTGGTATGATAAGAAGTCCAGGTTATGCCACTTTCAGCCAGGAGATCAGGTTTTGATTCTGCTACCGGTGCATGGGCAACCTCTTCAAGCCAAGTTTAGTGGTCCTTATTTCATGGAGAAGAAACTCAGTGATGTCAACTATGTCATCGCCACACCAGATCGTAGAAAGAACAAGCAACATTGTCACATCAACATGCTTAAGGTATATCACAGGCGGGACGAAAATAACCCAGCCTGCGCTGTAGCTGTTCCACCCGAGTCTGCAAGTGAAGTTCTCCCATGCAGCATGAGCCTGAGTGATAGTTTGGGGAAGAATCCTGATATCATGAATGATCTCCAGACTAAGCTTTCTCATCTAGCTCCCGAGGAAAGGCAGGAGTTTTCGGCATTACTGCAAGAGTACCCGCAAGTGTTCCGTGCCACTCCAGGAAAAACCACTGTTTTGATGCATGATGTCGATGTTGGAGACGCAACGCCAATTAAACTGCCTCCTTACCGTGTGAACCCAGTGAAAGTTCCTCTCATCCAGAAGGAGCTTGGCTACCTGTTGGACCACAAGATGATTGAGCCCTGTCAGAGCGAGTGGAGTTCTCCTGTCACTCTAGTCCCTAAGCCAGGTGGGTCACAGCGGCTTTGCATTGACTACAGACGTGTTAATCAGATAACCAAAACAGACACTTACCCTCTCCCTCGCGTGGAAGATTGCATAGACAAGATCGGAAAGGCTAGGTACATAAGTAAGTTTGATTTGTTAAAGGGTTACTGGCAAGTACCTATGACTGAACGTGCTAGGGAGATCTCATGTTTTGTAACACTAGGAAAGATTTTTGCATGTTCTGTAATGCCATATGGTATGAAGAATGCACCAGCCATTTCAGAAGCTCATGAATGTTGTAACAGAGGGTTTGGCAGGGTGTGTTGTTTATATTGATGATGTATTAATCTTCAGTGACAACTGGAAAGATCACCTGTGCCATGTCAGTAAATTTCTTGAGTGTTTGGTTCAGGCTAATCTTGTAGCTAATTTATCAAAGTGTGAGTTTGGTCAAGCTAAAGTTCAGTACCTTGGGTACGTAATTAGTGATGGACATGGTTCACCACCAGGAGCTAAGGTTCAGGTTATAAGTGATCTTCCCAGACTTAAAAGTAGGAAAGAGCTACAAAGATTTTTGGGAATGGTAGGTTATTACAGGAGATTTGTTCTTAACTTTTTAATTCTTGTATCACCACTTACAGACCTACTGAAAAAGGGAGTTAAATTTGTCTGGACCGATAACTGTGAATCCTCTTTCACCAAACTTAAAGCTATCCTATTAAGTCAGCCAGTGCTTGCTACTCCAAATTTTGCTAAGCCTTTTAAGATGGCTGTTGATGCAAGTGATACAGGAGCTGGGGCTGTTTTGCTGCAAGAGGATGATCAGGGTATTGAACACCCTGTATCTTATTACAGTAAGAAGTTCACTCCACCTCAAAAGAACTACTCAACTATCGAGAAAGAGCTTTTGGCCTTGATTTTGGGTTTACAGCATTTTTCATTTTATTTGTGTTCTGGTTTTGACCCCATAGTCATTTATACCGATCATAACCCACTGAAATTCCTTACTAAGTTTAAAGATAAAAATCAGAGATTGACAAGATGGAGTCTACTTCTTCAGGAGTATTCATTAGACATACAACATGTCAAGGGGAAAGAAAATGTCATTGCAGATTGCTTATCTAGACTTTAGATAGAGTGTTTTAGAGTAATAAGAAATTTCCTTTGTAAATTTTTTTCTTTGTGTGGAGGTGTTACGTAGCCTATGATTTCATCATCCTTTGTGTAAATCTAACATACAGTATGCTGCATGTTTGATCACTTGCGTGTTCTACCTTACTCCCCCCTTCTACCCTTATACTAGAGTAAGTCGTTCTTTCTGTTGTTCAGAGCGGGATTGTCAACTCTTTGTACCCTATGGCTTCATTTGCACGTCCTTCTTACAAATTGTATCAAGCTCTGCTGGCCCCTATATAATGAGCTCAGTCTCTGCATTAATTGCCACTTAGATTTACTCCTCATTTTGTTCACATCTCTGTCCTCCCCTGTACAGTTGTTATATTTTCACAATTAAGAGAGCACCAAGGCAACACACCAGATGACACACAATTTACCACAACAACAGACTCACATTTTAGAGAGCACCAAGGCAACACACCAGATGACACACAATTTGCCACAACAACAGACTCACAATTAAGAGAGCCCCAAGGCAACCCACCCCTTGTACAAACCTCACCACACACTAAAGATCAAGGAACAAATACGGCAGTTTCAGATGATGATTGGGAAACCCCCTCTGACGTAGAAAGTGCGGACTTTGCTGCTGACTTGCACACGTATGCCAATATACTTAACAGGGTTCACCGGTCCAGTCGTACATATTCCACCATTCCCTCACACAACGATAAACACGTCCAAGTTGAATTAACAGAGCAAACAGTGAAAATGAATCAAGAAACAAATACCGCTGATCTAACAACCACGCCTCAAGTGTTTGTGTATCACGAGGATAAAACTGCCCCAAAATTCTCTGGCACAGACAAAGATCGCATTGATGTCATTTCATTAGTCAGTCAGTGCGAACAAATGTTCATCAAGCGCCACATACTAGATGAACAAGAGAAAATTGTTATTTTTTCATCTTGCATAAGCCAGGAAAGATGTCCAGCGAGCAACTTGCTTCGCTCAGACAAGCTCCATCATGCTAGGACATATGATGAATTTAAAACTGAATTTTTGTAGAAATTTTCTGGAGGTATGAACTTCTTGCCAGGTATAATTCCAGAATTACATAAAATTGTAGATCTTGTAAGGGAGCACACTACAAACCATGTGCTTAGTGAAATAACTGCTGATGTCTCCACAATCAAGAGAACATTATTAGTTACTTTGGAAAATTCTAATTGGATAACAGATGATGGAAAGATGTCCCCAGACCTCGTCGTGGACATCACTGGTTATGTAGCTGCCTTGTGTAAATTACCTGATAGGACCCTTAAGATCGCCAAGACGATCGCGTACACCCCAGGAATGTGTTTGCTAGACTTAATGAACGAGGTAGAGATGCAGTGCAGTAGAGCAGGTATGGTCGACACACATGCACATTCTGGTAGAATGAGGGTACCTGAGACAGTATCAGCTGTGAAAACATCTACACCAACCCCAAACAGAGAACAAAATCGATCGCGACCAGAAAGCAGGCAGACCAAACAACCAAACATGACAAGGCCTCGTTCACAGACGCCTTCCAACAGGCAGTTTCATAAGTTTTCGCGCAGCCCGAGCAGGTCTCGCGCCATAAACAACACTTCTTATGGGAAATCACATCGTAGGTCACAGTCAAGGGATAGGTCCATTCTATGTCATTATTGTGCAAAACCAGGACACACAAGGTATGAATGCTTTATCAAGGCAAAAGAGGACAAACAAAAGACACAAGATTTTGGTCCTTACTGTAGGCATCATAGATACCAAGGGCACTGGACCAGTGATTGCAAAACAGTAGAAAAAATTGTGTCTATGTTCAAATCGGGGGAAGACCAAGTCATGACAAAAAACGAACAAACGTAAAGAAAAACAAGTCTAAACTTCACATAGGAGGCATGTTGGGAAATGAGTGTATCTTGATACCAGCTGTATGTGAGGATCAAAACGTTTCCTTAGTTTTAGATACAGGCTCTCCAGTGAACTTAATAACACATGAAGAACTAAATAGAATTCTTAAAAATAAAAAGAAAGTAACTTTTCTGGATGAAGCTGATTTAGATATATACACAGTAGATGAACAAGAGATTACAGTGAAAGGTATGATAAGATTAAATATCAGTTTCACAGAAACTACAACACCATTCTCTGCACTTTTCTATATCGTTGAAAACTTAGCAATTAAAGCTCATATGTTACTGGGCTTAAGATCCATGAGAGCTGAGAACATAACCATACTCCCACAAATGAATGGAATAGACATTGACAATGAATTTATAGAGGAAATAACTTCAGAGCCCTCACCGATTGGTAGAAGAGAGCCAAAAAGAATTGGTAATATTAAAGGCTTAAACAGACATACACAAACAGATGGGTGTATAGATCCACTCCCACCACCAGCCCCATCCTCCAGAATTAGTGACCCAGATAACAGTACTGATTTACCAATTTTTCCAGCCCATTTCACTAATGATTTAGTTATACCACCTAATTCATACATGAAGGTTACCATAAAGAGCAAATTACGGAATAGTACAGTTCTTGTCTTAGAAGAATTATGTAAAGGGATTGTCTGTAGAAAACGCATTATGTCATACGAACGACGAAGGGCAAACTCAGATATTCATAATTAATCACATGAATGGGGAAGTTCAGTTGAAAAAGGGAACTTGCATAGTTAATATTGAAAAATGTTCCGCCCCTGTGAAGGAAATAGTTATAGCTGGAGTGACAAGTGAGATAAAATCTACGGATAGAGAAAGAATAAAAGAGAATTTAATTCACTCAGGTGAATTTGATGAAGAAAATGATTTGTTAACCCTGCTGGAAACACACAGGGACACCGTAGCATTGCCCGGAGAACAATTAGGGTGTACTAACTTGATTAATCACATGATTATGTGCACCCAGAAACACCACCAATTTTCGTACCAGCTTACCGCATACCACACTCCCAACGTACACTTGCAAATCAGTATGTCGATGAAATGTTAAAACTTGGAATTATTGAGCCTTCAGTCTCCCCGTGGAATGCCCCCTTATTCTTCGTGCCCAAACGAAATGGAGAAATGCGTGCGGTAGTAGATTACCGTAAACTAAATAATCACACAATCCCATACAGATTTCCCATGCCATTGCTAAGCGATGTTCTACAGAATATTGGTCCTGAGAATAATATATTCTCGACCATCGATCTCCTAAACGGCTATTACCAGATTCTGGTATCTAAGGAGTCACGTAAATACACTGCCTTTTCAACAAACAGAGGCCATTATCAATATACAAGAATGCCAATGGGACTGAGGACAGCCCCAGACACATTCCAGCGTCTTATGAATTACGTATTGTCCGGAATTTTAGGACAAGGAATATTTGTTTATCTTGACGATATTATAATCGCAACGAAGAATATGAAGGATCATCTTAGGAAATTAGACTTACTCTTACAAAAGCTTAGTGATGCTGGTTTAAAAATTAAACTTTCTAAATGCAAATTTTGCTTTAAGGAAATAAATTTCTTAGGCCACAAATTAAGTTCTGATGGTATTCACACCACTGATGACAAAATACAGGCAGTGAGAGATTTTCCTGAACCCACTACGACTGACGAAGTTAGACAATTTTTAGGTCTGGCTGGGTACTATAGGTCATTCGTACCACAGTTCTCTCATATAGCCTTTCCTCTATTCCAACTACTCAAAAAAGATGCTGTATTTCAATGGGAAGAAGAACAAAAAAGGGCATTTAACAATCTGCAAATTAAACTAACAAATGCACCTTGTTTAGCATATCCAGATTACACAAAATCATTTCTTATTTGTACAGACGCATCAGTTAAAAGATTAGGGGCTGTACTGATGCAGGAAGATAAAAGAGGAAAGAATCAACCAATTGCATTTGCCAGCAGACAAACAAGAGGTGCAGAGAAAAATTATTGCACCACAGAGTTAGAGGCACTTGCAGTGGTTTTTGCAACACAAAAGTTTCGAGATTTGGTATATGGTTACGAAATCCACTTATTCACCGACCATAAACCACTGGTGGGTATGTTTAAAGAAAAACTCCTTTCTGGGAGGAGAGCAAGATGGAAATGTACAGTTGAAAACTACAATGTACAAATTCATTATATACAAGGTAAAATGAACATAGTAGCTGACGCATTATCTAGGAACCCGAACACAATTCAGGTCGCGGCGTTAAATCTCAAAGGAAATATCCCAAACCACGAGGATATCGCAAAGGCTCAAAGACTTGACCCAGTATGGTCTAAAGTTATATACAAGTTAGAAAGTGGAGATGACATACAATTACCCAAACTGCATGTCCCACTTGAACAATTCACAGTGGTCAATAATACATTATACAAAATTAACTCTAAACAACCAAAACGCCAAAGAAATACTAACCAGTTGGTAGTACCTAATGACATGATACCCCAGTATTACGACTGATACACGACAGCCCACATGCAGGACATCCTGGAAAGGATAAGACATTCAACCAAGCCCAGCTGTTATATTACTGGCCTTCATTACGAAAAGATATAAATAATCATATAGACAGATGCGAATCATGTGCAAAACACAAAGGATACCCAATCACACCTGCACCGATGGGTAATTACCCTGTACCACATCAACCATGGGACGTTGTCGCTGTTGATTTACTCAAGATGCCATTATCATACAATAATAACCTATACTTATTCGTAGCAACGGATCATTTTTCCCGTTATGTCATTTTAGCTCCAATTAAAGATAAAACAACAGAGACAGTAGCAAAGGCAATAACAGATAATGTAATATGTTGCTTTACTACCCCAAAGGTACTAATAAGTTATAATGGAGAATTTAATTCTGAGATCTTACAAGAAATATGTAAACAATACAACATCAAAAAGGTTAACGTTTTGGCCTATCACCCAGCATCGAATGGGTTGGTAGAGAGACAAAATAAAAAAGTATTAGATGTGCTACGACACATTCTCAGTGAAAATTATGCAAGCTGGGATGATTGGATTCCCAGAGTAGAAGCCTCAATTAATGGGTCTATAAATAAATCCATTGGTGACACACCACATTTCATTATATATGGCACAGATAAAAAATTACCATATGAGCTCCTAGAAGGTGACAGCATGCCTATATACAATTACGATGATTACTCTAAACTCCGTTTACGTGAATTCCAGGACATTCACAAAAGAGTCAAAAAACAATTAACGATGTCCAAGGAAGAAATGACGAAGGCATTTAACAAGAAGGCAAAAGATTCACCTATCAGCTTAGGAGACATTGTTTACGGTGTCATTCATACGAGAGACAATAAATTATCCCCAAAATTTGAGGGCCCATATAGAGTAATTAACATAAAAGCAAACAAAGTTTTAATTAAGTCACTTTCAAGTGGCGAGGAGAAACAAGTTCATATTGACCATTTAAAACGAGTTTCAAGGGAATTATCACATAATTATTCAGCCTCGGATACAACCGAACAGGCGAACGTACCTCAAGAAACCAAGCAAGAAAACAACAATGATTACAAAAAGAAATTAAGGTCATATACCAAACAATCGAACATAGGTGCAACTGTTCCAATCAAATCTACAGTACATCATTTACGAGAATTAAATATCGATTTAAACTCCTTCTATAAATGAAATAACAATCAACCGTAACGCACATCATCACTATCATCGACCACAGCATGACCATATTAGGAAATTAATAGATTTTTTTTTCGGTAGGTTACGATGAAGGGACTTATGCTATGGATTCTCCTCTACATAGCAAGAGGATATGCACACTTAGACCCCCAACACATAGTACGACAAGGATGCCTCATAGCTCCAACGGCCACGACTACAATCGTTAAGGACGTCATGAGTACTGAAATAAGTCTAGATTACTTGTATGAATTACCTACTTATCTAGACAGACTTGCGACGCCGATGCGAACTCTGGACTTCATGATAGGAAATTATGTTTCACAAGCACATAACAGATGGTAAAGTTAGCGAAATGGAAACTAGAACAGGCAAAGTCAACTATGCTCATCATGATCCAAGATCTCCCATCTTATGGAACGGAGGTACTGAGCGACAGGAACAACATCACACGTACTCGCCAAAAGCGCGGTTTGTTCGACCTGGGTGGCGCAGTTCTTGGAAACATCTTTGGATTGGCTACAGAGGATGACCTTAAAGAAATAAACAACAAATTTAATAAGATAGCTCAGGTACTAACATACCAAGATAAAGTCATCACAGGACAGAACTCAGCAATGAAGACAAATGTGAAAAATCTGGAAAAAGCAGAAAACATAGCTCTAGAGAGTGTAGATAAAATAAATGAAATGGAGGGAAACGTTACACTTTTCCAACACTTCTCCATCGTCACAGAACATATTGACACGATTCTACTACAATTAGAGAACACTAGAGATCGTTTCAGGGCACTTATGCAAGGAATTTCGAATGCTGGTGATGGCAAGATCACAATTGACTTACTCCCAGTTCATGAGCTACGTCAGATAGTTAGTCAAGCCATACATAAACATAAATTGAAGCCGTTGTTCCGCAATAGGGAATTCATGCAATATTACCCATATTTAGAAGCAACACTAACACCAACATCAGTAGTAGTTCATGTACCATTCATCACTGAAGACCTGTTCACAGTATACCAAATACATCCCTTCCCCTATAAAAATAACAACACTTTGGTCATCATCAACATCAACACAGACACCGAACTCATCATGGTCTCCAAGAGACGGGACACTGTCACTTTTGCAATTGAATCAACGATTGAACGAAAGTGCCGCACATCCTTACATGCTGTTCATCTTTGTCCTGCGTACATTTTCACGTTTCAGCCCACTGATACAGTCCCTTGTGAAATGGCTATCATCAGAAATGACAATATTCATCATCATTGCAACTTCACTTTTGCTCCAGATAAACTTGTACACCATCAACGCATTGGACACTCACAGTTTTTTTATTTCCCTCATAACACATCAGTTTACATAGTCAGTCCAGATATATCACCATCTCATACATCAGCATCAGGATTATACATAGCACCAGACTACTGTGCGGTATTTACACCAGCCATGTCTACTTTATCCACCATCAATCACTACGCCATTCTCAATCATACACACAAACATTTCCACCCACTGCCTGATATGAACTTAAACATGAGCACAAGTATTAAGTTGACTTCACCTAAGTTTGAAACTATGCAACTGATCAATGAAACAATGAAGCCCTGGGAAGATTTGAGTTTGAGTATGTTCAACCCATATTTTGTGTATAGCCCAGCACCTACTGTCTTTATAATCGTCTGCATTGTAGTTGCAGTACTGCTGTTCGCAATGCACAGAATGCATGCAAGAATTGCTAGTTTGGAGTCATTATTTAGTGGGGGGAGAGTTAACATCCAAGTTAACCCCCCTGAATGAAGTGTACGTATTTTGTATATAGTATTAATTATATATATATATAAAAAGAAAAAAATACAAAGAAGAATGACCCATGTATGGCATACCAGTACCATTATCTTTAAATGAAATATTAATAACTCTTACCATAATCTTAAATTTAAACTTTTTTTTTTTCTTGCATGTATGCATTTCAGTACAATAACCCAAGTACATACTGTATTACAGTTAAATAATTTACTATTAATGCATTTATTCAAATATGTATACAACTTGTTTAAAATGTAATATTGTTGAATAATCACTATTTACTATAAATATTATATGTATACACTATTCATACAATTATGTTACTTTTACAATATTATGTATTTCACTTAATTAGCTAATAAGTTCATTATAATATGTATAAATATGTTATGACTATTAACTGTCGATGTTACGCCATTTTCGCGTGACCGGGCATATATTAGGACTCCATATTATAATTACAAATCATAATAGATAGATAGATAAATAGATAGATAGACAGCTCTATGCGAGCCTGGGAATGGGAAATGATCTTGCAAGGTACACTGAGGAAAAGCTGACGACAGACTAGGAAGCAGGAGTCAGGAGATGATGCAGTTAGTTTGTCAGCAATCACCAGGTGAACACACATACACACATACTCACAAACAGGCTTCTAGAACTTTCCAATCACAAGGAACGCACGTGATACGACTCCGGTTTCACCAGAATTTAGGAAAGAGAGCTCAGAAGGAAGCTAGCCATAGAACAGACAGGTCGCAGGGAGAAGGGCTTAGCAACTTGAGAGAGAGACAGAGAGAGCGAGACAGAGAGATAGCTAGCGGGACTCTATACTTCGCTCTGTCTGAGAGACTTGTTAATATTTCCAAGACAAATAAAAATAGTCCCATACTATTCTTTACCTCTCCTGTCATTGCACGACAAATGGGAAAGAAGATTATCTACTTACAAAGCTACTCAAGTATAACAACTGCTCGTCCACAAGTCTAATATATATATAACTCCACTACAAGTAACTACAGTCTTTTATGACAGTTATTATTGTGAGCGCTCAGAAAGTCTCCAGCCATCTAGCAGCTGTGTAATTTGAGTATAAGTGTTATTACATTTTTTCTTGTACTGTATAGCATAAGGTGTTAATTCGTAGGCCTAGTAAGGTTTTTGTGATTCATGTGTTTTGGGTGTCAGCCATTATTAATAATATTTTGTATCTGTAATAATATATCTTGCATTCACTGAGTATTATCCGGTTTTCTCATTTTATCAGGGCTGACTTAAATTTACACTTGCTAATTTCGTGTTAATAGAGGCTATTGCAGTTAATCATATATTTAACCTGTTTTTTGCCATTACATTATCCTTATGAATCCTGAATGTTTGAGCATTAAACTTTAACTTGTAATTTTACCTAACGCTTTTGTTTTGAACCTGGAACTTTGCGGGACAGTTTTCTCTGTTCCGTAACAATATATATATATATATATATATATATATATATATATATATATATATATATATATATATATCACCAGTCGAGCAGGGCAGTACTCCCGAGGTGGATGGAAAGCTGATGACAGGGAGTGCTGGAGCTCCCGTTTCATCAGCCTTCAGGACTAGTTCCTGACCATCCCCCTTTGCTGAACTTTTTCAGAGTCTCAGTTACACAGAGAGTAGGCCAGCATGCTCTCCAGTACAAATTTCTCTAACTATCTTCACCAAACTACATGCACAGTACACACTACACTTCCTATTCAAAATTCACCAAGAATGGCGTCAATTCACCCAGCCTCGGAGTCCCCAGGGGGGGGGACCATAAATGCCCCCACCATCTACCCCTCTCCCGGTGACGACTCAAGGTGCCTGGAATCACTGTCTGACTCTCTTCTTCTTCATTTCTGCAACATTCGCGGCCTTTCATCTAACTTTCGCTCTGTTGAGCACCACCTCTCCTCCTCTAAACCTCACCTTCTTTTTCTAACTGAGACTCACCTGTCTGAGACAACTGACAGCAAACCCTTTTCTGTATCCTCCTACTTTATACTCATTTCAAAGCCAAAGGTGGCTGTTGTGTATACATACGCAACGACTTATCTTGCTCTCGTGTTCCTGAACTTGATTCTTCTGAATTCTCCACACTCTGGCTCCGGCTTTCCTGTCATTCTCTGACTAAATATATCTGTGTTGTTTACTTATCCCCTAATTCTACTGACTATCAAAAATTCTTCGACTATCTTACTTCTACGATGGAACACATTCTGTCCATTTCTCCTTTCTCTGAAATCTCCATTCTTGGAGATTTCAATGTTCACCACCACCTTTGGCTCCCCTCTCCTTTCACGGATCCACCTGGTGAACAAGCCTACATCTTTTCTATCCTTAATGACCTAGAGCAGCTTGTACAGCACCCTACCCGTATCCCTGACCGCCTTGGAGAGAGCTCCAACATACTTGACCTCTTCCTCACAACTAATCCTTCTGCTTACTCTGTTAATCTTTTCTCTCCATTGGGCTCCTCTGATCACAACCTTATTACCTTAACCTGTCCTATCACTCCGGTACGGCCTGTGGACCCTCCAGGGAAACGTCGTCTGTGGCATTTTGGAGCTGCGGACTGGGAGGCCCTCAGGCAGTACTTCTTTGATTTTCCCTGGAATGATTATTGCATCCATGGCCGTGAGCCATCTGAGTGTGCCTTGCACATTACGGAGGTTATTCTCTCGGGCATGGAAGCATACATTCCTTTCTCATATCCTTTGACTAATGCAAGAAAGCCTTGGTTTAATCAGGCTTGTTCTAATGCTGTCCGCAACAAGGAGAAGGCCAACAAAAGGTACCGGAGCCAACCCACCCCTGAATCACATAATCTTTATGTTTCTGCCCGGAATCGTGCTAAGTCTGTTCTTTGCTCTACTAAAAATAATTTCATCCATACTAAATGCTCTCAACTCTCCAACTCGAATTCTTCCCGCTCCTTCTGGCACCTTGCCAAAAATCTTTCTAACAACTTTACCTCATCATCCTTCCCTCCTCTTTTCTGCTCTGATGGTTCTGTAGCTATTTCTTCTACTGATAAAGCAGATCTCTTCGCACAGACTTTCTCCTCCAATTCCACCTTAGACGATTCCGGTGCTGTTCCTCCATCACTTCCCCCCTCTGACTTCCTGATGGCCGACATTAAAATTTCTTCAGTTGATGTATTTTCTGCCATCACTGGCCTCAGTACTAACAAGGCATATGGGCCTGATGGGGTCCCTCCTGTTGTTCTCAAGAACTGTGCTTCTGTGCTTACACCCTGCCTAGGCAAACTCTTTCGCCTTTGTCTGTCAACTTGTACCTTTCCTTCTTGCTGGAAGTTTGCTCTCATTCAGCCAGTCCCAAAGAAGGGTGACCACTCCCAACCCTCCAACTATCGTCTAATTGCTTTAACGTCCTGTATTTCAAAAGTTTTCGAGTCAATTCTTAATAGAAAAATTTTAAGGCATCTTTCCTAGCACGACCTTCTTTCCGATCGTCAGTATGGGTTCCGTCAGGGACGCTCCACTGGCGATCTTCTCACCTACCTTTCAGACTCCTGGTCATCCTCCTTTCGGGACTGACGAAAGCTTTGCCATTGCACTTGACATCTCACAGGCTTTCGATCGAGTCTGGCATAAATCTTTAATTTCCAAACTGCCCTCCTACAGTTTCTATCCTTCTATCTGTGCCTTCATCGCTAGTTTCCTTTCTGGTCGTTCTATAGCCGCTGTTGTAGACGGCCATCGTTCTTCTCCTAGATCTATCAACAGTGGTGTTCCTCAGGGCTCTGTCCTATCACCAACTCTCTTCCTTTTATTCATCAATGATCTTCTAAGCTGTACATCTAACCCTATCCACTCATACGCTGATGACTCCACCCTTCACCTTTCCATTCGGTTCCCGCAACGCCCATCTCAACAGTTAGCCTACTTCAAGAAACAAGGGATGAGGCTATGGCACACCTAATGTCTGACTTGGCTCATATCTCTGACTGGGGTAAAAATAATATGGTTGTCTTTAATGCATCTAAGACTCAGTTCTTACACCTATCAACCCGACAAAATCTTCCACAGGTATACCCACTAATGTTTAATAATATTCAGCTTAATCCTGCATCATCGTTGAACATGCTTGGGGTTTCATTTACTCAGGACTTATCTTGGAAAGATCATATTACATCTCTTGTAAAATCTGCTTCCAAGAGATTGGGTGTGCTAAGCCGACTCCGCTCTTTCTTTACCCCTGCACAATTGTTGACTCTATACAGGGGTTTTATCCGCCCCTGTGTGGAGTACAACTCTCATGTGTGGGGAGGCTCCCCACATACAGCTCTTCTCAATAGGGTGGAGTCAAAGGCTTTTTGTCTCATTAACTCTCCTCCTCTTAGTGACTCCCTTCAACCTCTGTCTCTTCGCTGCACTGTTGCATCTTTATCTCTTTTCTATCGCTACTTTAATGGTCACTGCTCCTCTGAACTGTCTGCTTGCATTCCTCCACCTCTACGACGGGCGCGTAGCACCCGTCTGGCAGCAAACTCTCATCCCTTTTCTGTCCAACTCTCTAATGCAAGAGTTAACCGTTACTCCCAGTCTCTCATTTATACAACAGGTCAGCTCTGGAACTGTCTCCTTCAGTCTGTATTTCCTGCTGCCTATGATCTCCAGTCTTTCAAACGTAGTGTGTCCAGGCATCTCAAAATGATCGGATCTTGAATTTGGCTCTCTATTGTATTTTGTTTTTCTCTTGGAGGGGAACTGTTACTGCGGGCTCATGGCCTTTGGTTCCTTCTTCCTCGCATAAAAATATATATATATATATATATATATATATATATATATATATATATATATATATATATATATATATGTTGGTGGGCAGTACCGAGGTACAAAAGTAGCGAGTTACATTACCGAGTTACAATTCGAGTACCGGTAGCAGTACTGACACTACTTTTTTCGTCATGTACCGAAATTGGTACCGACGGTACATTTTTAAGCATATTTTGTCGGTACTCGGCTCCGGTACATTTTATTCATCTATATTCACTTATCGTGTGATAAAAAATAAAAAAAAAGTGAGCAGAAGGCATACATGGGAGTGCTGTTTCCGACCCTGGCCATGTGCTTCAAGAAATTAAATGAGGTGAAGGAAAGCGCCGATCTGTGTGCTAGCCTCTAGTGAACGCTGTGATTGGGGATGTGGAAGGCAGGTTCAGCCATCGTTTCGAGGACATTGACTGCGTGCTTGCTGCTGCCTTTCATCCCCAATTCAAGCTATCGTGGTTGGCGTGGTTACCTGAGTCTGCCTCCTACAACATAGAGAAAATGAGGACGAGGGTGGAGAAGATGGTGCCACTACTGGAGAGCAAGCACGAGGACGCGAAGAGGAGCACCACTGATGATAATGACGAGCAGGATGTGAAGGAAGAGTTTTCCGAACCCCTCTATGTATAATGGAGGAAGAAAAGGGAGACTGATATAAAGCTAGTAAAGGAATTTTTGGAGAAACCCCAGAAACATAAAATCAACAATTACTGCTTTCCTTGCAAGGTTTTCAGAGACTTATTTGTAACTTATAACACGCCAATACAATCCAGTCCTGCTGTGGAACGTCTCTTTTCATTGGGGAAGGACGTGCTCAAACCAAAACGGGCGGGACTCAGTGACTATCATTTTGCTCATTTTCCTCAAGGGCAAAGAAAACTGAAGTGAACTGTGTAATTATTAGTCAGATTATTGTGCCTGTAATGATACGATGTTGTCATAAAATTGTGTTAATTTGATAAACATTAAGCTAGGTGTATAAGAATGTGAATTACAGTGGCCGGTTAAACTTTAGTGATCTATGTATTGAAAGTAAAGGACTGAACGGTGGCAAAACCTCATGCTTTAATAACCCCATATTTAACGTGACTGTGACAATTGTCTGACAACATCTTTCATCTCTCCTCAGGTCCGGCTCTGTTGACTGGTCTCTGGGTCCTCAGTGTGGTAAAAAAAAAAAAAAAAAAAAAAAATCAGAGCAAGTTTACTTGATTGATATTCATGTACCGAGTACCAAGTACCGAGTCGGTACTCAGTACTTTTTTTTTTTTTGTACAGGTGCCGGTAGTGACACTACAATGTTAGGCAAGCACCGGTACTAGTACCGACGGTATTCTTTGTGTACCGGGTGCCTACCTATATATATATATATATATATATATATATATATATATATATATATATATATATATATAATCTCTTTTCATCGCTATTTCAATGGTCACTGCTCCAATGAACTGTCTACTTGCATCCCTCGACCACTACAGCGGGCGCGTAGCACCCATTTAGCAACAAGCTCTCATCCCTTTACTGCCCAGCTCTCTAGTGCAAGAGGTAACCGTTAGTCCGTCCTTCATGTATTCAACAGGCCAGCTCTGGAACTGTCTCCATTTGTCTGTATTTTCAACTGCCTGTGATCTCGAGTCCTTCAAATGTAGTGTGTCCAGGCATCTCGAAATAAACGATCTTAAATTTGGTTCTCCGTTACTTTTTGTTTTTGTTTTCTTGGAAGGAATATTATGCAGGTTCCTGTCCTTTGGTGCCTTTTTCCTCTTATATATATATATATATATATATATATATATATATATATATATATATAGATATAGATATAGATAGATATAGATATATATATATAGATAGATAGATAGATAGATAGATACATAGATATAGATATAGATATAGATATATAGATAGATAGATAGATAGATATATAGATAGATAGATAGAGAGATATATAGATAGATAGATAGATAGATAGATGTGTATACATACAAATATGATGTACATAGATATTTAGATATATAAGAAAAGAGATAAACATATATATATAGAAATCGAAATTGACAATTAAATAGATGATACATAGGTAGGTAGATAGATATATTGTCTACATTCACACTTGCTTAGTGCCACTATACCCCAAAAGTTGAAAATGGATTTCGCTGTTCCTGACGACATATGCGGGGTGCTTTCCACCGCATCAAACTGTCAGTAAAAAATAACAAACTCCAGCAACTTCCTATAAACCACTGCATTCCAAACTGGGAGCTATGGTGCATTCTCAGACGGTTGGGGGAGGATGGAGTAACAGCATCTGAAGAAATTGGTAGTTGATTTTTATACCTAGAACAGTGTTCATTGTATATGCGTGACTATCCATAGGCATGACTAAACACAAATATTTATTTCTATAGCTGTATGTCATTAAGTGCAAAATACGGAAAGATGGGTGGGGGGAGGGGGAGGAGCAGTTAACATTTCTCATCTCGATTCTAAAACTGCACTGAGAGAGAGAGAGAGAGAGAGAGAGAGAGAGAGAGAGAGACTGGCCTGTTGTGGGCTGCTTGAAGTCTACAATATGAAAAATTATTCGCATTTGTAAATGTTCATTTACCTGTAAGTTTAGTCGTATTAACTGTATGATATATATATATATATATATATATATATATATGGGGCCTCTGTGGTAGAGTGGTAGAGTGTGCGTTTCGCTCGCTTGTGAGCGCGGGTTCGCCTCCCGCCAGAGTTGTAAAAACTTTGGGAAGCGTTCACCAAGCCACCTGCTACTTTGGCGGACACAATGGGTGCTGTGGTTGAACCAGTGTCACATAATAGTATGCTTGCACCCAGTCGGCTTAAGGGGGGCCGATTACATTTGGTTTATAGACTACACACACATCCAAAGCCACTACAACACTACAGTCACAGTCACAAGCACTTCTTACCTTACATACAGTCTCTATCAGACAGCCTAAGCCACTGGGTAGAGATACATTGGCTTTATCGTCCCTGCTTCGGTAGGGATAGGCCGTTCCTGCAGTGGACCTCAACGGCTGATGATATATATATATATATATATATATATATATATATATATATATATATATATATATATATATACATATATATATATATATATATATATATATATATATATATATATATATATATATATATATATATATATTCCGTATATACGCCATTTATATAACTAGAACGGCACTCAATAGAGCGCACACCTCCGCCAAGGCCCAACATGCAGTTCCTTGTAATTCGGTCAAGTCTAATCCAATATCAAACTCATAACCCTATAAGTTGTAACTCACGCGCCAAACTGAACACATTCGTAGATACCAACATCCCAAGTAGGCCTATGCCTGATTTCTTTTATCAAGATCCATGCAATATTCACCGAAAAATTTACGTAAATGTCGAAAAAAGCCCTATCTCGCAATGTTAAAGAAAGTGAAAAAAAAATAAAAATCCTGGATCCGCACCTTTATCCGGATCCGCACCAAAATTGAATGGAGTCAATTCCGGGCCAAGGCCCATCTTCTACCCAGTGGCGTACCCAGAAAGTTGAAAAAAGGGGGAAGGGGCTTTTTTTTTTATCTTTTTAACTGTGCAGCCCATGACTTTGGTGAGCTCAGGTAGCCCATACAGCTGGGGAGTTCGGGGGGGGGGGCGCTGTTAGTCCCCCCCCCCGAGAAAATTTTGCGTTTTGGTCAATTTTATGATCATTTTGAGACCATATAGAATGAGTTTACGACATTAATATAGCATATTCTAAAGTCATTGCTAAGTACTCTGTGCCACTGAGTTATGATTCAGTCTCACCAACAATCTTATACAACGAAAATTCAAACGCTCACAATTCGATCAAACAACATTACAACTGTAGTAACTAATAACAATAACATTAAAAAATTATGATAATTTAATCACATTATTAGTCTTAATTACAAACAGTTAAACATATATACGAGTATATAAATATATATATATATATATATATATATATATATATATATATATATATATATATATATATATATATATATATATATATATACATATATATATATATATATATATATATACGAGTATATAAATATATATATATATATATATATATATATATATATTGCAAAAGAGGGGGTGTGTGGCCCCCCCCTCGGTACGCCACTGTTTCTACCAAGTTTCGTGGAAATCCGTCCAGTAGTTTAGTAGGTTTAATGTAATCTTGCTCACAAACCAACCAACCAACAAACACACGGACAGGGGTGAAAACATAACCTCCTTGGCGGAGGTAACTAGTATTACTGTACGATTGTAGACTGGGTCTGTGGTACTGCACGGGGCTGACTGTCGCAAGTCTAACGAGTTCGTCACACTCCTGGATAACTTTAGTGACTAAAAGACAGGCAGTAATGGGCCAGCCCCAGGAAGGGTTCAGTAGTTTTTTACCAGAGGCAATGCTTGTTTGAATTTTTACTTCTGTCAACCATCGTGTGGAGGGCATGCCTACATGGAACAATTCATTTGTCACATACACTATCAGAAAGAACAGCTTGACGGAGGTTGGAGTAAGAATCAGACGCTATCCTGTAAACAGCATATTGGCTGTTCGGCTGTTAATGTCTGTCGTTTCTACCTTGCTGTTTATTTATTTATTTATTTTATTGCAACCTGCTGAGCATCAGACAGAAAAAGTCGTATCCGTTCCGTATGAAATAGTCTTTTCTGTTCCCTTAATGTGTCTCAGCCATCGGTACCCTACTTGGTAACGGAAATGTCATTTTAACAATATCACTGAAATTTCTTTTCACTTTTGAGTGTTCTTTCGGTCACTTTTATTCACTTGAGCTACTATAATATCATACTGTTTTTTGTTGATTCTACTGTTGTTAATTTTTTTCCTTTTTGAAAAGAAGATGGAGATGGAAGCCACAGATGGTATCCTATTTAGTCAGAGATGGGTGGGTCACACAACGAAAAGTTTGGGAACCATTGCTCCTGTTAACTGAAATGTATCCTTCTTTCATGGTCCACTGCTCTGTGTGTGTGTGTGTGTGTGTGTGTGTGTGTGTGTGTGTGTGTGTGTGTGTGTAACCAGATGAAACTGCCTGTGCAGCACAAACTTATGTTCAGCTCTACAGAAAGAAACAACTTACACAAGAATTTTGATCATAAAGTATGTTTGTCCATTATATATCCTACATTGAGTATAGATGATCACCTTCATCTTCACTGGTTCTGCTTCCCCAACGTTATAGTAATATTTCCCCTATATGGAGCTGTCCTGCGTGAGAGCTGGATGTGCGTAGCTCTTAGAAATAATTGTCTTAAACACAGATGATTTACCTATAAAATGAGTCCTTGATTATTCTTTGTTAACTTAAGAAATAACTCCTTTTTGTCGGTTAGTTGTCGTTAAGAAAGCCTGTTAAATAAAATGCTTCTGCGTTTGATAGTTATACTGTAAATATGTATATATTTCCACACAACATGATTATTAATAAAGTATGAGGGTTAATATAATAGGGTAGGGCTGGCGACACAGGGTCGGAGGGTCCTCCCGGTCGCCATCGAACGACTGTGCCGGCAGCGACTGTTGCTATTTCTGGGAATGCTCGTCAGCGAAGAAGCGAAAGTGCGGCCTTATTCTTTACCAACATCCGCGGCCTTACCATAAATTTGAACTCAGTTCATTTTTTCCTTCAGTCCATATCCCCTTTGGCCCTTTTCCTCCCAGAACCACAAATCTCACCCTCTACCGATACATCTCCATTTTTTTTTTCCCGGTTACCATCTCCTTACAAACTTCCGTAACAAGGGCGGCACCTGTTGTTATATCAAATCCCAATATGCAGTTGACACTAAACTTCACTTCATCCAGTTTTGATTACTCATTATATAAATTAAATTGTCAAAACATTACCAAATATATTTGTGTAGTTTATTGTTCACCCAATGCTTCTTCGGAAACCAGGGTATTTGATTCCATATCCACTCAGTTGAGTAACCTTGACCTTGACCTTGGCACCGAAATTACCATTTTCGGTGATTTTAACATACACAATGTTGAATGGTTATTGCATTCTGCTCGGACTGACCACGCTGGTCTAGAGTGCGAGCTGTTTGCAGAATCGTTTAATCTCACCCAGTTGGTAAACCAACCAACCAGAATACTTGATAATCCTGACCATAATGCCCTTCTCTTGGATTTATTCTTGACAAATAATCAAGATCAATACAGGATAGAGGTACTGTCACCAATTGGATCCTTTGACCACAATCTCATCAAAGCCTCATTAGTTAAACCTCCCACACCTCCCCGTTCTGAACCTGTCAGGGTGACCCGATGGCACTTTGATAGGGCAGACTGGGATGGATTTAGAAATCATCTTGCTGACATTCGATGGCAGTCGTTCTTCTCTAGTTATCCCAATTGTACCCAGTCCCACATTTGCGACTTACTACTAGCTAGTATGGATTTATTCATACCAAGTCAACAGTTCACTAAAAGATCGAACTCTCCAAAATCGTTTGATGGCAACTGTGCCAGAGCAACAGCCCAAAAGTCATTAGCATATAACTCTTACTTAAAATAAAAACATCTTTTCACTCTCCCAATTTAAATTTGCTAGAAATCATGCAAAAGCTGTATTACATCTATCCAAATCAAACTTTCTTCAAAAGCAAGCATCAAAACTACTTAACAACCCTAATGACAATAGAATATTCTGGTCAACTCTTAATTCTTTCAATAATAACTTTAACAAGTCATCTTCCATTCCCCCACTAAAATCTTCAGCTGGCAACATTACAAATGACCCACGTGGGAAAGCAGATATCTTTGCCAGTACCTTTGCCAGCAACTCTACCATAGATGATATTAGCCAGAATGTCCTAGTACTGGAACTTGATTCTCTCGAAATTGCCCCACTTAAAATACAGACAAGATATGTAAAATCCATCCTAGACAATTTACCTACCAACAAAGCTCCAGGCCCAGATGGAATTCCCCCAATTGTTTTGAAAAAGTGTTCCCCTGAACTTGCCTCTGTCCTAGCTAGATTATTCAGACTGTGCATACGTACTTCTTTATTCCCAAATTCATGGAAAGAAGCCAATATCCACCCAGTTCTGAAGAAAAGAAGTTCGTCTGACCCCTTCAATTACAGACCAATAGCTGTCACATCTACTCTTGGTAAGGTATTTGAAACTTTAATTAATAAGCACATTGTTAAACATCTTGAACCCAAACACTTAATTAGTGATAAACAATATGGTTTTCGCCACGAAAGATCCGCCATTGACATACTCAATCTCTTAACTCATACCATCCATCAATCAACTGATCTTTTTGGGGAAACTCATGCAGTAGCTCTTGATATCTCTAAAGCTTTCGACAGAGTATGGCACCGTTCCCTTCTGTCCAAAGTCCCTTGCTACGGACTAACGTCTTTTGTTCCTTTGATTTCTTCATATCTTAGTGACAGGAAAATAAGAGTAAAAGTAGATGATGTATATTCCAATTTCCACTCAATTAATGCCGGCGTGCAGCAGGGATCAGTTCTGGCGCTGACCCTATTTCTGATTCATATTAATGATCTCTTATTTGTCACCCACAATCCCATTCACTCATATTCAGATGACTCAACACTACATAGTTCATTCACACTCAGACATCCATTTACAAAGTCTAATATCTCCACCTTTCAACTCAGTACAGCCATCTCCATAAATCAAGATCTATATACAATCAGTGAATGGGGACAAAAAAACCTTGTCTCTTTTAATGCTAGTAAAACTAAATATATACAGTTTACTAATAGACAGATATTGCCAGATTCGTGCATTACCTTCAGTGCTACTAATATTCCAACCTCCAAAAGTATTGAAATTCTTGGCGTCTCACTTAACAATGCCCTCAGCTAGACCTCTTATGTTAGATCACTTGCTAAAACTGCCTCAGAGAAACTTGGATTATTGTTCAGAGTCCGTAACTTCTTTCACCGATGAGCAGTTAGCTATAATTTATAAGGGTCATGTATGCTCTCAGCTTGAATATTGCTCACCCTTGTGGAATGGCTGTGGAGAGGTTGCATAAAGGCAACTAGACAAAATTCAGAACAAAGCTGTTAGAATCATTAACAACCCTGCCATTACATATAAATTACCTCCCCTGCAAGTAAGAAGGAATGTTGCCTCCCTTGCATTATTTTACAGATATATTTTTGGCAAATGCTCAGACGAAGTTGAGTCCATGGTGCCACCTCTCCATGCCTTCCCTCGTGCTACACGGGCATCTGGTAGCGCTCATGACTGGAATGTCACTCAGCCATATTGCAGAACTTCTGCCTATCAGAATTCTTTCATTCCCCGAACTGCATCTCTCTGGAACTCGCTTCCCCAGAGTTGTTTCCCCCCAAATTTCAACCCACAACTGTTCAAGTCTAACTGTTCCAGATATTATATGAACAGAGGACACCAGTAATCTGGTGTATGGATTTTTTTTTTCTCATTTGTTTTTCCTTCCTCCGTTCTGTTATTTATAAAAAAATATATATATTAATTCTCATACTTTACTAATAATTTCAACATATTATCTTATGTTAAAATTCACGAGCTGGCGTTTGCTGATGTGAATATCTGAGGCAATTAAAAGGGTAGTGGTCCAATATTATTTATAAAAAAATTCGCTTTTGTTTTTGTATAAGAGTAATTCAGTCACATGGTTACGATTTTGGTGCTAATTAAATGTAGTTATAAACTGTAGTTCTACTAAATCATGTAAAATCAATAATTGGCACCTCCAATAAACTTGTGCCAGTCTCGTCCACTAGCAGGCAAGCTGTGAAGAAGATAACACCTTGCAATTAGCCTTGCTGTAATATATTGATAAAAGGCCCCTCCGGTCCCATCTTCATCTCCAGTCGCCACCCCAAACTTCAGTTTTCCCTTTTTGTTGTCCAATGAAGTACGATCTTTGGCAAAAATTGAAGAATAATATAAAGAGGCCAGTTAGCCAAAACACCCTTAAATATACTGTATTCATATTATAGTGAGATCCTTTCACAAATACATTTATGCAAAGTCATGTTGATGTATTCCTTCCATAATATCCCTCGCTGCAGTATTAAGTTACATGAATCTGCATTGAATGAATAGTCATTTTTTTCTTTCCCGTACGCTAAGAACCCATTTACTATGCTGGCTTGTAAACAGACAACTTATTCCAGGAATAATGGGGAAGGAATGTTCTCCCTGAATTTCATGCATGTTGTTCAGACGAAAAAGGAGACAATGGTTTGCATTAGGGATCTCCATAATTTGTATTACCCCTCGTAACATATCATGAAGCCATGAATCTGAGTTATGCATCTGCATGGTTCATTAAATCTGGGCGGGTTTGTATGGTTGTGTGGAACGTTAGAGATGCGAATGAAGAATATATGAACATAGAAACTGTTAATAAATTATCCCTCAATGGCTTTGAGGTAAGACAATTGCGTGCACCCTAGGTCTGCTCCAGGACCATTTTTTTTTTCCAAATTTCTAAAATCAATTTCTTTTTCTTACAAATGTGAAGAGAATCGTCTGCTGCACCTGGCAATGTGTTTTTTAGCTTCCTGCTGTGATTCACGGGAGAATTCTTAAATTACTGCACATGTGCCATTAACATGTAACATATGGGCGAAAACATCCGAGATGAATCGGCAGCCTGAGTAGGATCGTGTTAACATACCAGTGACCTTCGTTCCTTTCCCATAACTGTTCGTAGGTTTTTGTAGCTTGCTCTAATTCGATGTCACCAGCACTGACACGGGCACTGGAGGGTCACTGAGGGGCTAGGAAACTTAGGCCGGACTTCATGCTGCTGTGTGAGATTTAGATGAGAGGAAAATAAACTCCATGAATGGAGAAATATTATATGCATGAGGCCTAATAGAATCCCTTGGAGGCGGAATATGAAGAGGGTTCATTTCCAGGGAATCAGTAATAGACTGAAGCACCAGTCGTGCAGGGCAGTACTCCCAAGGTGGATGGAAAGCTGATGACAGTGAGAGCTAGAGCTCCCGTTTCACAAGCCCTCAGGACTAGGTCCCGACCATCCCCCTTTGATGAACTTTTCAGTGTGTCAGTAACACAGAGTAGGCCAGTATGGTCTCCAGTACAAGTTTCTATAACTATCAACACCAAACTACATGAACAGTACACACTTCACTACCTTTTCCAAAATTGAAAAAATCATGGAAGCGAAACACTTGGCCTCGGAGTCCCCAGGGGGGGGATACCATAAATGCCCCCACCTTCCGCTCCTCTCCCGGTGACGACTCGAGCTGTCTGGAACCACTGTCTGACTTCTTCATTTCTGTAACATTCGCGGCCTTTCCTCAAACTTTCGCTCTGTTGAGCACCACCTCTCCTTTTCTAAATCTCATCTTGTTTTTCTAACTGAGACTCAGCTGTCTGAGGCAACTGACAGCAGACCCTTCTCGATTTCCTCCTACTTTCTCTATACTCATTTCAAAGCCAGAGGTGGCTGTTGTGTATATATATACACAACAACTTATCTTGTTCTCGTGTTCCTGAACTCGAATCTTCTGAATTCTCTACGCTTTGGCTTCGGCTTTCCTGTCATTCTCTGACTAAATATATCTGCGCTGTTTACTTACCTCCTAATTCTACTGATTATGAAAAGTGCTTCAACTATCTTACTTCTACGATGGAACACACACTATCCATTTTCCCTTTCTCTGAAATCTCCATTCTAGGTGATTTTACTGTTTACCACCACCTTTGGCTCTCCTCTCCTTTCACTGATCCACCTGGTGAACAAGCCTACATCTTTTCTATCCTTAATGACCTAGTGCAGCTTGTACAGCACCCTACTCGTATCCCTGACCGCCTTGGAGAGATCTCCAACATACCTGACCTCTTCCTTACAACTAATCCTTCTGCTTACACTGTTAATCTTTTGTCTCTATTGGACTCCTCCGATCACAACCTTATCACCTTGACCTGTCCTATTGCTCCGGTGCTGCCTGTGGACCCTCCAAAGAACATCTTCTGTGGCACTTTGGAGCTGCAGATTGGGAGGTTCTCAGGCAGTAAATCTTTGATTTTCCCTAGAATGATTATTGCTTCTATGGCTTGGAGCCATCTGAGTGTGCCTTGTGCATTAAGGAGGTTATTATCTTGGGCATGGAAGCATACATTCCTTTCTCATATCCTCTGACTAATGCAAGAAAGCCTTGGTTTAATCACGCAACAAAGAGAGAGCCTATATAAGGTACCGGAGCCAACCCACCCCTGAATCACATCTTTTGCACGTTTCTGCCCGGAATCGTGCTAAATCTGTTCTTTACTCTGCTAAAAATAATTTCATCCGTACTAAATGCTCTCAAATCTCCAACTCGAATTCTTCCCGCTCCTTCTGGCACCTTGCCAAAAACCTTTCTAACACCTTTATCTCATCATCCTTCCCTCCTCTTTTCTACTCTGATGGCTCTGTAGCTATTTTTTCTACTGATAAAACAGATCTCTTCTCTCAGACTTTCTCCTCCAATTCCACGTTAGATGATTCCGGTGTTGTTCCTTCATCACTTCCCCCCTCGACTTCCTCATGGCTGACATTAAAATTTCTTCAGCTGATGTATTTTCTGCCATCACAGGGCTCAGTACTAATAAGGCATATGGGCCTGATGGAGTCCCTCCTGTTGTTCTCAAGAACTGTGCTTCTGTGCTTACACTCTGCCTAAGCAAAGTCTTTCGCCTTTGAATGTCAACTTATACCTTTCCTTCTTGCTGGAAGTTTGCTCTCATTCAGCCAGTCCCAAAGAAGGGTGACCATTCCCAACCCTCTAACTATCGTCCAATTGCTTTAACATCCTGTATCTCAAAAGTTTTCGAGTCAAATCTTAATAGAAAAATTTTTAAGCATCATTCCCATCACAACCTTCTTTCTTTTCTTCATTATGGGTTCCGTCAGGGACACTCCACTGGGGATCTTCTCACCTACCTTTCAGACACCTGGTCATCCTTCTTTCGGGACTTTGGCGAAAGCTTTGCCATTGCACTTGACGTCTCAAAGGCTTTTGATCGAGTCTGGCATAAACCTTTAATTTCCAAACTGCCCTCTTACGGTTTCTATCCTTCTTTCTGTGCCTTCATCTCTAGCTTCCTTTCTGGTCGTTCTATAGCCGCTGTTGTAGACAGCCATCGTTCTTCTCCTAGATCTATCAATAGTGGTGTTCCTCAGGGCTCTGTCCTATCACGAACTCTCTTCCTTTTATTCGTCAATGACCTTCTAAGCTGTACATCTAACCTATCCACTCATACGCTGATGACTCCACCCTTCACCCTTCCATTCGGTTCCCGCAACGCCCCTTTCAGCAGTTACAACAAACAAGGGATGAGGCTATGGCACACCTAATGTCTGACTTGGCTCGTATCTCTGACTGGGGTAAAAATAATCTATTTGTTCTTAATGCATCAAAGACTCGGTTTTTACACCTATCAACCCGACAAAATCTTCCACAGGTATACCCACTAATGTTTAATAATATTCAGCATAATCCTGCATCATCCTTGAACATGCCTGGGGTTTCATTTACTTGGGACTTGTCTTGGAAAGATCACGTTACATTTCTTGTAAAATCTGCTTCCAAGAGATTAGGTGCGCTAAACTGTTCCTTCTTTACCCCTGCACAATTATTGACTCTATACAGGGGTTTTATCCGCCCCTGTGTGGGGTGCATCTCTCATATGTGGGGAGGCTCCTCACATACAGCTCTTCTCAATAGGGTGGAGTCAAAGATTTTTCGTCTCATTAACTCTCCTCCTCTTACTGACTCCCTTCAACCTCTGTCTCTTCATCGCACTGTTGCATCTTTATCTCTTTCCTATCGCTGCTTCAATGGTCGCTGCTCCTCTGAACTGTCTGCATGCATTCCTTCACCTCTATGACGCGTGTAGCACCCGTCTAGCAATAAACTCTAATCCCTTTTCTGTCCAACTCTCTAATGCAAGAGTTAATCGTTACTCCCAGTCCATCATTTAAGCAACAGGTCAGCTCTGGAATACTCTCCCTTTGTCTGTATTTCCTGCTTCCTATGCCCTCCAGTATTTCAAACGCAGTGTGCCCAGGTATCTCAAAATGATCGGATCTTGAGTTTGGCTCTCTCTTGTATGTTGTTTTTCTCTTGGAAGGAACAATAATTGAGGCTCGTGGCCTTTGGTTCCTTCTTCCTCGCATAAAAAAAAGGACAGGCGAATTTATATTTATATAAGTCAAAAGAAGGTTGACTGTTGAAAGTGGCACTGATTATTGTGCGTGCACCCAGAAAAAATAAAACTGTGCAAAAGTAGGACATTTTAGGGGTCCAGATGGATCGAGTAATGACACTGGCTTTGTTAATGGAGAAATGTATGGTTATGGATTACCAGGAGAGAACGAGTGTAAGATGTGTGATAGTAGAGGGTACGCAATAATAATTCTTATATATATATATATATATATATATATATATATATTTATATATATATATTTTTTTTTTTTTTTTTTTTTTTTTTTTTTGAGGAAAAAAATATTGCAACTTTTGTTGACATGACCATGAGGAGCGGACGATGCAAAGGGTTTTCTTATAAAATGCTGGCAGTGTGCAAGGCTAAGCAGGAAAGATTTTTCATTTTTGGATATAGGCCAAAGGCCCTTTGGGCGAAGGTCAATAAGCCAAATTTTATATTATTATTAAAATAGTTTTATTGCTTTTTTTAAGTTTAAATATTTCAGAATTTTTACATATACTCGTATATTACTTTCTATAATTCATAACATGAGAGAATTGAAGAAAAAAAATATACTAGCCACAATAATGTGCACAGTATCACCAATAAGCCTGTACTAAGTCCCTAACATCGATTATTCCAACAAACAGATCACTATCCTTGAAGGATAAAGGATGAAAGCAGAAAATAAGGTGAAAGACTGAAAGCCGGGATGCTTAAAGAACGGTGGAAAAGGAATGTGAAAAAAGGGTAATGAAGGAGTTAACCAATATGAACAGGAGAAATCGATCTGAAAAACATGTGTAGAGCATTAAACATTTTTTGACATTGAAAGAGAGCTCTGTGTTTGAAAGAGTAGTGGAAGATAAAAGGACGTTGTTAAGATGGGTATGTGAAAGAATGTCCAATGAAAAGGAAATGAAAAAAGAAACCCTTTTGGAAAGAGGTATAAACTTATTACTACAAGAGAATAAAGCAATGTGAAAATATTAAGGATGAAATACTAGTAACATGTAGCATGAGTATATTCTGTACACACACACACACACTCATATATATATATATATATATATATATATATATATATATATATATATATATAAAAATATACAATATATATATATATATATATATATATATATATATATATATATATATATATATATATATATATATATATATATAACGACTTTTTCTATCCTGCCCGACTATATTTTGTGTTGTGGGGACGGCTCCGTCAGCATAATCAGTGTATACAATGCATCATTTATTCTTTTCCGACTCCAACTTCCACATTCACACCTTCACCAGCAGACTGTGTCATCCCTATTATACTGTACATATGATACCATCACACTAATTTTGGGTGGAAACCTATATACAGAAAATTATATATATATATATATATATATATATATATATATATATATATATATATATATATATATATATATATTTATATATGTGTGTGTGTGTGTGTGTGTGTGTGTGTGTGTGTGTGTGTGTGTGTGTGTGTGAGTATACCCGGTAATATAAAAAAGACGCGTTGTTTGTTTCTCCTTCAATCACGCCGAAGCCGAGCTACAGACACCCAGAACCATATATATTCTGAATCAGTTTGACCAAATGATGGTTTTAAGGAGGTCAACATTCAGATCTGGGTCATTTGAGGTCACCGGTAGAGTGTTCGTCTTTTGGGTCAGGGCGAAGCCAGGTACCCCTGCAGCCCAATTTTTTGCTCGGAGACTCACATGACCTCCAGTTCGGACACAGGCTATGTGAGGTTAACCTCCAATGTCATTTGAGGTCATTGGTTGGAGGTTATTTCAGGTCACCGGTAATTCACGCTCGAACGACTGTACCCAGCAATCCCTCTTTTGGCTTCGAGACTCACATGACCTCCATTTCGGACACAGGCTACGTAAGGTTGACCTCACAGGTCACTTGAGGCCACTGGTCAGTGATCATTTGAGGTCACCGGTAATAGTAAACAAGTGGGCACAAATACTGTGCGTTAGTCTGTGAAAACTGAAATAGAAAGTTCCTTCACCTCTTATAATCCCTCTTCAAAAGCATAAGAGGTACATTGTCTTTCTGGAGTAGAAAAACTGAACTAGAACTAATAGGATTAGAGTGTTCGCCTTTTTGCCTCGGAAACGCCGGTTACCCCTGAACGGCGAGATATATACTGTATATGTATACAGTATGTATCCAGAGAGAGAGAGAGGGAGAGAGTGAGAGAGAGAGAAAAAAAAGTAGCTTGCCTGCATGTTTGAAACGAAAAGAATGTAATGAAAGTAAAATTCCATCTATGACACACGGTTGTGAGACCTGGAAACTGACCAAATCGATGGAAAGTCAACTAGTCGGTTGTCAAGGAGCAATGGAAAAGTCAGTGTTGGGAATATATTCAAGAGACAGGAAAAGATCAACTTGGGTTAGCGAGCAGACTAAAGTCATATTCATTACAGAAGTTATAAAAGAACAGAAATGGAGGAGGGCAGGTCATGTAGCAAGAATAAGGGATAAGAAATTGTAATAAGGGACATGAGACTGTGATAAGGGGTAATAGATTGTAATAAGGGATAATACATTAGGGAAGAGAGATTGTAAGCACTGCAGAAAAATACCTGACTGGAGGTGGAGAGATGAAATAGGGACGTTTGCAGGCAAAACATAGCAAAGACTGGCTCAGTCAAGGAATTCGTAGAGAAAGCTGGGAGAGTCCTTATTTCAGCAATGAACTTTTGCAAAGATTGATATATATATATATATATATATATATTCAACTTTCTTTAAACTTAATGTAACATTGTACTAAAAGAGTAATACTTGCAGCAAAGAGCATTATAGAAACATAAGTCTCTGGATTAATTGTTTGCTGTTATTGTTGCTATATCTTATGATAATAACCAGACAAACTACCCTCTCCCGTATAATGAAGTGAGTATTAATGGATTGGTCAGACGATCCACTCACTCTCTTATAGTGAAGTAGTTATTGTAAGGCAGTTTCTAACCTCGTCTGGTTTCATATCATTCTCCTAAATTGAATGAAGCCGTCTAATAGTAACAATAATTGAATACAAATGAAGGCCTATAGTTTGTGAGGACAACTGTTACCTTTGCTGTTTTTGCCCTCATTGCAAGTCGCCAGGATAATGAAGGAAACATGAGTTTATTTTGATCTCACTGTTATAGTACACTTTGAAGCAGTGCCTGCCTACAGTACTAGGTCTACTAAAGCCCCTGTCCATTTCCATCACAGTACCAGCTCAACAGAATCATTTCTTTGTCCCCCATGTCCATATAAATATCCTCTTCCTTCTGATTTCTTCACATTGAAGGACATTTTAGGGCGCGTCCACACATGTGCTCAAACAAGTGTTGGCAACATGTAAGCAACACAGTAACGAACACACTGCAAACATGTTGGGACCAGCAGCGTCCAGATCATGTTGGCAACATCATGATGAAGACTCAGCTGTTTGCTCTGGACACACCTGTTCCTTCGTCTCTGCTGCCAGTGTTAGAAGCTGCACTGAATCATGCTTGCATACATCTGTCCAAAGACTGTTGCATACATATACCCAAACATGTTGCCAGCTGTGTTGGCAACACATGTTCGAGTACACGTGTGGACGCTCTCTTAAATAAACACTCAGTGCTCTCAAATCATTAAACGTGCATCACACATTTTCAAAGGGTATACAGTAAACTTTCAGCTATCCATCGTCACAATATCTGGCCCAATGCAACATTCAGCGCTGCTGGCTTGGCTCTATTAAAGCAATATCCGGCAAAATTATGCAGTATCTGGCGCCAAACCGGGATGTAACCAGCGGTTCTGTGCAATATCCGGCGACCAGGCGTCTCAATCAGCTCATAAACAGTAGCCAACCAGCACTGTATTACCATATTGAATCATTACCTTACTGTATTTAATGCTTACTTTTCAACTTTTATTCATGGGAAAATTTTTAAGATAGAAAGTAGAGACGGATACTACCGCAATATCCGTCCTGATGCTGAATATTGAGCTGATAGGGGTACTGTGCTACATCCAGCATTTAACATTATTCAGCCTTGAGTTTGGCTGAATTACGCCAGATAATTGAGAGTTTACTGTCCTTTAATGCCATAGCCTCACCAGCCACAAGGGCTCCAAACAGTCCCATCTATTCTTTTCCTCTCCACACTCACTTCTTTACTCCTTTTGATGGTTTCACGGCAGTCAACGAACACTCGCTATAGTTACTCAATATGACCAAACACACCACCCACTTACAGACGCCAATCCTTGACCTGAGAGGTGGCTAAACTTGGTGTTCGAAAGATGCTGATGACAATAACCTTGAGAAAATCACGAATACCTACAAGAAAGTTATTGAAATATCGATAAAAGGCAAAGGAAAACGGAAAAATATAAATATGGCAAAGTCCTTTATACTCTCATTTTTTTTTTGACAATCTTTGTTGATTTATATCCTCAATCGTTAACTGGAATAGAATATCAGAGTTGTCTTGACCATAAGAGGATTAATGCTGACAGTATTAACACAGTTGAAAGTTTCACGCTCCTGTACTCAGTATAGGGTAAATAAAATCTTCTGGTGTTAGAAGTATGGAATACTCGATGTGTCCCAGCCTTGAAACCATCATAAAATTGTAATGTCAGTCCTATCTCTAAAGCCGTTAAATTGTCCATCGCTCATTCACCTGCATATTTAATATCCACTGGCGTATGTTGGGTGATACAATAAACATGCACCCACTGGGAGGGGCCGTAAATTCTATGGTTAAGATATTCATTGCACACTGGAAGAACTTGAGTTTAATCATCGTGCCGGTCAGACTTTAGAGTGCAGTTAGTATCCTCCTCGTCCCTGTTCACTCGGTATTATTATAAAGGACCTGTTGCCCGTCGTGGTATGGGGGAAATACGGGACTGTACAGAAACTGATTATCTACCTTAATGATCCTGTGATATATATTTTTTTTTTTTTTTTTTTTTTTGCCAGGAGTCTCTTGACATTGTCTTCCATTTATTGTGGTGTTCCTTTACTCCCATCAACATGGTGATGTTTTCTCGATTTTTTTAAGGTCCACTGATACGACTTAACACAGCTGAAAGGAGACTTTTCTAACAACAGAGGTTAGAAGTAACTCTAATCAGCCCTTTCTGAGTATAATAATCAGAAGCTAACAAGAAAGACAGTGCGAATGACCCCACCATACACAAGAGATTAAACTAAGAAAATGTCTGGCAGTGGCAAGTATTACAAAATTTATATTATCCTACAGTGGTGGCTGATGTAGACTTCTTTTATATCCTTCACCCCACAGGAACAACCAATAAACAAATAAATAAACGCATATCGTCGATCTCACCGTTTCACCTCCAGTCCGACAAAAACGTTTCCATTACCTGAGTAAGCAATATACATACGTGTACTGTAGGAATCGACACCTTCAGCAGGAGGACGTAGTTCTCGTTTTATACCCGTTTATCAACAGACGACTGTATTTACCTCTTGAGAGACTTGCCGAACTGGTGAGTTTACTATAGATATCCCATTCATCAATCATTCACAACCAAAAGACTCTCCTGAACTGAACAATGGAGTCTTGATTCTGTAAAAATATGCTACACAAGGACATTAGTACAGTGAACGAATTAATCCTTTCAAGGGCGTCATTTGGGGGGGAGGGCAGCTAGGGGCCCTCGCCTCCCCAAACTTTCTTAGGGGGCCTCCAAATCAACTACAGTTAATAAAAAAAAAAAGTTAACACCGTGAAATAAAAAATAATTTGTGTGTAGCCTCAATACGTTTTAAGTGAAATATATCTTGTGTGTGTGTGTGTGTGTGTGTGTGTATGTGTGTGTGTGTGTGTGTGTGTGTGTAATAATCACAATATATTATTACTAGGTATATTAAAGGATGTCAATGTAAATATGTACCTAGCCCGCTGTTCAGTTACCTTCAGTATCGAGCTGCCTTTTTTATTGTATTCTGACTATCATTAAAAACTTTTATTCATCTTAGGAAGTACGTACCTGTAGGTAGGACTCTTAAGAGTTCATTTGGATAAGTGGTTCCCAAAGTGGGTGTTGCTTTACTGGTTGAAGAACTTGAAGCTCTAGAGGCATCATCATCCTATATAGTGGTAACGTATATATATATATATATATATATATATATATATATATATATATATATATATATTTATATATATTTTTATCTATTTATTTATACTGACTTAGCCACTACATCATCCCCTTGCCAAGACTCAGATTTTATTTCTGTTGATGAAGCAGAAGTCACATTAACACATACTGTTGCACTGAACCAAGATCAAAAAGATGCAAAAGACAGTCCATCCACATCACAAACTCCATATAGGCACTTTGCTGGAACATCTGTTCGTAAGAAGGAAGAATTAGGTAGGACACCGTTTATTGATGCTGGAACAAGGGATTGAAAAGAAACCAGTACCCTTCTCAAACAGTATCAGGGAAGTGAAAGACACATTAATAGTATGATCGCTTGGTCTAATGTCAAGGATATACAGTCAGGGTCCACTCAGTCTGTAGCATCTTCTCTACTTTCAGCTAGGCTACGAGAAACTGAGGACAACAGGGAACATATAGAGTAACTTTTAAAAGTCACTGTATTACTGGGAAGGCAAAGCCTGTCTTTCCGTGGACATAATGAGGGTGGTGAGACATGAAATTCAGGAAATGATGTAGAAATTTTTCACCTAATTGCTGACTCAAATCCCTCTCTAAAACAAAAGTTAGATCAACCAGCATGAGTTGATATCAGTTGCTGGAAGACATATCAAGGACACACTTTGTGCTGAAGCACAAGAATCCCAGTACTTTTCAGTTATGGTTGATGAAAGGAAAGACTTGTCAAAAAAGGAACAGATGGCTATTCTTGTGCGGTACTTTAGTGAGCGTATTGTGAAGGAACGAATCATTGGAACCTATCACATGGAAAAGGTTGATGCTGCAAGTTTAGCTGATTTTATATATAAGGAGATGGAACAATCTAGTTTAATTTGGTACAAGTATGTGGCTCAGTGTTATGACGGTGCTAGTGTAATGAGTGGATGATCTAGCGTGATTCAAGCAAGTCTGCGTGATAAAATTCCCCAAGTAGTATATATACATTGCCATGCACACAGGCTGAATTTAGTCCTGGACGCCTGCTTAAACAATACCAGTGGCGTCTCTTCATTTTTTCAGTTATTAAAACACTTTACACATTTATTAAACAGTAACACAGGGAACCAACTTTTCATAGAGGCACAGAAAGCAGAAAATCTTCAGGTTTTGACACTAGAAAGACCTACTATAACTAGATGGTCTTATTATTATAGGTCAGTATCAAAGGTTAAGCTTCGCTATGGAAGTTTGCTATCAGTGCTTCATACAGTTTCAGAGGGTTCTGATTCAGAAGCTGCGGCAGAAGCAAATGGACTGTACAAGAAGTTAGTCTTTCAGGTTCGTAATGGATCTACATATTACTGAACAAGTCCTTAGAGTTACCAATATTTTATCAAATCAGCTTCAAGCAGAGGAAGCCTTACTATCTGAAGCTTTCTCATACAGTCAACTATTAAGGAATTGCAGGTCTTGAGAAAGGACGAGGCTTTCTCTGATATTTTTGACAAAGCTAAAGATTTTGTTTCAACATATGAGGCAGATACCAACTTGGAAAATTCAGATCAGTTGTGCAGACCTAAGACTAAGAGAATTCAGAAGGTATCATCAGGACTAAAAAGCTTCTTAAATGATTCAGCTCTGGGAAGAAATGACGTGAATACTTCTATTGCTCCAAGGACTAAAATCAAAAGAACCTATTTTGATAGATTTCTCTCAGAGCTTGATATTCGCTTCACACAACACATGCCCCAAACAGAAGCAAAGAATGCACTTGATTACAGTTCTTGATACTTTCTAGAATATGAGAATCTTGTATTATAGTACAGTCTTACAAAGATATATACATAGATGAAATTCTTCTAGTTTCCCAAATATCTTTTGCAAAAAGACATTTTCTAAGTAAGATTGACAAGCCAAAGAATCTGTTTTAATTATATATATTTCAGAAATAATGAAAGTGATCAAAATTCTTCTCATCCTTCCAGTAACTACTGCAGGCAATGAATGACTTTTTTCATTACTTAGCTCAGTCAAGACATATCTAAGAATCTCAATGAGAAATGATCGCTGAAATGACTTGCTACTTATGGCCTCAGAAAAAGAACTTGTTAAAAATCTTAACTTTAACACCCTGGTTGATAACTTTGCAAAGCAGAGATCACGGAGATATCCACTGTTGCAGTGTGACTCTCGATTCTTGTAGTAGGAGTTAAAGATGAATACAGGGAGTTGATCTTGATTTATTATCTTCAGAGAAAATCTAAGTTGAGCAGGGTATGTCTTACAGAGACTTAATATACTAAGTAAGTCCAGTTGGACCCCTCTTCTTGTTCACTCTCTCCACTACCTGTCGGTTCTATGGCTAGCCTCCTTCTGACTCTGCTTTCTAAATTTTGGTGTAGCAGGGGTCGTGTCACGTGTGTTGCACTGTGGTTGGAATGTTCTAGAAGCCTGTTTGTGAGTATGTGTGTGTATGGTCACTATAGGCGCTGTCGTGTGCCTATAAAGCATTCCTTGAGTTAGAGTGTGTAAGCATGTTTAGCATTGCTCAATTCTCGCAGACACAATACCTATCTCATCCCCTGACTTGCTGCTTCTATCTGTCTGTCTATCTGTCTGTATATCTATCTATCTATTATGATTTCTAATTATAATATGGAGTCCTAACATTGCTCGGTCATGCAGCTGAAGGTCCTCCGACAGCAATTATCATTGACATATGCTAATCTATTAGTACATAATATTCATTATAATATTGTATACATATAACATTCATGTTAATATTGTACTGATCCAGTAATATTACGTTTTAAATAAGTTGTATACATATTTGAATAAATGCAATGGTTGTTGTATGACATTTTGTAAGATGTGTATGTATAACAGACATACGCATATAATTGTGCAATGGTAATACTACTAGGTTCTTACATTATATATTGAGTTATCCCTTTAGTAATGTCTAATATTTCACCGAACTTGTATGATGACTCTGGTAATACAGAATTGTGGTAATTTTTTTATGATTTTACATAATATTGTAGTAACATTGTGGTAATACATAATTGTAACATTGTGAATTGTTACATAATTGTAACATTGTGAATTGTTACATAATTATATTGAAATTGTTACATTGTAGTAACATTGTAGTAATACATAATTGTAACATTTTATGAATTGTTACATAATATTGTGGTAATGCATAATTGTGTTGGCCTTATAATTGTAGTTACATTTTGTTAATGCAACTGTTACATAACTGTGTTGGCCTTATAACTGTAATTAAAGTTACATAAAAGTTACATCTTGTTAATGCAACTGTTACATAATTGTGTTGGCCTTATAACTGTAGTTAAAGTTACATAAAAGTTACATCTTGTTAATGCAACTGTTACATAATTGTGTTGGTCTTATAATTGTAGTTACATTTTGTTAATGCAACTGTTACATAACTGTGTTGGCCTTTTAACTGTAGTTACATCTTGTTAATGCAACTGTTACATAATTGTGTTGGCCTTATAATTGTAGTTACATTTTGTTAATGCAACTGTTACATAATTGTAGCAAGTGTAATATAATGCAATCATTTGTCGTTACATAATTGTTACATATCGTTTGTAGTTACATAATTGTAATAATTGCAGTCCTGACATTGAATCCGGTCATGCTGCGGTCGATGATATGATAGTGCCATGCCACTAGCTTGTGGAGACAACAATTTGCTTTTTTTTTTTTTTTTCAATTATAGAAGGAGTTTATTTGATGATGTGCCATGCCACTTGCTTGTGGAGACAACAATTTGCTTTTTGTTTCACTTATAGAAGGAGATGTGGTATTTTGGCATTTGTAGTAACACTTACGCTTATTTTCATTTGTTTGTTATGTGATCGTACTGTATTTCTTTTTTCTTTTTTTTCTTTTTTTTATTGTTTTTCTATAGTTTGTTTTTCTTCGTTTGTCTACGCTTTTTCTGTGTTGTTCATGGTTGCATAATTGCTGGTTAATTCCCTTGGGACCCTTTTTCTAAGGTTTATTTTATATTACACAGATATTACTGAAAATGATATTATATAGCCCCATATTTTGTTATTTTATATAAAAAATATATATACACTATATACAGTATTAACTATATACACTGACTTGTTGTTCACTTGTACCTATCGTGGGCAATATATGTGTCAGCACTGTGTGGAAATCTTTGTCTTCACGACTGTGTGGAAGATGTTCATTCTTGCTAACGTCATTTGTGTTGGCCATTTTTTTTCAGGTTTTCCTTGTAACTTAATTTATGTTTCTACTAGGTAGCTTTGATTAATAAATGTTTAATACAGTTCTTTTAATCGCTCACTGAGCAGCTGTGATAGTATATTTTCTTTATTACTTTGTGGATGTAATAATGTATAGTTGTATGTATGAAACACGTATTTTATGTAGGAATAAATGGTAACATTCGTTGGTAGTAAATAACTGTTATAATAAATGAATGAATATATACAGTGTAGAATATTTATTGTTGGTGCAAGTATTTAATGACTGAATTATGATGATAATTGAAGTAGGTATATGAATTTAAGTTGTAACTATACAGCACGTTTTATATGTTTGTGCAAAATGTGTTGTCTATCACTGTGTACCGTATGAATCAAGTAACTGTGTAACTCACTAATTTTTACCATGGTGGAAATGGTGTGAGTGGTGTTGCACGTGATGATAGCGTTGTCCTTCACGGGTTGATTGACGTGGCGTCATTTCAGCAAGCACGCGTGATGACGTCGACTTCCCACACTGGTAGCTGTGGTGAGTGAGTGAGTAACGATGAGTAACTTGAGTGAAGATGAGTGCGTAAGATGAGTTGTGAACATGGACTTAGTATTTGCTTCGTCGTCTTGACCTCTTCACTCCTGCATCAGCGGTGGAGGTTGGGGGACCGTAGCAGAGAGAGGAGGGTGAGGTCTGGTGGTTGTGAGTTGTGACTCGTGTCTCACTCTTCGTTTGTTTGTTTTGCTTTGTTTTTTCTCGATGTACTTTCGGTCCTTTTCTCTTGTGATTTACTCGTTGTGGGATGAAGACTGCCGCTACTTGTAGGTGCGTGTAGAAGATTATACAGACGACTCGTAGGGTTGTTACTTGTAGTTGAGTGCAGATGGTTGTAGTTCGTTGGTTCGTCGTAGAAATTGCAAGACTGATTGTATCAGTACATTGTTAAACTAATGGCAAGACGTCGTGTGATCACTTCTAAATCAGCGTGATGATCGTGGAGACGGAGGGGGGGTTGGAGAGAATACTGTCAGGAGCTGGTTGTGAGTTGTTGGTTGTAAGAGGTATTCTTTGTTTTCACTCTTGATAATGCAGAATCAGTTGTACACCCATGGGCTTGTATTTTGTAGGAATTCACTGTTGATTCGTAGACGAGGTACGTACGTTCGCTGCCAACCAAATGTGACTCTCGATTCTTGTAGTAGGAGTTAAAGATGAATACAGGAAGTTGATCTTGATTTATTATCTTCAGAGAAAATCTAAGTTGAGCAGGGTATGTCTTACAGAGACTTAATATACTAAGTAAGTCTAGTTGGACCCCTCTTCTTGTTCACTCTCTCCACTACCTGTTGGTTCTATGGCTAGCCTCCTTCTGACTCTGCTTTCTAAATTTTGGTGTAGCAGGGGTGGTGTCACGTGTGTTGCACTGTGGTTGGAATGTTCGAGATGCCTGTGTGTGAGTATGTGTGTATGTGTGTATGGTCACTAGGCGCTGTCGTGTGCCTATAAAGCATTCCTTGAGTTAGAGTGTGTAAGCATGTTTAGCACTGCTCGATTCTCGCAGACACAATACCTATCTCATCCCCTGACTTGCTGCTTCTATCTGTCTGTCTGTCTATCTATCTATCTATCTATTATGATTTGTAATTATAATATGAAGTCCTAACAGCAGTAGTTTATTCATTTTTCAGTGTAATAAATATACATAGTTTAATTTTCAATTTCCTTTAATGAATTCTGAAATTAATATACTCTTCTTACGTGAGCCTCTTCCAAATTTAAAAATGATTAGTTTATGTCTCCCATCTCTTAGTGTAGAGCTTACTTTTTCACATTACTTTATATGGTTCATGGTATTTTGGGGGCTAGTAAGCTAAAAGCTTTCCATTTTTAATCAATTACAAGTTTACATCTTTTCATTCTCAAATTTTTTGTAATTATCTTTTCATTAGGCTGTAAGAATGAAGTTAGTTTAAGCTTTCACCAATACAAATATTTTAATTGCTGTTTGGTCTATTATCCAAGGTCATTAGCATATAATGCAATGATATGTACTTTATCATGCACTTTAAATTACATATTCAACTTCACACAGAAATACTGCCAATGCTAGAATATCCATTAGTGTATCTTTCAGGAAGTAATTGGGTTAACAAATAATTATACAAAGTATATATTTTTGTTTACTGCTTTAGTACTCTAAATACAGCTTTGCATGTGGCTTCAAAATGCTCGCTCGCCACCCCGCCTATGTGGAGAGGTGGGAGTAGGGGGGCATCCTAAATAGGCTATGCCCCCCCACCCCAAGGAAAATTTAAATGACGCCTCTGAATCCTTTTATCGCGATATCTTCCGAGTATCTAATCCCTTTACTCTGATTATGCAAAGTTATTCACGCTATCATCAGACGGTTTGGGGCAGTTTACAAAGGATGTCTGGTCGTGAGCAGGTTAACAAAAGTTGTATATAGCATATCCATTCAATTAAAAAAAAAAAAAAAAACTCTCCTAAGCTGAATACGATCGCCTGGAGGAATCAAGAATAAACAACAAACTGCCACTGTTGAAGTACTTATTTTTAATTGACAGAAAATACTTTTATTCAGAAAAGATTCGGGCGTCAGAGTTTGAAAAGATAAACTGCGGTCATTGGAAGAAACTTACTATTTTACTGTACCTAGCACAAAACGATTTTATTCCATCGCAGGAGCAGATGGGTATTAATCTCTTCATTGCCAGAGTGCTCCCCTTAAGTGGTAAACAGAAATTTTGGCTGTAGCAAGAAAAACTGTACACAAACGTCACTGTAGTGATGAAAATATTTACCTAAGGACTCTCAGAGTGAGGGTGAAGGTAAGGATAACGACTGCAAGGAGTCGAAAAAACAAGTCTGAAAATGCTTGGATAAAACAAAGGCTGTAACCAAAGACGAGGATGGGGGTAAGACAAGACGTAAAGTTCAGTGGAAAAAGAGTTGGAACAGAGGGAAGAAAGAATGCAGGTAGACCAACTAAAATGATAGAGAGAGAGAGAGAGAGAGAGAGAGAGAGAGAGAGAGAGAGAGAGAGAGAGAGAGAGAGAGAGAGAGATTGGAATTGAGTGGGTACACAGACCACACAGACCCAACGAGACGGTCTGAACTTAGTCCTAACGGTAATAATTTTGCTTTAGCCATAGAACTGAGACAAAAGGGCAGTATAGCAATCTTCAGCCCCACTCTCCAAAACCCTCCGGCGCTACAGTACAGGAAACGAGTGAGAGGAAGCACTATCCAGATCTAGAAAGAATCGAGAAGGAAGTTTCATGGGACAGAAAAAATAAATAAATAAACCTAATAATCTTATGGGGAAATGAAAAGTAAACCTTAAAATTAGACTCACTGTATGCATGCTTTTTATTGTCCGCCTTCACAAGGCGAAACGATAATATTTTTTCCCGCATCTCGGTGTCTGTCAGTGTGTGTGTGTGTGTGTGTGTGTGTGTGTGTGTGTGTGTGTGTGTGTGTGTGTGTGTGTGTGTGTGTGTGTGTGTGTGTCCCCATTATATTTATTTCATGAACGGTTTAAGCTATCAACATGAAACTTTCAGGGTATGAAGATATGGCCAAAATCTTGGACTTGGAAAACAGCATATTCTGGCGAGCAATTAGCATTTGGCTCCCGAATGCTTTTCTTTCATTTGTTTTTGTTTTTACTTATTACAGGAATAGAGCATCAGGGTTAGGTCGCATCATTTTAAGTTTACTGTGTATATACAATAGGCAGCATTTATGCAGGCAAATTTGTAGATGCCTGGTGAACACACAAAAAGATAACATACACGTAGACATGGTGTGAAGTACATAGAAACAAAGAAAAAAAAAAAAGGACTTCCCAGATTCTCCTCACGTCCCTAGAGTTACTTTTGAGGGAGGGGGTCAGGCTAGGTCAAGTAATGCCCCAGTCACACTGCAAACCTGAAAATCACGAAACCAGTCCCTGACTACAGAGGTCTCCAAGCAGTCATGCCACTGATCGGCTACAGGTGGTCGTCCAGTGTCCGTCCTGTGGGCGGCCGAACGGCGACCATGGCCAGATACACGCAGGTCAAGACACTGAAAGGTGGCTGGTCGGTTGTCGGCAGGCTGCCGACAAACGGTGGCCGGTCCACTTCCTGTTGCAGTTTAGACTGCGACCTCATGTAGCTGATCGGCCGGCGGCTGGTCATGGTCAAGGCCACCACTTGTTGCTCGACCAATAGCCGGCTGGACGGTGGCCTGACTTCAACCACCACCCCGGACAGGAGGCTTGTGGACTGCGGCTGCTGCAGTCCAGTCGTCACCTTGACGGAGTGCGGACAACCACCGCACAGAGCGGGCGTCGACCGGCCTCCATCCGGATAGCAACCACAGCTTAATAATCAGGTGTCGCCGATCAGTTGCAGTCCGTAAGCTGGCCAGACACAGTCCAGCTGCCCAGCGGGCGGCTTCCATGCCACGACATCGGTGGTCGCGGGGAGGCTTTTTGTGCAGCACGAAAAACCTTGCGAAGATTATTTGGCCGCCATGATGGCCTGCGGCTAGACCGAGCCATATGAAGACCTGTCGTAAACCTCACCAAAATCACCCACGACTTGCAGGTCGCGGGTGGTTTGCAATAAGTCATACCTGCAGTGTGACTGGGGCCTAAAGCAGAGAGAGAGAGAGAGACTGGTTTTTGTGATTACATGCGTATTAATGTTGTACTATACCTGAATGTGTACTTGTGCGTGTTTTTGTATAAATCTGTTTTTTTTTTTTTTTTTTTTTTTTAAAGAAATGTTAAAAGGCTTCAAAAACGTGTCCTTCTCATTAAAAAAAAAAAAAAAAAAAAAACCGTGTACAGTCGCCCCAGCAAATGATGACAGTTTCAGATTGTTGTGGTCAATGTATTCAGTCAGACGTTAAAGAACGAGTGAATATAAATAATCTTTTTCGTACTTTCATCATGTCACATCATCTGATAAAATACATAATTCATCATGTTGGGAATTACTAAGACTGGATAATATAAGGCTGTGATGTATTTGAGTAAAAAAAAATAAAAAATCCTATTCCTATCGTGTTTCTGAGGTTGCAGCCTAATATTATGTCTCAGGTTTGTTGCTAATTTGCGCTTGCTATCGAATAAATTACATCGTTCATCTTGCTGAGTATTATGTAAGTTGGATAATAATGGGCAATGATGTATCAGAATTTCAAACTGATACATCTTCCAATTATGAATGTGTTATGTATTACTCCACACGTCTATCAAATGTGAATGTGTTATGGATTACTTTGCTCAGTACACTCAACATATTCCTGAAGCAGTAGCCTAATGTTATTTCCTCGGGATCAAGCAACAACGGATAGTATCGGTAGTCAGTTGAGATTTTTTTTTATTTTTATATGCAGTGTTTTCAATGGTTTTCAGATGCTGTGAGCATGATATAACAAACAAAGTGCTTTGGTATTACAGATACATTAATTATGAGATATCACCAAGACATTTCTGCCTCATTATCCCCTCAGTGAATACTATCAAAATTAATGTTGCTTTATTCTTTCCAGAGGGGTAACATTTTCACTTTTAGGGAAATAAATGTCACATTCAACATTAGTTCCTTTAATTAGGCTAGGCAATACAGCACGGGTAATCCTGAATGCAGCTAATCACTATAATGAACAAGTGAATGCCATTATTCCTTAACCTTATTCTTTCATATTTCTGTTTTATTCTGACCAAATAAATTTAACTAAGTTTGCAAACAACTTATATTCAGAATCTGAAGTCGTTTACGTAGTGTAGTAATTGTCTGTGGGCAACAGATGTCTCTCTTCGTGCTTGTGGATGGTCCATTTTGAAAAGTCTCCTTTGTTTTCCCGTTGTCCGCCGTCCATGGAGACAGTAAAACGGAAATACATTTATCGAAGTTATTCTTCGGTGTTATAAAAAAGATTTTCATTAATATTAATTATTTGTGCTAATAGTATTTATTTAAAAATCATTTCACTGCCAGACATTTCACCAATTACTGGTTTTGGCCATAACAGATTTCAACTCAGCAAATTAATCCTGACCGACCCTGAGCGATAGCTCTGAAGTTTCAAGTAGTTGCTTTTGATGATTTCTTACCGTCGTAACTAATACACTCTTTCCTTCAAATTTGAAATGAACATGTATTATAGCATTTACTGACTTCTCTAATACAATTACACAGATTAAATGTTATTTTAAGATGATACAAGAAGAAATATATATACTGTATATTCACTTGAGTGAAACATTTGGATACTTTGCAGTAGAAAATACAGAAAAAAGGGAAACAGTTCCAGAGTTGACCTGTTGCATACATGAAGGAAACGGTTAACTGTTGCATTAGAGAGTTGGCCATAAAAGGGATGAGAGTTTGTTGCGACACGCCGTGGTGGTGGAAGGATGCAAGCGGAAAAATCAGAGGAGCGATGGCCACTGAAGAGCAAGAGGAGCGATGGCCACTGAAGAGCAATAGAAAAAGAGATAAAGAAGAGACGGAGATTGTAGGAAACCAGTAAGAGGAGAATTGATAGTACGAAAAGACTAACTCCACCTTGATGACAGGAGCTGTATGTAGGAAGCCTCTCCACACTTGAGAACTGTACTCTACACAGGGACGAATATAACCCGTGTATAAAGTCAACAACTGTGCAGGGATAAAGAAGGCACAGAGTCGGCTTAGCACCCCTAATCTTTTGGAAACATATTTTATAAGGGAGGTAATATGAACTTTCCAAGATATATCCCGCGACATAGAAACCCCAAGTATGTTTAAAGATGATGCAGGATTGAGTTGAATATTTTTCAAAAAGATGTAAGAGCTTTTTTATTTTATTTTATGTATTAAAAACAACCAAATTACTTTTACCCCAGTCAGAGATGACAGCCAGGTCATGCATTAGGTATGCCATAGTCTTATCCTTTGTATATTGAAATAACTGCTGAGATGGACGCTGCAGAAAGCGAATGTGAAGGGTGGAGTCATCAGAGTATGCTCAATTAGGGTTAGATGTACAGCTTCGAAGGTCGTTAATGAATAAAAGGATGAGAGTTAGTGATAGGACAAAGCCCTGAGGAACACTACAATTGACAGCTCCACGAGAAGAACAGCGGCCGTCTACTACAGCAGCTATAGAACGACCAAAAAGGAAGCTAGCGATGAGGACACAGATACTGTAGAAGGATAGAAACCGTTAGATGGCAGTTTGGAGATAAAAGATTTATGCCAGGCTGGATCAAAAGCCTTTGATATGTCAAGTACAATGGTAAAGCTTTCGCCAAAGTCCCGAAAGAAGGACGACCAGGAGTCTGAAAGTTGCAGTAGGTAAGAAGATCTCCAGTGGATCGTCCCTGGCGGAACCCATACGGACGATCTGAAAGAAGGTTGTGAAAGGAAAAGTGATCTGAAATGTTTTGTTAATAACAAACTCAAAAACTTTTGAACTAAAGGATGTTAAAGCAATAGGGTAATGGTTTGAGGACTGGGAATGGTTACCCATCTTTGGGACAGGCTGAATGAGAGCAAATTTCCAGCAGGATGGAAAGGTACAAGTTAACAGAGGCGAAAGAGTGTACTTTGGCAGGGTGTAAACAACAGGAAGGACCCCATCAGGCCTATATGCCTTGTTGGTACTGAGGCCAGTGATACTAGAAAATGCATCAATTGAAAAAATTTTAATGTCAGCCATGAGGAAATCTGAGGGAGGAAGAAACGGAGGAACAGCGTCGGAATCTTCTAAGATGGAATTGGAGGAGAAAGTCTGGGCGAAGAGTTCTGCTTTATCAGTAGAAGAAATAGCTAGTGAACCATCAGACTGGAAAAGAGGAAGGAAGGATGATGAGGTAAAGTTGTTAGAAAGGTTTTTGGCATGGTGCCAGAAGGAATGAGAAGAGTATTAGGTGGAGAGTTCAGAGCATTTAGTAAGAATGGAATTATTTTTAGCAGAGCTAAGAACATACTTCCCTTGATTCCAGACAGAAACATACAAAAGATGAGATTCATGGGTGAATTGGCTCAGGTATCTTTTGTAGGCTTTCTCCTTGTTGGGGACAGCATTCGCACAAGCGTGAATAAACATTTTTTTTTTTTTGCATTTGACACAGAAATGGGAACGAAATGGATGCTTCTATGCCCGAGAGAATAACCTCCTTAATGCGTAAGGCACACCCAGATAGCTCCCGGCCACGGAAGCAAAAATTATTCTAGGGAAAATCAAAGAATTATTGCCTGAGGCCCTCCCAATCAACAGCTCCAAAGTACCACAGTCGCCGCTTCTTAGGAAGATCCACAAGCCTCACTGGAGCAATAGGACATGTTAAGGTGATAAGGTTGTGATCGGAGGAGCCCACCAGAGAGAAAAGATTAACAGCATAAACAGAACGATTAGAGGAAAGGAAGAGGTCACCAATGTTGGAACTCTCTCAAAGCCAGTCAGAGATACGTGTGGGGTGCTGTATATGTTGCTCTAGGTCATTAAGGACAGAAAACATGTAGGCTTGTACACCAGGTGGATCAGCGAAACCGGGTAAACGAGACGAAAAGCGATGAACGCCACCAAGTTTAGAAATTCTGTATGTGGTAAGCTCTCCCCTTCTTCAGCACACACACACACACACACACACACACGCGCGTGTGTGTGTGTGTGTGTGTGTGTGTGTGTGTGTGTGTGTGTGTGTGTGTGTGCTGGGGAAGGGGAGAGTTGTCTTGCACTCGCGCGCGCAAGACAGCTGTACTCCTTAAACCAGTGGTTCTTAACCTTTTTTCTTGGCGACCCAAAATCTTTAAGATCGTCTATATGGCGACCCAAACCCTCTTAAACTTACTCTGCACCAGAACTGAAACAAACATATGTGTCATATCATGTGACTAAAACCAAAGTAATATTTCAATATTTTATTGATGTCATAATAAATAAATTTCATTTTTATTATATGTACTTCCTAAGAACTAAAATATCAACACATTTCAGCAGGAAAAAAAATCGAAGATCAGAAAATCAAAATAATTCATTCATGTTCATGATACACCTTTTTACTCTGACCATTAAGGAGAGAGTCACTATTTTGGATGTTGTCTGAGACATAAAGTACTTTAATCAGTGAGATCCCTGGCACTGAAAAGTTTCAATCAGCGTCTCAAACCGGGGTGATTTAGATGACAGACTGCATCTTAGGTTATGCTCTGGTTGTAGACGGTGTCTGTACTTTGAGAATGCAGAAAATCCTGTCTCACACAGATGAGTTGTAGCAAAGGGAACGAGTGCTTTCAGGGCTTCACCTCCAAGAATTTTCTTTTCTTTGTAAACTCTGATACAGAATGAGCTCAATGATTCGTTTTGTTTCCTGAAATGATAACGAAGTGTTTCATCATTCTGAACCTCGATGAGCTGCTCCTGGAGGTAGCTAATGTTCGAAATCTCGTCAGGTAAGTCTTCAGCTTCAATGCTGAAGGGATTTCTTACACAGGCATGTTTCTCACATTCTCAGGAATGTAGTAAAAAACTCTTCGATTAGTCTGGAGATATGTTCCACAATGATGCTTTGGACCTGGGTGAGAGAAAATTTTTCGTCTTCCAGAAATTCACTCAAAGATGGAACGACGCAGTCTTCCCAGTCTCAGTTTTACTCTTCCACAGCTTCAGTTTCCCCTTGAATGCAGTTACCTTCTCTGACAGCCCAATTAATGTCTGATCGTGACCTTGCATTGAAATGTTCAAGGCGATAATCTTAGCAAAGATATCTGCAAGATAAGCCATTTGCATCACCTACTTTGAATCAGAGAATCTTTGGGGCCAATGAATGATTCTTTTTTGCTAGAAATATCTCAGTCTCGTTCCGCATTTCAGGCAACCGTTGGAGCACCCTTCCTCGTGACAGCCACCTAACCTCAGAGTGGTACAACACGTGTACATGTTCTGAATCATAATCAAAACACATCCGACTGATGATCCTAGAGGGCACAGCCCTAGATTAATGAAACTGACTATCTGGATGACTTCCTGCATCACTTTCTGTAACTCAGGTGACAACCCCTGAGAAGCAAGATTCTCACGGTGAAGGAGACAGTGAACAATCAGCACGAATGGATTTTCTTCTTTAACTCTAGCAATGAAACCATGACATACTCTCAGCATTGCTGGTGCACAATCACAACAGACATAAAACACTGATTCCACTGAAGCCCTGCTTCCTTGAAGAATGAGTCCACAGTACTGAAAATATCTTCTCTGGTTGTGGTTGTGTGTAATGGCCGACAGAACAGAAATTCCTCTTCCATGTCTTCTGGACCTCGGTACCGTATGTAAGCCATGAGCTGGGCATCATTACTCCGAAATGAAAACGGTTAAGTTTTAAAATATAAAATGTACAGTACCGGTACGCTACTCCCAGTTGTGTGCATGGTAATAATCTTTTTTTAAGCCAAATGCAATCGCCTACTGTAGGGGAGAGAAAGAGAGAGAGAGAGAGAGAGAATGTAAAGTGTGAAGTATCGACAAGTACGGTAATATGTTAAAAAGTAATAGTATACAATATTAATAATATCAGTAATATATGTGTCTCTTGGCGACCCACTCCAAATGGCTTGGCGACCCAAATTTGGGTCGCAACCCATAGGATAAGAACCACTGCCTTAAACGGACAAATAAGGCACGTTTACTAAGTCAGCAATTGCACACGGATAATGAAAGTACGCAGCTGGTTCAGCACACCTACTCCACGGGAAGATGATATTGCAGTGGAATTGATGCAGACTTTCCACGACAAGTGCAAGGAAAGAGAAACACCCAGGATAATGAGGGATAATGAGGAATATGTTGTGAGCTTTTGAAAGTTTAGCAATACTTCTGTGTAGAAGGTTTTAGCGAGTTGCAGTATGGAAGAACTGATTTTCTGATGTATTAATAAAACAAAGTTTATTATATGTAAATCACAAACATCAGACAAATCAGACACCAAGGCTGCCAAGCCACACCCCATGAGTGCTGAAGTAACTGCTGTAAGAAGCTGAGGGAAAATTGAATGATGGAAATAGCTGTGGCTCAGCGAACATGAATTGATGGAAAAAGAGGAAGAGAGATGGTGAAAAGACAAACCGTGAGGAACACCACTGTTCATGGCTTTAAAAGATGGATATAGCGAAGAAGAGTGGCTACTGACAAAAAAGAAAACTAGAGAAGGAGACAAATAAATGGAGACAGACAGTAGTTTCGCTGATGTTTGAGATAAGGTTTCTGCTCTACATAGAAACAAGTCATCAGAGAGAAAAGAGGAGTGAAAGAGGAAAGAGTAAAGTTGCTGGAGAGATTTTTAGCAGGGAGCAGAGGTGTGTTTTAGAAAACTCACTGAACTTCGATAGGATATAGTTGTTTTTTGAGAAGGCGAAGGAGATTTGCTTCTAGTCCTTGATGGAACATGCATTGTGAATGACAGTTATCAGTCAGTTCGTCTCGGTACCTTTTGAAAAGCACTTCCTTGTATGCACAGCAATAGAACAAGCATAATTAAACCAATTATTGTGTCATTAATCAAAGGATAAGAATATGGAGTTGATGGTTCCATATATGAGATTTATTTCCGTAACATGTTTGTGGTGGGTGGGGGCGCTCACCATCCACTCACTCGATGTAGTGCTGCTGTTGGATGTCTGCCATTTCCTCTCCTCCATGCTTCTTTCCTTCCATCCTCTTCTGTCCTTCTTTCCTTCATTCTTTGCTTGTCCTGCCTACGGGTGACTTTACACGCCCTCTTCTGTCTTTCTTTACTTCATTCTTTCCTCTTCCTTCTGCTTGTGGGTGACTCTACACTGAGTGACATGCCAAATGGTTTCCTGAACACCTGGAAACCATTTACTACGCTGGATGGTAACAATACAACCAAATTTTTATGCCTGGTGGTTTAGTGGGTAATTATTGCACTCGAATCGGATTGAGCCGGTGAAGGTTTATATCCAAGGGATGGTTAGGGTTGATTGCTCATGTAATGCCACTCAGGGATGAGTGAGGCTAGTCACTCTCATCTTAAATGTCGGGACCAACTGCACAGCCCCGGGCTCCTACGCTCCTCATGGGGCAATGTAGGATTGGATGATGGATGGATGGATGGATGGCATTTTGATCTCAGACAATTTTCGGCCATGGAAGCAATACTCCATTCACGGAAAGTCAAAGCAGTATTGTCTGAGAGTTTCTCAGTTAGTTCCGCCTTAGTACCACAGACGCTGCCTTTTAAGAGAGTCCGCACAATTAACTGGAGCTATTCAACAGGTTGCGAAAATGAGGTTGCGGTCGGGGGACCCAATACGAAGAATGATATTGAAAGTGACAAAAGAACAATTAGCTGTAAGAAAGAGGTCGTGAACGTTGGTGCTTTCTCCAAGGCGGGCAGGGATACGGATACATCGCTTTACACGCTGCTTTAGAAAAGAATAAGCTTTTCCCCTAAATGGATCAGTAAAAAGAGAGAACCCAAGGTGGTGAGGGACATTGAAATATCCTGGAATGGAGATCTTTAGAAAAGAAATAAAATTGGGGATGTGGAGAGAATGTATTCCACCAAAGAAGATTATTAAAGTATAAAAGGTATTCTGTGCAATTTGGAAAAGGCGAACAACATAAATACAGTATTTTTAGAATGAGACTGATTGGGTATAGCCTATGTAAATTTTTCGATGTGTGTGTGTGTGTGTGTGTGTGTGTGTGTGTGTGTGTGAGAGAGAGAGAGTATAATTTATTTTGTTTCTGGGTGTGTGTGTGTCTGTTGGTCTTGCTTTCAAATAAATTTCCTGATACACAGACAAGAGGATTAAAGCATAACCATTGTCGTAATATTATACAAGTCACCCCTGAATTATAAACTTCGTATTTTAGTTTAGGCTTTTACTCACGCTTATACCAGGCACGAAAACACGCATGGATATACACCGACATGCTAAGCACACAAACATTCCAAAACACTAAACTAAACATCTAATTCAACTTAAGCAAATAAGACCACACACACACACACACACACACACACACACACACACACACACACACACACACACACACACACACACACACACACACACACACACACACACACAAGGGGACGGGTGTGTGCGTGTGTGAAGGTCACAGCCTTGCCCTTAGATCGGACTATATGAGCTCTCAGCTCCCTTCCGGGAGGGTAAAAAGCTGACGATCACGACCATCAAGTGATCCTGACCGACCCGGTGAATTACACACACACAAACACACACACACCATCTGTATTGCGATACTTCCCCTTGTGACGGATTTTTTTTTTTTTTTTGAGCAACCGAAAATAAATGCAATCCATGTTGCTGCTCCCCAGTTTTTAGCACATGTGATGTTACTCCTGGCCAAAGTTAATTTGTACGTAACGGAATGCTTTCCTATGGTGTATGCTCATTTCATGTGTTGAGAAGTGGGTTGAGAAGCCTGAGATTGGGTGAGGGAAATAAGATGATGTAAGTACCGAGGAAGAAAGTGTTTATGTTCAGTATGCAGTATTTTGAATAAGGAAGAAAAAAAAAGAGCACCCAGACAGTACAGTAGCCGCGGCCACCAAATGGTCAATGGGTCGAACATAGTGTTTTGTCCTGCAACCTTGACCTACGACTATTTGTTATCAAAATCTCACAGCTTAAATTACGCCCGACTCTGAACCAGATTAATCCCACCAATTTAGGTTCAGAATGATTTTTTTTTTTTTAGTTATTTTGTTCACACAGACACACTGGTTTAAATTTGATCTTGCACTGTGACCTTGACCTTTGCCTGATGGTTTTTATAATCAGCTCCCTTTATTGTTGCTGTACCCTAAACCCTTCCAGCATGATTGGCTTTAATAGGTTTAAAACTGTCCCTAAGTCTAAGGTCGACCTTGCTTCTCGACTGTGACTATGATCTTCGAAATGTTGTTCCCAACAACAGTAGGTCAGCCACTTCGCTGATCCTCAACCTTTCCACCAAGGGGTTATTTTGTGCTCACACACACACACACACACACACACACACACACACACACACACACACACACACACACACATAAAGAACATAGGCAATGCTACGCTGTTGCACGCTGACGAAGCACATACCCTCCCAACCTCCCTGCACACCAGACCAAGCATATAACGGCCTCCTCCCCCCCCCCTAACACAGACATTAAAACTTAAAAAAGATTACTGAGCAAATCATCATTATCATCATCATCATCTCACCTAAACCACCACCATTATCGTCATCATCATCAGCACCTCAGCAATCCATCATCATATCATCTCCACTTCACCATTACCACCATCATCAACTCGACTACCACCACCGTCCATTATCATCTCAGCAAACACTATCATTACCATCATCATGATCATGATCATCATGATCATGATCATCATCATCATCATTCTCATCATCATCATCATCATCACCATCTCAACTATCCCACTACTATCATCATTATTATCATTATCGTCTACCACCATCACCATCATTGCCATTACCACCACCAACAACAACAACACTACCATCAACATAATCGCTATCGTCATCAGCTCGTCTACCACCACCATCGTCAGCAGCAGCAGCATTGCCATCACCATCATCACCAACAACACCACCAACACCACCATCATCATCGTTGCAGCCCTCCACCTGACCAAGCACATACCTCCCACCTCCCTCCTAACCAAGCAAATAATTGCCCTCACCCCCCTCCCCTCTCTATACAACACAGAGGCATTAAAACTTAAAACATTCAGTAGTTTATCCATGGTAAACATAACTTAGTCCCTTCAGATTTCTTGTGCAGGGCTCATTGAAATCAATGAGATTTTTTTTTTTTTTACTTTTTAATTATACAAAAAAAAAAATACTTAAGACAGAAGTCTACCTATCAGTAGGCACCAGTTCATTCTAAGACACATAACTAAGTGAAAATTTCATGACTATAGTTAATACTTTCTAAGCTTTGCTCTGGAAACCAAATCTCTATGCATTTTTACTTATTCATTATTCAAAAACAATAACAACAAAAATACTTAAGACACTGCATCAAAAGGCACAACTTCACTGTGAGACACACAATTTTGTGAAGGTTCATGACTTGCTCCTGAAACGAAATCTCTGTGCCCGGCCAGCTTCCCACCCACCCTGCCGCCCATCACTATGGACACACCAGTGATAACAGTACCCTCCTCTGACTTTGTGTAGATCAGGGTAATAAAGAAAAAAAAATATAACTATACGATCAGGTATCAAGACATACCAGTTCAGTGGAAAAGTTTTCAAATACAAGAGACAATTAAAAATGCACCAGCAAGCATGAGACTCATTTATATATCAGAAATAACTTTACGTCACATTACCTATTTTTCGCCAGCTGTCGCTATATCGTATTTTCGTTGGTTTCAGAGATCCCTTAACGAGTGCTTTACATTTTCTAACGAGTTAATAACTACACCCGCTCTTGCTGAAAGAACGGAAGGTGTTTTCATTGGCGTGCGTAAAAAAGATCTGCCTTTATATTTATGCAACTGAGAGATTATAGGATATCAGAACCTGAATTTTCTGATGAAGAACAACAAATGATTCAGAGCATAGGGATGAATATCAAATATCCATTCAGCATACTACCCCAGTGATAAAATCAAACATGGAAAAGCGTCCTCGGAGGAAAAACCAATAGGCTAGAACACCAGACCAACAAGAGAACCTTGTCCTAACTTTCCATTAAGATTTCCTTGGTGTTCGCAGACTGAAACAACTTAATGCATATGTAATTTTCAAGTATGGGAACACCCTCAAGAAAACCCGCATCAAGGACAGCCCATCAAGTAATTAAAGTGTTGTGTGCAAAATTAGATTAGACATGCTTGGCGTGCTGTTGGAATGTTGAAATCTGTTTGGAATAATAATATGCTTTCGGTACATACTAAAGTGAAAATTTACGAGTCCATAGTTAGACCAATTTTAATTTATGGGCATGAGTCATGGTACAGTACAATTGCAACAGATCAGAAAGTATTAGGATTTGAGAATAAAATACTGAGAAGGATTCTTGGGGTAAAGTGGCAAGACAGAGTTACAAATGAAAGAGTAAGGGATATAACGAGAGTGGAACCAGTTAATGAATATGTGAGTCTGTTTCGCTGGAAGTGGCTGGGGCACATATACAGAAAAGAAAGCAGTTTAATACAGGATGTTCCAGAGCGGACTGCTTGAGGAAGAAGAGGTAGAGGTAGGCCGAGGGAAACCTGGTTAAGGACAATGAAAAGAAAAGCAGGAGAGGAGTGTTGGTGGGACCAGAAGGAGATGACAAGAGACAAATATTGGTGGAGAGAGTTCATCAAGGTCCTATGCATCCCGTGGGGTGCCACAGGAAATGATTGATTGTATAAATTCCATGCAACTGTGTAATAAAGTTTATATAGGATAATCTGTAAAAGACTTGGAAACAAGGATCTCACAGCTTAAGTATAGTGTAAGGACGCCCCAACACAGTAGTGACAATCCAACATAAACCTTCCAATGATGGTCACACGGATTAGTCAGGTTATGAGATTAAATCAAAATTAAAAATCTTCGGAGAAGACGGAGGGGGGTGCAAGGAACAGCGTGGTGGACTGAAGAGGTGAAACAGGCTGTGGCACAAAAGAAGAAAGCATACAATGAATGGATGAGAAATAGGGGCGTGGAAGAGGTTGAGAGGCGGAAGAGAGAGTTATATGTAGAAAGGAGGAGAGAGGTGAAAAGATTAATAAGAGAGAGTAAGAAGAGAGTGGATGAGGAATTTGGAAGAAATTTGAGTGTAAAGTGGAGGGACTGTAAGAAAATGTTCTGGAGAGAGGTGAAAAGAGTAAGACAGGGTGGAAGTGAAGTTAGCAGGGGAGTGAAAGATAAAAATGGTAGATTACTAGTGGAGAAGGGAGAAAAAGTGAGCAGATGGAGAGAACACTTTAAGGAATTGTTGAACGTAGAGGATGGAAGTAATGCGAGTATAAGTGGCTGGGGAATGGCTGGGAGAAGGAGGGAGGTGAGAAGACAGGAAGAAATCAGTAGGATAGAAGTTGTGGAAGCAATGAAGAAAGTTAAATCGGGGAAAGCCCCAGGAATTGATGGAGTGTGTGGTGAAATGCTGAAGCATGGGGGAGAGATAGTAGTAGAATGGATGTGGAAGATGTGCAGATTGGCCTGGGAGGAAGGTAGAGTCCCGGAGGATTGGAAGTCAGGTATAATTATTCCCTTGTACAAAGGAAAAGGGGAAAAAGAAGTGTGTGGAAACCATAGGGGCATTTGTCTTCTTAGTATAATAGGAAAAGTGTATGGTAGGATACTTATTGACAGAGTTAGAGAAAGAACAGAGAAATTAGTTGGAGAAGAACAGGGAGGCTTTAGGAAGGGAAGAGGTTGTGTAGATCAGATATTCATTCTCAGATCTTTAGTGGAAAAGTTTCTAGAGAAGGGAAAGAAGTTGTATGCGGCTTTCATGGATTTGGAGAAAGCATATGACAGGGTGGATAGACAAGGATTGTGGAAAGTGTTAAGAATATATGGAGTAGATGGAAAGTTGTTGAATGCTGTGAAGAGTATGTACGATGGTGCGAAGGCTGCAGTGCATGTGGATGGTGAACTAAGTGAATTTTTCTCTTTGAAGGTTGGGTTGAAACAGGGATGTGTCATGTCTCCATGGTTGTTCAATCTGTACATGGATGGGGTAATAAAAGAGGTACAAGGTAGGATAGTGGATGTTGGAGTGGCCATGGTGAGAGAGGATAGTGTTTGGAAACTCCCTGTACTGTTGTTTGCAGATGATACTGTGTTGTTGAGTGAAGACGAAGGAGAGCTGCAAGGCTTGGTGGATGAGTTTGGGAGAGTGTGTAAGAAACGGAATCTAAAGGTGAATGTAGGGAAGAGTAAAGTGATGGTCTTTGAGACAGGTGAAGTCAGTGAATGTACAGCGAGGTTGGATGGTGAGGAATTGGAAAATGTGAGTACGTTTAAGTACTTGGGTAGTGTGATGAGTAAGGATGGAGGTTTGGAGGGTGAAGTGCTTGAAAGGGTACAGCAGGGAAGAAAGGTTGCTGGTTCTTTGAAAGCAGTGATAAGAAACAGGGAAGTGAAAAAGTTACTACATGACAGTACTGTGATACCAACTCTAACGTACGGAAGTGAAGCTTGGACGTTGTTGGAAGGACACAAGTCAAGAGTGAGAGCAGTGGAAATGAGTTATTTAAGAGGAGCCTGTGGAGTCACATGGAGAGACAGGCTGACGAATGAGGATATAAAGGAGCGTTGTGGTGTTATGTGGATGTGATAGGAAGCGTTATGAGGAACACACTGAGGTGGTTTGGCCATGTGGAGAGGATGGAGGGTGAAAGACTGACGAAGAGAGTGTATGTGAGTGAGGTGGAGGGGGAAAGAAGGAGGGGGAGGCCGAGGATGAGATGGAGGGATGGGGTGGAGAGGTATATGAGAGAGGGGTGTGTGAGCTGGGAGCAGGGGAGTGAAATGGCGGGGGACAGGGCGACTTGGAGGCGATTTGTTTGTGGCCACCCCAAACGGGATTGAGGCGTCTGGCAATAGATAGATAGAGAAAAATCTTCGAAGAAAAAAATGTAAATATAAAAATAATGTAAAGTGATCTATGACCATTTTTCACAGTGAAAAATTGTTAACATCTTAATTATAAAGCATTTTTTTCCAGAATAATAATCTTTGTTATGGTATAGGATGTAAGATCAGCCGAGACCAGAGGTCATATCAAGTCAGGTCCTCTGTTAGTCTGTGTTCTTCCCTGTTACAGATGCGTACATAAGACATCCATCACTTTGAAGATGTAACAGACGAGAGCACTAACTGCCTCTACTTTGATTCCCCCTGTGGTTACTTTGCATACATCCACATACCATACATACTATCCACGTACTATTGCGCCCAAAAGTCCATTGACAAACCTGAAACACTAGTGTGCTGGTATGAGGCTTCGGTCCCTGAGACCAGTACTGCCATCTAGGTTGTGGTTCCCAAGATAAGAAAGCATTGGAGCCTCCACATTTTCTTTGCGTTTAGTGACATGTCTCGCATTCGACAGTCACCAGTCAAGGTCATTAGGATATACCATTTAGTAACCTTGCCACACTTACTTATATAACCAAAGAAGAGGAGAAATTGACTTTATTCATACTGTGTAATAGGTGGTTGTATAATCCACGTCTGAACACACCACAAACAAACCGACAACTCACACCCACCTACGCATGTAACACATATATTGGTATGTCAGAGCACTCCGATGAGACGTAATTATGACGCTTGTCTTGCTCACCGAAGATACAAATTACCTCACACTGTCCGTCAGCACACTGAGAGATGGTCATAATAAATTACATGGTATTAATAACTCGCTAACATGGGTAAAGGATAGTGTAAATATGTGCAACATTCTTCGAGAGTGATACAAAAAGAGAAATACTCGTAGTTGTGTCCTTTGAAACAACGTTTAATCGACGGTCGGAAATACGTGAGGGAATGTAAATGTGCGAACAGAGGTAACAATAAACATGATGGTCGACCACAGCGACACCCGCCAACTACCCAGTAGTAAACAATGCCTCACAAGTTGTAGGTGAATTGTACTACTTCCCTGTGTATGAACTAAAAGGCATACCCGGTAGGTTTAATAACGGGTGTGCTGACTGGCAGCGTCCACAGCATCTGTAATTATATAATTAGTAATTCACTGTTACATCAGTTTATAATACTTTTTTTTATGCAAGGAAGAAGGAACCAACGGCAAGGAGCCCGCAAACCGTTCCCCCCCAAAAAAAAAAAAAATAAATAAATAAATAAATAAATAAAATAAAAAAATACAGCAGAGAGCTAAGTTCAAGATCCGGTCTTTTCAAGTTTATATTTCATTAAAAACTATAAATACGTACGGTAAATTAGATTACGATGAATGCACTGGATGCTAGAATATGGTAAACATACAGAAGAAGCATCTAATGGTGCATGGCTAATATATACTTCGTGTCACATAACGTAGTCGTCCATTGTTGTTCCCCGCCCTATCATCTCGTCACCCTTCTTATCCCCAGCCCTTTAAACTTGTCGCCCCTCTTTATATGGCGACGAAGATACGCAAGGTGGTTGCCCAACCAGTTTGTGCGATACTGATGCATACATTAACGCATAATGTTTAGATAATGCTATTATAATACTGCATCAGAAAGAGAGAGAGAGAGAGAGAGAGAGAGAGAGAGAGAGAGAGAGAGAGAGAGAGGGAATCTTGCAATACCAAAAACAACCACAGATTGTTATACGTTGTTGTCATAACCTGTAGTATATGATTTAAATCATAGGTATAATGATATAAATATACCGTCTATTTTTATGGATAGAAATAATCTCTGTGTTTTTGGATAGAAATTGTTTAAAATATTTCAAATTTGAGAATCTTGGGCATAATTCTTACACGTTTATAGGTTATAGGAACTCGGTCTCTAAGTGGCTTGATCATGTTGTAGGCAGTGAACATAGCAACATCAAAACAGATAACATAAATATACTATCTATCTATCTATCTATTCCCAGACCCCTCAATCTCGTACGGAGTGGCTACGGACAAATCGCCTCCAAGTCGTCCTGTTCCCCGCCATTTCACTGCCCCGATTCCAACTCACACACCCCCGTCTCATATACCTCTCCACCCCATCCCTCCGTCTCATCCTCGGCCTCCCACTCTCTTTCCCCCTCCTCCACCTCACTCACATACACTCTCCTCATCAGTCTCTCACCCTCCATCCTCTCCACATGGGCAAACCACCTCAGTGTGTTCCTCCTAACGCTTCCTATCACATCCACATCCACACCACAACGCTCCTTTATAATCTTAATCGTCAGCCTGTCTCTCCATGTGACTTCACAGGCTCCTCTTAAGTAACTCATTTCCACTGCTCTCACTCTTGACTTGTGTCCTTCCAACAACGTCCAAGCTTCACTTCCATACGTTAAAGTTGGTATCACAGTACTGTCATGTAGTAACTTTTTCACTTCCATGCTCACTTCCCTGTTTCTTATCACTGCTTTCAAAGAATCAGCAACCTTTCTTCCTTGTTGTACTCTTTCAAGCACTTCACCCTCAAAACTTCCATCGTTACTCATCACACTACCCAAGAACTTAAACATACTCACATTTTCCAATTTCTCACCATCCAGCCTCACTGTACATTCACTGACTTCACTTCTCTCAAAGACCATCACTTTACTCTTCCCTACATTCACCTTTAGATTCCGTTTCTCACACACTCTCCCAAACTCATCCACCAAGCCTTGCAGCTACCCTTCGTCCTCACTCAACAACATAGTATCATCTGCATACAACAGCACAGGAAGTTTCCAAACACTACCCTCTCTCACCAGGGCCACTCCAACATCCACTGCCCTACCTTGTATCTCTTTTATTACCCCATCCATGAACAGATTGAACAACCATGGAGACATGACACATCCCTGTTTCAACCCAACGTTCAAAGAGAAAAATTCACTCAGTTCACAATCCACACGCCCTGCAGCCTTCGCACCATCGTACATACTCTTCACAGCATTCAGCAACTTCCCATCAACTACATATATTCTTAATACTTTCCACAATCCTTGTCTATCCACCCTGTCATATGCTTTCTCCAAATCCATGAAAGCCACATACAACTTCTTTCCCTTCTCTAGAAACTTTTCCACTCAAGATCTAAGAATGAATATCTGATCTACACAACCTCTTCCCTTCCTAAAGCCTCCCTGTTCTTCTCCAACTAATTCCTCTGTTCTTTCCCTAACTCTGTCAGTAAGTATCCTACCACACACTTTTCCTATTACACTAAGAAGACAAATGTCCCTATGATTACCACACACTTCTTTTTCCCCTTTTCCTTTGTACAAGGGAATAATTATATCTGACTTCCAATCCTCCGGGACTCTACCTTCCTCCCAGGCCAATGTGCACATCTTCCACATCCATTCTACCACTATCTCTCCCCCATACTTCAGCATTTCACCACACACTCCATCAATTCCTGGGGCTTTCCCCAGTTTGACTTTCTTCATTGCTTCCACAACTTCTATCCTACTGATCTCTTCCTGTCTTCTCACCTTCCCCCTTCTCCCAGCCATAACCCCAGCCACTTACACTCACATTACTTCCATCCTCTATGTTCAACAATTCCTTAAAGTGTTCTCTCCATCTGCTCACTTTTTCTCCCATCTCCACTAGTAATCTACCGTTTTCATCTTTCATTCCCCTGCTAACTTCACTGCCACCCTGTCTTACTCTCTTCACCTCTTTCCAGAACATTTTCTTACATTCCCTCCACTTTACACTCAGATTTGTTCCAAATTCCTCATCCACTCTCTTCTTACTCTCTCTTCCTAATCTTTTCACCTTTCTCTTCATTTCTACATATAACTCTATCTTCCGCTTCTGAACTTCTTCCATGCCCCTATTTCTCATCTATTCATTGTATGCTTTCTTCTTTTGTGCCACAGCCTGTCTCACCTCTTCATTCCACCACGTTGTTTCTTTCACCCCTCTCCGTCATCTCTTCACCCCACACACCACATCACACACTGCACATATTTCCTCTGTGAATATCCTGCACACACCTTCCACGTCCCCCATCTGCTCCAGTTCATATTTACCCAATTGTTCCTCCACTTCTCTCTTATATTCTGCCTTTTTCTCATTCTCTTGTAACCTTTCCACTCTCCTTGCAACTACTCCTTCTTCCCGTCCTTCCCTTCCTCTATTTCTCCAACTTACTTGGATCTTGATTTTGGCCACCACCAAGTAGTGGTCAGAAAGTCCACTCCCCCAACCTCTATAAGCTCTTGCATCCACTTCACATCTTCGCATCATTTCATCCACACACATAATCAATCAATGCCTTCCTTTCATTCCTTTCACAACGCACCCTTCTCATCACTCTACATCCATGTATACCTGTGGATCATTTTGTGCTTGAAGAAGGTATTGGCTATCACCAACCCCCCTCCCGGCACAAATGTCCACTAACGCAATGCCATTCTCATCTATCTCAACAGGTACACCCGACTCACAAACTATTCCATCCACCTTCACATTCCCTACTTTGCCATCCATATCACCGATCAAAAACACTCACTCATTCCTTCCAAACTTTTCCATGCACACTTCCACATTTGTCCAGAACTCTTCTCTCACTCTGCTTGCACGATCTTGCGTTGGTGCATACACGCACACAATCGACCACATTTGTATTCCAACTTTCAATCTTACCCACACAATCCTTGACCCAACTGATCCATACTCTCTTATGTCCTTCTTCCATCTTTTACTCACAACAATACACACTCCTTCTCTTGCCCTCTCAATCTCACCTACTCCTGCACATATACCCCATCCATACTCCCATCTCTCACACTCTCACCTTCCATTTAGTTTCCGTTAGTCCACATATATCCACTTTCGCACCCTCAAGCACCTGGACAATCTGTTTTTCACCTCATCATTCACACCCCTTACATTCCATGTTGCGATCTGTACCATGTCCTTTGTCCGGTCCTTGGTCATCCTCTTTTGGTCAGTCCTTGTCCGAGGCTTCCTGTCCGTCTTTTTAGTTAGCTGTTTTCCCGGGGAGGGGCACTAACCCTCCGCCAACGCTTTTAGTCGTCTCGTACGACAAGCAGGGATACTAGGGGAGTATTCTTGAAAAAAACCCTACCCCCAGGGGGTCAATATACTACTACCGAATATTGTTGGTTCGGATCATTTACCATTGACTGTGAGTTTGAGAATTACTGGTCGAGTATCTGTAATGCATCCTCAAGCCTCCTCCAATGAAACTGTCCATTCATCAGTCAGATGGGACAAACTTAAGGACCACGAGATAAATGAAATATATCGTACAATTGATGTGCACTTGCAGGGCTTTGGTTCAATGCCTGTACATGATTGTCATAAGACGGGTTGCTGAGCCCCTAAGCATCTTAAAATAATAGATGAACTCTACGAAATTATTACGAATACAGTTCAATATTGTAGCTAGAAATATATGAGGAGATGCATCAAAAAGAATAAATTTTGGGTAATCCCAGGATGGAACCGCGGTATTAAAGAAAAGCACAGTGTTGCCTGAGAAAAATATGTGAACTGGCTAAAGCACTGCAAATTACGAGGTACACTCCTACATGAAGAGATGCTGTCTAGTAGAAAGGATTTTAAGAAGGCTCTTAAGGAATGTAAAATTAATGAGCAAAGAGACATCTGCCAGTCAATTATGGAGAAATTTCATGAAAAAACAAACAAACAAACAAACTTCTGGAGTGATGTTAAGAAAAAAAAGGTCAATAAATAAGTTACCTAATGTTACCGATGGTGAAAGTGGTGATGTTCATATTAATAATGTGTTTTATGAGAAATTTTTATTGAATCAACCTCATACCAATAATGAATCAGAAACAAACTTGTGATGTGAAATTAAGAGAGTTTGGCCTCAAGCAAAGAAAATGTATTTGCATATATCCATGGATACACTTAGAAAGCTTAAACAGCGTCTTAAGGCTGGCCAAGGTCATGATTTGATTCATTCCTTTCATTTAAAGAATGCTTCTGATTATTTTTTACGTAATCTTGCTCGTTTTTACAATTCATGCTTTGTTCATTGTTACCTCCCAGGTAATCTTCCGAAGGGTACTATTACTCCCGTAATAAAAGTTACTAAGAAAAACGTTACCGACTTATCAAATTACCGACCAGTCATGCAGTCCTCATGCCTTTCAAAGATTTTTGAATTATTTATTTTAGATCTTTTGTCAGAGAAGATTATAACTAATTTTAGGCAACTAGGTTTTAGGATTGGTTCTTCAACCACGGATGCTAGTTTCATCTTAAAAGAAGTCATGAAAGAAGTATTCCCAAAGCAAAACATCAGGCATTGTCACTTCTATTGATTTAAGTAAGGCTTTTGACAGGGTATATCGTTTTATATTAGGGAAGAAGTTGCTTGGATGTTCTCTTCCTGTTGACGTGGTGCTATTGATTCTACATTACCTGAGGAACCAACAGGTTAATATTACATGGATAAATTCATATAGTAATTATTGCTTCATAGACAAAGGTGTGAGACATGGGGGCATCTTGTCTCCGCTTTTGTTTAGTGTTTATATTATTTTAAATGATTTTTCGAACTCTGATTGTGGATGCTGGTTTGGGGACATTAGATGCAATATCTTAGCATATGCCGATGATTTGGTATTACTGGCAGGAACAGCAGCTGAAATGCAAGTTCTTAATGGTAAACTTGGAAGTTGTATACAGTAGATGAACATTCCCTTACGATTAACAGGGACAAGACTTAATCTGTCATTTTTAATAACATGCAAGATCAACCAATGGAGACCATCGAGCTGAATGATGATGTGCCGCAGGTGGTAAAAGTATTTAAATACTTGGCCCATAATGTTTCTTTTAATTTCAAAGATTATGAAGATATTTCTTTTAGACTTAATAATTATTATTCTTCTTTTATTAGCTTTTTTTAGACATTTTAAATCTGATGACAAATTCACCTTATTTCTTTTTAAGTCATACTGTTCACCAGACTGTGGACTTCCATTATGGAACCATAACACATCTTTAATTTCAAAAATTTTTAAGGCTTTTGAAATTGCCTTTAGTAAAGCCCTTAAACGTATCAGTAATGTTCCAATGTTTGCCAGCAGTCACATCACGGCAACTCGGTGTTATCAGCTGCTATTTAAGCACCACACTGCCTTGGTACAAGCGAGATAATGTAAAAGATTGTTAAAGTCACAACATCCTCTCATTAAAAACAATATTCCTTATATTAAGGATTTTTTTTTTTTATTCAGTGCCTGATTGTTCACTTTGAATATGTATATAATGTCAGTCCAATTCATGAAGAACTAGATATTTTAAGATCAAGGATTGAATGGGTACAAAGGCATGAGGACAGGCGCACTCATTGTATATTTTATAGCTACTAGATTTCATATTACACTGGAACTTTTCATGTTTTTATGGCTGCTGGCTTTTATATTTTATTTGGATCTTCTTATTTTTATGGCTGCTTGCTTTTATATTATATTTGCACCATTTTATTTTTTATGGCTGCTAGCTTTTATATTTTATTTGAACCTTTTTTTTATTTTTTATTGATGCTAGCTTTTATATCTTATTTAGACCTGTTTCTTTTTTATGACTGCTAGCTTTTATATTTTATTTGGACCCTTTTATTTTTTTATTGCTACTAGCTTTTAAATTTCACCTAGTACTTCTTTTTAATTGTATTAATGATAACTTTTATTCTTTACCTTGGACAGTTTTATATAACTGACTGATGCTATTACTTTTCTAATAGGATAATGATGTGTATGTGCACTATGATGTCCTCAGGTCTTTATCATTACTTTTAATGTGATTTTTTTTTTATTTATATATATTTGTAAAGTATATCACCTACTATGTAGTGTGCATATGTACAGTCTTTCGTATATACAGTATATGTACTGCTGCTGCTGCTGTTGATGTTTATACGGTGCTGCAGCTGCTGCTGCTGTGCTGCTGCTGCCTTTATGATGATGAATTATATTATTTTTTTTTATGTATCAAGAGATACGAAATAAAGCCGACTGCTTGATTGATTGATTATAATAACCTAAGATCATAAATAATCACATTTATCATGTTCGTATTGGGCTACTTCAATATGCATTCTGTGGCCGATTACACTGTATCTGTACTCAGATACTGGCACTTTTTCAGCCATGCCACAACCTTTACAAAGCCAGCAGAAGGCTTCCCGACTCAGTGGCGCACGTCTTGGAATGCTCTCTGTCAACTATGAAAAAAACTAACTTCCTCCTAATTCTTAGTAGATACACAGTTCCTTACATACCCAGTGTTTTATACTCATGTAAGAACGGATGTGACCACGAACGCCAGCCGCATAACTGGATGAGTGGGGAATAATTGGGAGAGATGTGGTACTGAGTGGGAGGGAGCCATGGGGAAGCATTCATCCATTATATAAACATACAGGGACACACACACGAGGTTTTCCTTTGAATGTTTATATGTTTACTACTTCATCACATTGTTAAAATTTGAGCCAATGGTTTTGCCCTGTACAGGTATATAATCGAGAAGCATGCTTTGGGATCTGTGGCAAGAAATGATATGCTGTTATCATAAAATATCCTGTTGGCATTGATTTAGGTCACTGTGTTCACTGGTAACATAAAACACGTGTTAAGTAAGAAATATTTACTCTGTATTCATAATCTCTAATCCTCATGTCATGTCAAATGGATCTGCATGACATAGACATAGAATTAATGTATTTCAATGTTATTTATTATAGGGGCTCTGATACATATCATACAATATTACTAAAATAAACCTACAGACTCTGTGATACTAGCAACAATAGCAATGACTACAAATACGATGTATATAGAGCAAAAGAAATCTATTACCTTTCCCAGTGAGATAACATTATCCACAGTAAGCACAATCCCTACCTTATATCAATATCTGTATGTGTAGTTCCTGTTTAATGTCAACAACCAGCACACCTTAATATGATGTCCATCCTCCCTGAGCATCCACAAACTCGTTCAGCCTACGAGGAAGAGACTGAACGAGGTTCATGCAAATTTCAGGTCGTCGTCGAATGGTGTTCCACATCTCGAGAGCCTTTAATTCAAGGGTCTGAATAGTTTATTTTTCTCCTCACCTACATCCCAACACTGCTTCATTAAACCTCACACATGTTCTATTAGGTTCAAATCAGCACCCTTCGGTGGCCAGTCCAGGATCTCTACTTGCGGATGTTCTTGAAACCACTCTCGTACCACCTTACTCATATGGATGGGACTTTTATCCTGTACCAACCTAATAGTGTCAGGGACAGTTGGAAGGTATACCTCTTCAAGGATGTTCACATACTGCTCACCCGTTAGATGCCCTTCAGTCCTAACTAGTTCACCAGGTCCATATTGCCACAACCATCCGCAGAAGGATACTCACTCTGCCACTGACATCTTACTCGTCGATATATGCCTGCTGATAGCGCGTGTTCCTTGGCCTCCAGATTATCCTCGCCAGTGCCTGCACACTGCAAAACGTTTCATCAGCGATTATGACACTTTCCTTTAAGTCATCAGAGGCGACAAGGTGTTGGAGTGCAAAACCCATTCTATATAGTTTATGTGAAGTAATCAGTCGGCCTTTGTGTGCAGGAACAAAGCAATGTATGTTACCCTCATGCAGGCGCCTCCTCATAGTTTTGGGGTGGCAAGGTTAATGGTTGTGGTCTATGGTCACTCACGAGCAATATTCACAAGTTTTTAATCCTGTTGCCGTGTTGTGATGCGAGGTCTGCCGCTCTGAGGTCTGCTTTCCACTGAACCCTCAGCTTCCCATCGCTCTATCCACTTATATATTGTTTGACTACTAAGCCCTGTCGGAGTGGCAATTTCAGCAACCGACAAACCAACATCCTGCAGTCCAATGAAGGTGGCCTCGCTGAGCAATTACGTCAGGAGCATTGGCTCGTTGTCCTGCCATTCCTACCTCGACACAATATAAATCACCAGTGTCAGTTACGTCTAACATGCTTGTATTGATGCCTTCTCAATCTCACAACAACATTACATCTTTAACACACACTACCACCAACACGTCCAGACATAATTGTTTCAATCACTACCATCCCCTCACCAGTACAATCAATACCTCAGCATTACAATGATCTCAATAATGTAATCATTCATCCAGTACAAAATAACATACAGTACTTGTTAACTACTATCTTTATGGAAGCCCCATCATTCCTACCAAATAAATCGACGTCGACACTACAAACCAAAACCAATGTTGGAGAGATTTCCATGGACACTTATTGCGACATCTGGCAACCTAACCCGCACCCAGATTTTTATGTTCAGTTTCGGTGCTGAACATATGATATAAATGGGATGATTTTGTATCATATGTTTCCTCTTCAGATAGTATTAATTTAACGAGAGATACTACTTGTATAGAGATAATTAGAGGTTTGTGTATCTGCTTATTCACCCAGTCATACACTTTACATTTCCTCTCTTTCGTTCATGGGTTTTTATAGTAAAATTTGGGTGGGGGTTGACATAGTCTGGAGGAATTTCACTGGACCTCGTTCCGAGACATATACAAAGTTTTATTGCAGTTTTTGATACACTGGACACTACTAACGAAAATAAAGAAGTGCACCCAGTTGGCACACTTGAAGAGTTTGTTGTATGGGCCGAAATCCAAAATGGCAGCCCGAAAAAATGAAAAATTACAATATTTGATTACTATTGTCATTAGTTATACTAATATTACATTACTGAATTGTAGAATTCTTTCAAGAAATTCTAGGCATAACAATGTATATTATATATGTGTAAATCGTGAAAAGAGAAAATACTTAATTAATTAAAATTGCTTAAAAATGAGAGCGCTGGATGCGAGAGGGATGTCTGTTGAGCAAGGAAGAGTGGCTGTGCGTGACAGAAATAAATGGAGAGAAATTGTGAATGAATAAGTGATGACGCAGCCCTGAGGGGATATTCTCCCGCATTTGGTCTGATCAGCTAGTCAGGTCAGGTGCGGGTAAGGGGATGGGTCTGTTATGATGTGGCAGGGGTAAACCAGTTCTGCTGTCGGGCCCTGCTGTGGATGTCACTGATTGCATTGCGCAGTTGACCCTTGTGCGGTGTGATGCGGTGAGGATCTGTCCGTTCTCCCCTTTGGGGCTAAGATGCGAATGAATGTGTTTGAATGGATGAGTAAATGGAGAGTGAGTCGTCCTGTCTCGGCTACCTCCCTTTCCTTGGGGGAAGCAGCCTAGGTATATAGATAGATAGATAGATAGATAAAAATGGCACCGAATGTGATTACCGTACCCTGTTAGACCAACACCAGGTATTACCACAATATTTCATTTTCTTAAACTATACAGGGAAAGGATGGAGAATTAGGTCTTTCTGTCAGTAAACATTTTTAAATACTTAACATGTCTGTTCCAACAAACATACTTAAACCATAACCTTTTTCACAACTAAAATGTTCATATCCCTTGTATCAGAATTTTAGACCAATTACGCCCTTCAAAATTGATCAAAATGCTTTACATCAATAATAAATGTTGCTTATAAATATAAAAACACTGATAAACTAAACACATTTACAATTAATATTATAAGTGTCTGTCATTTCCATGTCCATACTTTCCTCAATACTTTCCTCTTCTTCAACTGACACTCTTGATATACTTTGAGGATTGTGGCAGTCAATTCCATGGCAAGCACAAAACAGTGAGCAAGAAAGTTGTGCTGCAGCACAACTGCAACGGGCAACTGAACATGGGGTGCGGGATTGACACCTACACTTGATTAGTTTTAGGATATCAAGCGGTGTGGGAGAAACATCAAGTGGCAAGTCAATTGGAACAAACATGTTGAAGAGGGTTCATTTCTGGTGGTTCTGGATCAATGGAGCTTCTCCAAATTGCTGCCTGTAAATGGGCTCTGCAAACGTTCTTCAAATGCCTCTGTTGTTGGTGGCAAAGCTTTTAGCTCTGGTGCTGTGGTGAGCCGAAGATTGCCCATCTTTGATTGCCACACAGTATATCTTAAAGGTGTCATGTTGTTTTCATTTGGAGAGCCATAACATGCTGCAATGAATTTTGTGGCTTCAGCAGTATCATCAGTCAGCTCTTCTTGTTGCCGCCCTAATTTAGTAAGTGTCTTCCCACTCTTTATTGCCTTTAACATTGCTCCTTTACCAATACCCCATAAATATGAAACACTGTCACATCCAGTAAGAACATGGGCAGGTAACGGACTATTGAGAACATCTTGATTTTGCTCAACTGTTGGTTTGATATCTGCACTTGATCGTGAAGGGATTGTTCCAACCATTACCATATTGCAGGCAAGATTTTCTAGCTTATAGAAGTGGCATAGCAGGACATATATGTCTTTGTCATCAGCAACAATTCTAATGCTGTGTCTTCCTGACCTTGCCAAATGGACAGCTTGTTGCACCACATTAACATCAGCTTCCTCATGTGTAGTGCGCAAGTCAGGCCTGCTTCTTCTGATTCCATTACTAAACTCTACTGGTATTGGTTCCTTACCTGTAATCACAAGGTGTTTGTCATTGTGTGGCAGTAGATCAGTGTGCTCACACAGATACTCACAAATGAGATTAATCACCTGGGATTTATTGTGTCTAACAGATAAGCAGACCTTCTGTGGTGGCAGAGGTGTTGCCAATGAAAGTCTGTGGCATCTACTTGCTTCCATCCAAGCTCTAGCTGCTCGTATTGCCTCTTTCATGCTTCCACTGTGATATCTGTCAAAGACCAGATGTGTGTTTGCTGCTAAAAGACAATGACATATGTACTGCATAAACTTTAGTATATAATCTTTTATGACACCTTTGCTTGGCCATTTGACACCCATCAAGTATTATAGCATCAGCTGGGACCGTTCTGCGATCAGATACTTCCACTTGGATTTTGGCTTTCAGGGTGGCTTTAGAAGGTGACAGTCTCATATCACCTGTCTTTTCCTGGAATATTGAGGGTGGAAATACAGCCAACTCGTAAGAGAGAACATCTCTCATGTTGATGTTCCTAGAGGTTTGAAGACAAAGCACTCTTGAATGGATCAATGTGGTATCATACAGAGATATTTTGTCCACTTTATTTTTTTTTCTTGAAGTTGACATGACATTTTTTTTTCCTTTGTTTTTCCTTCCTCCATTCATTATCTTTTATATATATATATATATATATATATATATATATATATATATATATATATATATATATATATATATATATATATATATATATATATATAAAGAAGAGCACAACTGGTCTTGTGAGTGGCTTGTGAAAACTCTGTGGCCATCCTTCCTCAAATGTTTTCATCATAGCTGAATCTTGGGTAAAAGAAAAATGCAAGCTCCTCTGAAATTTAAAAAAAGAAATATGTATAATTTGATATACAAGTTTGCTCTCTGACGCTGCAATTAAGAGATGTCTCTAAAATATAAGCAGCATTGAATTAGGAAATAGCACTCAAATCATATCTTTATTGTTTTATTGACTTTGATGACAATTTATTAACATTCAAAATTTACTCTATCGGCACCTGAAAATGATCATAAAAATTTAAAAATCGTTAAAATAAAATATTACAATGTGTTGTTTACAGTTGATAAATTTTGTTTAGTGCATGTTCTGATAGGAAAAATTTAATATTATTATTGTATGAAGAAAATTAAAAACTGAAAAAGATAGCTAAACATGTTTTATTAGCATCATCATTCATTCTGGCGGCCATATTGGATTTCGGCCTCCATTTTGAAACTCTCATGTGTGCCAGGTGGGTGCACTTTTTCATTATGATGGTTACATCCTAAACTATCAGAATATGCGATAAAACTTTGTGTATGTCTCGGAACGGGGTTCACCCGAAAATGACCATTCTGCCTCCTGACTAATAGTTGTCGCAAGAAGTGTCCGAAACTTACACTGGAAGGTAATTAAAAATAAAACTGAATACTGTTGGAATACCACCCAATTCCCAATTACCATTACCATTACCACAAGCCATAACACTTCCAAGACTACTGTATTAACACCTTATACACAGTTACTAATATAAGCTATCTATCTATCTACTTATAGCCCGACGCCCTGATCCCGCAAAGTGTGGCCGCAGACAAGACGCCTCCAAGTCGCTCTGTCATCCACCATTTGACCGTCCTCCCCACGACTCACTCCCCCCTCCCTCATATACCTCTCAACTCCATCCCTCCACCTCATCCTCGGTCTTCCCCTCCCTCTCCCTCCCTCCACTTCACCCACATACACCCTCTTAGTCAGTCTTTCGTTCTCCATTCTCTCGCATGTCCAAGCCACCTCAGTATATTTCTCCTAATTTTCTCAACCACATCCGCATGCACATCCACCCCACAACAGTCTTTCACTTCTTCATTCGTCAACCTGTCCCTCCATGTCATTCCACATGCTCCTCTCAAGTAACTGAGTTCCACTGCTCTTAGTCTTGACTTGTTCCGTTCTAGCAAGGTCCATGCCTTGCTTCCATATGTCAGGGTAAGGATCACAATACTATCAGGCAGTGACTTCTTTACTTGCATACTCACCTCCCTTTTTCTCATTACTGCTTTCAGTGAACCAACAACCTTCCTTCCCTGCTGTACCATTTCAAGCACTTCATCCCCAAAAGTTCCATCCTTACTCATCACACTACCCAAGTACTTGAATGCACTCACATTCTCCATATATACTGTACAAGCAACACTAACAATTCACTGGATGACCGAAACGATTATAGTAGCGCTGCTTACTTACCAAGCGATTACTTTGGCAAACATTTTATAAGAAACATACAACCCCCATTATGTGTGTTATTATATCACCGATTGTGGGTATATGTTGCTTTTGACGACTGTGCGTGTGGTTTGGGGCGATCCTGAGACAGCAGGTGGGTCCGGGAGAAACCACCAAAGCTTCTCCTCCTCCCCTATCCACCCTGTGAGTGCCTTGTTATGTCAGATTAGTGTAAAATGTTAACACAGCACAAACACAGGCATGGGAAGGGGTTTCCCCCTCACTCCCAGCAAGGCACCCAAAACAGCGCCAGTAGTTGTGGACAATCCGTACAACGGGTCTCGTCATGACTGTGACAATGGTTGGTGTCTGGGTTTGTTTGTATAATATGAGCAACTGTTAAATATCCCGGTAACCACCCATTTACCACCATTTACCATATTAACATCATTTTTTTTAAATCAATGCAGTGTAGCCATATATGCTATATACCATATTACAAGACCCTTAAACATACATATATTGACCACAGTTGCTATAAAACAGTGAGACCACCGTTATCACCCCATCTCCCTGTGTCATTCATTATAATCAGTCTCTGAGGCCGCTATCACGCTCATGGTAACAAAGGGGAGAGGAACGGGGTAGGGGGTTTAACGTGTACAACAAGGTGGCGAATACACCTGATACATAACGGTGGTGTGTTTAGAAATGGACTGGGAATGAGAGAGGGACGTGAGAGATGAGCTATACATGCGTGTGAGGGTATGACAGTTAATGGCCTGTGTGACAGTACAGCCAAAGAGTGACGGTCCTGATAGTAGGATCAGTGCAGCTAGCCGTCTCAGGCACAGGTGGTTTGAGTCGTTAGATTGTTTAACAACCTGTAAAGTGCACCATGACAAGAATCGAGTAAAAAAAAAAAAAAATGACACATCGGCGGGAAACTTGTGTCCTCCTTTGTTTGACATGATGTGCATCATAGTGCATTGTACAGGATGGTATTTAATGACTCGATTCAAGTCCGTGCATGAAAGGGCTAGTATTGTGCTGATTATACCTGTATGATAATGGAACCAGTTATACCCATGGACTTTAGGTGCCACTTCCTATATTACATCGGTTGTTGTTACATACCTCGTACCGATTGGAAACATACATAATGTTCAAAAAACCATCCTTCATGAATACTGTCTGAGGCATGTAGTTTGGGATCCTGAGTAGAGATGGCTCTGTATTATGAGTATTGGTGCCAGTTTCGAGACGGCTTAGTTCAGGTTTGGCAATGAACTTTTGGATGCGATAGTACATACTGTACAGGGTGGGCCAAAAGTTACATTACCATAAAATAATTATACACACACACTTATAATTCATCTAAAAAAGGTATACACCAACTTTTCTTCAAATCAAGCTAACTGAAATGTTCAAAATCACCTATTTCCTCCCTTAAACAAAACTGGCACCTCTTAGACATTGAGTGGCAAGTTCTTCTCAACTCATGATCATTTTTCAAGTTGTCAAATTCTGCTGTTATTCTTTTCTCGGTTCTTCAAGGATTCTAGGTTTCAGTCGTAAACTTCCCCTTTGAACATCCCCCAAACTGCGAAGTAACATAACGGTAAGTCAGGTGACCTTGGAGGCCACTCAATAGTATCCCTTCTTCCAACCCTTGTGTCGAAAGTGTTAACGAGGAATTCTCGCACATTCCTACCGTGGTGAGGACCATCTTGCACCCAAATTTTGGAAACTGAAACAAAACAGTGTTGATCAAATAATATAATGGTAAAGTAAATTTTGTCTCCGTGCCCTATATATATATATATATATATATATATATATATATATATATATATATATATATATATATATAAGAAACAGAAGAACCAGTACAGTGTGCAGCAGGTTTATTGCAACGTTGCGAAGATGACCCTTTTCATCATCAGGCAATCTAAAATAAAACAAACCAATAAATATTCCTAGCGAACATAGCACGACTAAAAAGGCTAAAAACTCTGCAAGATTCGACATAAAATAAATAAAAACATACATAAAGAAGAACCAGCAACAGGAAAATTATGGGAAAGAAGAAATACCGGTACATGTAAAACAGAGCATTAAAACGCAGTAGTTCAATTGATTTCTCGTTATTAACAAGGGAGGGTTTATATTTAAGTGTTAACAAGGACTCACTGATACACAGCTCCCTCTCCGAGGCCCTCGACGACAGAACTGTAAATGAGTCTAGACGGATGGGATGATCTTCCTGGAGTGCATGTCGCCGAATGGCGCTAGAAGAGTGACTATATATATATATATATATATATATATATATATATATATATATATATATATATATATATATATATATATTAAATTGTGTGTGGTATTCATGAATTTAATGACAGACTAACAAAAGTGCTAAGAAAATCAACAGTGGTAGTAGGAGAAGCTATTACAACCAAAGCCAACAGGTATTCAGAAAGGACCCTCGAGCTCATGAAAAGAAGAAAGATGAATGTAAAAACAAAGATGGAACAGAACAAGTGGAATTAAGTAAGCTTTTCAACAACAGACAGAGAAGAAAAAAGAAAGAGGAACATGGACCTGATCAAAGCAACCATTAATAAAGGAAAAAGTCTGAAATAGGTCCGAAGTATACTGGCATTTAGAAAGCAACTAATTATATCACTGAAAGACAAAAATGGTGTAAATGCAGATATAGGATGGTGAAGAGAGTTGAGGAATTTTACAGAGAACTGCATGCATCAAAGACATTAGTCCCAATACTAACTAATCAGCTGACACTAGTGAAATACCTGAGGTTACACCAGACGAAGTAAACTCTTCTCCTAAAAATATGAAAAGAGGTACGGTCTCAAGAGAAGACTGAATAGTAGCAGATTTACTATCGGATACAAGTACACAACAGGCTAGCCCACTTATTTACTGTGTCTAAAAAGAAGAAAATTCCCAAAACACGGAGCAATGCAACAGTTATTTCGTTTTTGCAAAAAAGGCGACTCAAAAGACCTCAGTAACTATCAACCCATTAGCACATTGCCAGTTATTCACAAACTCTCTAAAGTTCTTACGAACAGAATAACAAATCGTGAGCTGGCAGGATTCCGCAGCTGGTATTCGACTCCTGATCATCTGTACACAACGAATCAACTGAGAAAACTACATAATATAATAAACCACTGTACGTAGTTTCGTACGAAAAGGTTTCCTACTCAATGGAGAACATAGCAATTACAAATTCATTGCGGGAACAAGGAGTATACGATAGCATTGTAAAACTGCTCGAAAACATATATAAAGAGGGAACCGCCACAGTTAAATTACATAAAGACTCGGAAAAAAAAAATAACCCTTTAGCTCCCAGAGTTCCTGTGCGAGGGATTATGCCGGAGGGGCCAAGCGTACCGCCCTTGGCCTGTCGGCTCATAGTCGCGAAGCTCGTAGGTCCCTACCCAGGGGGCTCCCTTCTTTACCAACTTTTGGAAATGCTCAGATCCATCCTCAGTTGAGGACGCTGGGCAGAAATGGGTTAAGATTGAGAAGGGTGTGCTTTAAAGAGATACAGTTTCACCAAACATTTTTACAACATGCCTAGAATGAATTATCAGAAAGTTCGACTGGGAAAACGATGGAGTAAACATAGATGGGGAGAACCTAAACCATTTGAGATTTACAAATGACTCTGTCCTAAGCACAGAAATACCAAAGACAGTGCAAGAAATGTTAATGACCTAAACCAAGTCTCAAAGTACAGCTAAAGATGAACCGGAGTAAAACTATTGTGTAATCCAAATGCACCAAAAAGCATCACCAGAATAAGCGAAGAAATACTTTAAGAAGACGAGGAGTACAGTTGCTTGGAGCAAATATTAACGAAAAACCATAATAGCGGAATAAAAAGACGCATTACAACTGGGTGGAAAACTTTAGGTAAACATAGACACAACGTAAAAAGTAGCTTGCCATTATGTATGAAACAGAAATTATATAACCAATGAATAATTTCAGCTATGACGTACGTTTGTGAGACTTGGATATTGACAAAATGTGTGGAAAATCAACAAATTCGTTCTCAAAGAGCAATGGAAAGGTCAGTGTTGGGAATGTCTTTAAGAGACACGAAAAGATCAACTTGGTTGAGAGAGAACACTTAAACCAAAAACATTTAGAAGTTATAAAAGAATTGTAATGGAGGTGGGTAGGTCATCTAGCAACAATAAGGGATAACCGATGGAGGAAAAGGCCGAGTGACTGGACAGGAAGAGACTAAGAATAGCAGGAAAAGTCGAGCCAGGAGAGGAGAGATGATATAGAGAAGTTCCCAGGCAAAACGTGGTAGAGATTGGATCAGTCAAGGAATTTGTGGATAATGTTGGGGTTGGCCTTTGTTCAGCAGTGGTTATATATATATATATATATATGTCAATCAATCAATCATTTCCTGTGGCACCCTCGGGGATGCATAGGGCCTCGATGAACTCACACCACCACATCCTATCTTGTGCTAACTCCTCAAGATCTCCCCAACACTCATCTCCAGCTTCCCGTCTCATTGTCCTCACCCACGTCTCTTTTGGCCTTCCTCTACCTCTCCTACCAGGTGCCACCCACCCTGGTGTACCTCGTACTATTCCCTGTCTCCTATGCACATGTCCTAGCCACTTCCATCGTGAGAATCTAACATATTCATCGATCTGCTGCACTCCCGTTATTTCTCTAATTCTACTATTTGGTATCCTTTCCCACCACTTAACTCCTAATATTCTTCTAAGTGCTTTATTTTCAAACACCAAGAATTTATTTTCCATAGTCACTGTGCTGTACCAAGACTCGTGTCCATAAATTAAGATACTCCTAACCATTACCTTATAAAGTTTGATTTTTGTATGCACAGAGAAATTGTTATTATTCCAAATATTTTTAAGCATTCCCATTGCCTGATTAGCCTTCTTTAACCTTTCCTCGAATTCAAAGTTCAAAGAACCATCCTTGGCTAAATAAGTACCTAAATATTTAAACCTATCAACTTGCTTTACAACCATACCTCCAATTACACATTTCTGCGCATTTTCCATACTCATATTGATTATTTCAGTTTTTCCACAATTAATAACCAAACCCACCTTGCGACCTTCACTCACCAAACAGTCCAACACTCTCTGCATCTCTTCTGGCCCATCACAAATCAAAACTATATCATCTGCATAATCTAAATCCAAAAGTTTCCTGTTCTCTCCCCAAAGTATACCTGCACCGGTTTCTGTTCCAACACGTTTCATAATGTAATCAATGACCAATATAAATAGTAAAGGCGATAGAACACCACCTTGAATTACTCCGGACTTGACTTCAAACGAATCACTCAGACAACCATCAACCATCACTTTACAAAATGTGTCCTCATGCATGTTCATAATGACCCTCAAAAACTCCTCTGGTATTCCATAATGTCTCATGATCTTCCCCATAGACTCTCTCGAAACACTATCAAAAGCCTTTTCAAAATCAACAAAACAAAGACTTAACGGTACTCTCATTTCATTAACTTGCTGCATCAAATGCCTAACTATAAAGATCTGATCATTGCAACCACGTCCCTTTCTAAAACCAGCCTGTTCATCCCTCAGAATACCCTCAACCACCGGCTCCAACCTATTTAACAACACTCTACTGAAAACTTTCAAAGCTATCGGTGACAAAGAGATTCCCCTCCAATTACCACATTCACTCAGGTCTCCTTTCTTCGGAACTTTAACAATTACACCATTCTTCCAAACTGATGGTAGTAACCCCGTCACCCATATCTTATTGAATAGCTTGGTCAAGATCATTATTAATCTATCCCCTCCACTTTAAACATTTCCGGAAATAAACCATCCTCCCCTGGTGCCTTATTATTCTTTAACTGTTTTACTGCTTTCTCCACTTCTGCAAGCCTCAACTCTCCTGTTTCTATATTTAAATCTTCCTGAGCAGACGGTATATCCTCTTCTGGTGGTATTGGTCTATTAAGAACTGTCTCAAAATGCTCTTTCCATCTATTTTTAATATCTCCATCTTTGGTCAATAAATTTCCTTCCCTGTCTCTAATTGGTATTTCCTTGCGTTTACCTGCATTACCACTCAGTTCTCTAATCGATTCATATGCTATTCTTTGACTCTGTCCATCATTTTTGTTTATTAGGATTTCAGTCTCTGCAACCTTTTCATCCACACATCTACTTTTATCTCTCCTAGCTAACCTTCTTACTTCTGAATTCAAACTCCAGTACGCAGCTCTTGCTAATTCAGTCTCTCGTTCATCAACGCATTGCATCTCACTCCTCAATTTAGCCTCACCTCTCTTTTTTATCATATCCCACGTTTCCTCTGATATCCATTTCTTTCTCCTGAATCTATGTCTCCTTCCAATCGTACATTCAGCAGTCTCATGCAAAACTTTGTTCACATCCTCCCACATCTCATCTACACTTCTCTCCCCCTCTTCCAACGTTTCCAACACCAAAAACCTATTTCTGCATTCTAATCAGAATTCCTCCTTTTCTTCTCCTTCTCTTCTAAGCTTAACAATATCGTATCTACCAACACCAGATTTTTCCTTCTTCTGATTTTTAAGTTTAAACCTTATTTTTGCAATGCTGAGTTGATGGTCACTACCAATATCCGCTCCCCGTTTAACATGAACATCTAGCAGAGAACTTCTATGCCTCCTACTGATAGCGATGTGACCAATCTGATTTTTATATTTTCCACACGGCGACACCCAAGTTGTCTTGTGTATATTGCAATGCTGAAAGAGTGTGCCCCCGATGACTAAGTCATTTGCTAGACAGAAGCTTCCAAACCTCACTCCGTTTTCACTCATCCTACTACCAACTCCCATCTTACCCATACATGCCTCAAATCCCTCATTTGAACAGCCCATTACTGCATTAAAGTCTCCAACGCAGATCAAAACATCATGTCTAGGTACCCTTCCTACTCCTTCTTGCAACTTTTCATAAAATGTGTCTTTCCTTTCATCGAGTGCATCATTAGTAGGTGCATAACACACAAACAGACTGATGTTGCCATGATTTGATTTACACCGTGCGTATAGCAATCGCTCATCTATAGGATCCCACTCACATAAAGCCTTATTTGCTTTACAACCCAGCAACAATCCTACTCCCTGATAATGCATTCCGTCCTGTTGGCCACATATATATATATATATATATATATATATATATATATATATATATATATATATATTGCCAGACGCCTCAATCCCGTTTGGGGTGGCCACAAACAAATCGCCTCCAAGTCGCCCTGTCCCCCGCCATTTCACTGCCCTGCTCCCAACTCACACCCCCCTCTCTCATATACCTCTCCACCCCATCCCTCCATCTCATCCTCGGCCTCCCCTTCCCTCTTCCCCCCTCCACCTCACTCACATACACTCTCTTCGTCAGTCTTTCACCCTCCATCCTCTCCACATGGCCAAACCACCTCAGTGTGTTCCTCATTACGCTTCCTATCACATCCACATCAACACCACAACGCTCCTTTATATCCTCATTCGTCAGCCTGTCTCTCCATGTGACTCCACATGCTCCTCTTAAATAACTCATTTCCACTGCTCTCACTCTTGACTTGTGTCCTTCCAACAATGTCCAAGCTTCACGTCCGTACGTTAGAGTTGGTATCACAATACTGTCATGTAGTAACTTTTTCACTTCCATGCTCACTTCCCTGTTTCTTATCAATGCTTTCAAGGAACCAGCAACCTTTCTTCCCTGCTGTACCCTTTCAAGCACTTCACCCTCCAAACCTCCATCCTTACTCATCACACTACCCAAATACTTAAACGTACTCACATTTTCCAATTCCTCACCACCCAACCTCGCTGTACATTCACTAACTTCACCTCTCTCAAAGACCATCACTTTACTCTTCCCTACATTCACCTTTAGGTTCCGTTTCTTACACACTCTCTCAAACTCATCCACCAAGCCTTGCAGCTCCCCTTCGTCTTCACTCAACAACACAGTATCATCTGCAAACAACAGTACAGGGAGTTTCCAAACACTATCCTCTCTCACCAGGGCCACTCCAACATCCACCACCCTACCTTGTACCTCTTTTATTACCCCATCCATGTACAGATTGAACAACCATGGAGACATGACACATCCCTGTTTCAAACCAGCTTTCAAAGAGAAAAATTCACTTAGTTCACCATCCACAGGCACTGCAGCCTTCGCACCATCGTACATACTCTTCACAGCATTCAACAACTTTCCATCTACTCCATATATTCTTAACACTTTCCACAATCCTTGTCTATCCACCCTGTCATATGCTTTCTCCAAATCCATGAAAGCTGCATACAACTTCTTTCCCTTCTCTAGAAACTTTTCCACTAAAGATCTAAGAATGAATATCTGATCTACACAACCTCTTCCCTTCCTAAAGCCTCCCTGTTCTTCTCCAACTAATTTCTCTGTTCTTTCTCTAACTCTGTCTATAAGTATCCTACCACACACTTTTCCTATTATACTAAGAAGACAAATGCCCCTATGATTACCACACACTTCTTTTTCCCCTTTTCCTTTGTACAAGGGAATAATTATACCTGACTTCCAATCCTCCGGGACTCTACCTTCCTCCCAGGCCAATCTGCACATCTTCCACATCCATTCTACTACTATCTCTCCCCCATGCTTCAGCATTTCACCACACACTCCATCAATTCCTGGGGCTTTCCCCGATTTAACTTTCTTCATTGCTTCCACAACTTCTATCCTACTGATTTCTTCCTGTCTTCTCACCTCCCTCCTTCTCCCAGCCATTCCCCAGCCACTTATACTCGCATTACTTCCATCCTCTACGTTCAACAATTCCTTAAAGTGTTCTCTCTATCTGCTCACTTTTTCTCCCTTCTCCACTAGTAATCTACCATTTTTATCTTTCACTCCCCTGATAACTTCACTTCCACCCTGTCTTACTCTTTTCACTTCTCTCCAGAACATTTTCTTACAGTCCCTCCACTTTACACTCAAATTCCTTCCAAATTCCTCATCCACTCTCTTCTTACTCTCTCTTACTAATCTTTTCACCTCTCTCTTTCTTTCCACATATATTCAAGAATGAAGGAACCAAAGGCCAGCAGCCCACAAACCGTTCCTTCCAATACAATAGAGAGCCAAATTCAAGATCCGTTCATTTCGAGATCCCTGAACACACCGCATTTGAAAGACTGGAGATCATAAGAAGTAGGAAATACAGACAGAGCTAGACAGCTCCAGAGTTGACCTGTTGCTTAAATGAATGACTAGGAGTAACGGTTAACTCTTGCATTAGAGAATTGAACAGAAAAGGGATGAGAGTTTGTTGCTAGATGGGTGCTATGCACCCATCGTAGAGGTGGAGAAATGCAAGTAGACAGTTCAGAGGAGCAGTGACCATTGAAGTTGCAATAGAAAAGAGATAAAGATGCAACAGTGTGGTGAAAGGAAAGAGGTTGAAGGAAGCCAGTAATGGGAGGAGAGTTAATGAGATGAAAAGCCTTTGACTCCTATTAAGAGTTGCTTCTGGGGAGCCTCCCCACACATGAGAATTGTACTCTACACAGACGTGAATAAAACCCGAGTTTAACCCGCCCCGTCCCAACTGATTTTCCATCACTGCCCCCCCCCCCCCAGTCCTGACCAATTTTGGAAAAAAAGAATTTGGTGAGAACCATCGAAAATTCATAGAGAAATCACTCACCTGAGGTTTAAAATACTGAATACAGGTAGCAGTACCCTTTACCTTACTGGGTTTTCTATCAGGTTGGCTTCAAAGGAAACGAGTTCTATGGGAGGGTAACTATTCCACACTACTCATAAATGGTATTTATTTATTTGGTACGAATTTATATGTAGTACATGAGTATATTGGTTTTCACACAGTAATATAGGAATATAAGCATTGTTCCACCCACCAAACACATCAATATACCTGACCTTTTTTGGCTGACATTACCTGCTCATCGTTTCTGACTGTTTCTTCCTCTAATGCTAAGTAAACTTTGTCCTCCACATTGTCATTGATTGGGGAATCACTCTGACCCTGAATTTCGTACCGTGGCACGACCTGTCTTTACTGGCCAGGTCTCTGGTAACAGGTGAATTGCCGAGACAATGGCGTGCGGGGGGGGGGAGGTCATGTGCGGTAAGGCATTGTCCCTGCCTGGCATCTTGAAGAGGAAGGTGTCCCTTGTATAAGTACCAAAAATCACGCATGAAATATGAAAACTGTGCAAATGACAGACCTTGCAGTTGCACAGTGTTTATATATGTCAACAGGAGTCACAGTGACAAAAAGTGTGGACTTTTATATACGTCCATTGGAGTCAGTGGGATAAAGTCAACAACTGTGCAGGGGTAAAGAAGGTAGGGAGTCGGCTAAGCACACCCAATCTCTTGGAAGCAGATTTTACAAGAGATGCAATGTGATCTTTCCAAGACTGTAGCACCAGTCGAACAGGGCAGTACTCCCGAGGTTGATGACAAGCTGGTGATAGGGAGAGCTGGAGCTCCCGTTTCACCAGCCCTGAGGACTTGATCCTGACCGTCTCCCTTTGCTGAACATTTTCAGTACATTCATTTACACAGAGAGTAGGCCAGCATGCTCTCATAATACCTCTACCTTCAACTGTCTACACCACACTACATGCGCATAACATATCACACCTTCTATTCACGTCTTTAGTAATGGCCGCTGCAATCTTACTATCAAATGAGGTGGTACCTCGGATTGCCACCACCGGCAGGGTAGGGCTGGCGGCACAGGGTCCTCCCGGTCGCCATCAAGCGACAGTGCCGGGAGCTACTGTTGCTCTTTCCGGGAATGCTCGTTGGCAAAGAAGTGAGAGTGCAGCCTTGTTCTTTACCAACATCCGTGGCCTTACCATAAATTTAAACTCAGTTCATTTTTTCCTTCAGTCCATATCCCCTTTGGCCCTTTTCCTCACAGAACCACAAATCTCACCCTCTACTGATATATCTCCATTTTGATTTCCCGGTTACCATCTTACAAACTTCCGTAACAAGGGCGGTACCTGTTCTTATATCAAATCCCAATATGCAGTTGACACTATTTTAAACTTCACTTCATCCAGTTTTGATTTCCCATTTTATAAACTAAATTGTCAAAACATTACCAAATATATTTGCGTAGTTTATCGTTCCCCCAATCCTTCTTCAGAACCCAGTGTATTTGATTCCATATCCACACAGTTGAGTAACCTTGACCTTGCCCTTGGCACCGAAATTACCATTTTGGGTGATTTTAACATACATAATGTTGAATGGTTATTGCATTCTGCTCGGACTGACGACACTGGTCTAGAGTGTGAGCTGTTTGCGGAATCGTTTAATCTCACCCAGTTGGTAAAGCAACCAACCAGAATCCCTGATAATCCTGACCATAATGCACATCTCTAGGATTTATTCTTGACAAATAATCCAAATCAATACAGGATAGAGGTACTGTCACCAATTGGATCCTCTGACCACAATCTCATCAAAGCCTCATTAGTTAACCCTCCCACACCTCCCCGTTCTGAACCTGTCAGGGTGACCCGATGGCACTTTGGTAGGCCAGTCTGGGATGGATTTAGAAATTATCTTGCTGACATTCCATGGCAGTCTTTCTTCACTAGTGATCTCAGTTCTACCCAATCCCACATTTGTGACTTAATACAAGCTGGTATGGATTTATTCATTCCAAGTCAACAGTTCACTAAAAGATCGAACTCTCCAAAATTGTTTGATGGCAACTGTGCCGGAGCACCAGCCCAAAAGTCATTAGCATATAACTCTTACTTAAAATAAAAAACATCTGAATCACTCTCCGAATTAAAAATTGCCAGAAATCATGCAAAAGCTGTATTAAATCTAAAACAAACTTCCTTCAAAAGCAAGCATCAAAACTACTTAACAACCCTAATGACAATAGAATATTCTGGTCAACTCTTAATTCTTTCAATAATAACTTGAATAAGTCATCTTCCATTCCCCCACTAAAATCTTCAGATGGCAACATTACAAATGACCTGCGTGGGAAAGTTGATATCTTTGCCAGTACCTTTGCCAGAAACTCTACCATAGACGATACCAGCCAGAATGTCCCAGTATTGGAATTTGATTCTCCCGAAACTGACCCACTTAAAATACAGACAAGATACATAAAATCCATCCTAGACAATTTACCAACAAAGCTCCAGGCCCAGATGGAATTCCGCCAATTGTTTTGAAAAAGTGTTCCCCTGAACTTGCCTCTGTACTAGCTAAATTATTCAGACTTTGCATACGTACTTCTTTATTCCCAAATTCATGGAAAGAAGCCAATATCCATCCAATTCCGAATAAAGGAAGTTCGTCTGACCCCTCCGATTACAGGCCAATAGCTGTCACATCTTCTCTTGGTAAGGTATTTGAAACTTTAATTAATAAGCACATTGTTAAACATCTTGAATCCAACAACTTAATTAGTGATAGACAATATGGTTTTCACCACGAAAGATCAACCATTGACATACTCAATCTCTTAACTCATACCATCCATCAATCAATTGATTTTTTGGAGAAACTCATGCAGTAGCTCTTGATATCTCTAAAGCTTTCGACAGAGTATGGCACCGTTCCCTGCTGTCCAAACTCCCTTGCTATGGACTAACGTCTTTTGTTCCTTTGATTTCTTCATATCTTAGTGACAGGAAAATAAGAGTAATAGTAGATGATGTATATTCCAATTTCCACTCAATTAATGCCGGCGTGCAGCAGGGATCAGTTCTGGAGCCGACCCTATTTCTGGTTCATATTAATGATCTCTTATGTATCACCCTCAACCCTATTCACTCATATGCAGATAACTCAACACTACATATTTCATTCACACTCAGACACCCATTTACAAAGTCGAATATCTCTACATCTCAACTCAGTACAGCCATCTCCTTAAATCAAGATGTATCTACAATCAGCGAATGGGGACAAAACAACCTTGTCTCTTTTAATGCTAGTAAAACTAAATATATACAGTTTACTAATAGACAGATATCGCCAGATTCGTACATTACCTTCAATGCTACTAATATTCCCATCTCCAAAAGTATTGAAATTCTTGGCTTCTCACTTAATAGTGCCCTCAGCTGGACCTCTCATGTCAGATCACTTGCTAAAACCGCCTCAAAGAAACTTGGATTACTGTACAGAGTCCGTAACTTCTTCGCCGATGAGCAGTTAGCTATAATTTATAAGAGTCATGTACGCTCTCAGCTTGAATATTGCTCACCCTTGTTGAATGGTTGTGGAGAGGTTGCATTAAGACAACCAGACAAAATTAAGAAAAAAGCAGTTAGAATCATTAACAACCCTGTCATTACATATAAACTACCACCCCTGCAAGTAAGAAAGAATGTTTCCTCCCTTGCATTATTTTACAGATATTTTTTTGGCAAATGCTCAGAAGTTGCGTCCATGGTGCCACCTCTCCATGCCTTCCCTCGTGCTACACGGGCATCTGGTAGCGCTCATGATTGGAATGTCACTTAGCCATATTGCAGAACTTCTGCCTATCAGAATTCTTTAATTCCCTGAACTGCATCTCTCTGGAATTCGCTTCCCTAGAGTTGTTTCCCTCCAAATTTCAACCCACAGCTGTTCAAGTTTAACTGTTACAGATATTTAATGAACGGAGGACGCCTGTAACCTGGTGTATGGATTTTTTTTTTTTTTTACTCATTTGTTTTTCCTTCCTCCGCTGTTACTTAAAAAAAAAAAATAATAAGTCCTGAGTGAAACTCCAAGCATGTTCAAGGATGATGCGAGATTGAGCTGGATATTATTAAATATTAGTGGGTACTCCTGTGGAGACAGTGTTGGGTTGATAGGTGTAGAAATTGAGTTTTTGATGCATTAAAAACAACAAGATCGTTTATACCCCAATACGAGCCAAGTCAGACATTAGGTGTGCCATAGCCTCATCCCTTGTTTGTTGAAGTAACTGGTGAGGTGGACGTTTGCGAGAACCGAATGGAAAGGTGAAGGGTGGAATCATCAGCGTACGAGTGGATAGGGTTAGATGTACAGCTTAGAGGGTCACTGATGAATAAAAAGAAGAGACTTGGTGATAGGACTGAACCATGAGGAACACCACTGTTGATAGATCTAGGAGAACAACGATGGCCGTCTACAACAACAGCTATAGAACGACCAGAAAGGAAGCTAGAGATGAAGGCACAAATAGATGGATAGAAATCGTAAGAGGGCAGTTTGGAAATAAAAGATTTATGCCAGATTCTATCGAAAGCCTTTGAGATGTCGAGTGCAATGGCAAAGCTTTTGCCAAAGTCCCGAAAGGAGGATGACCAGGAGTCTGAAAGGAAAGGTGTGACGATTGCAAGTGGGGCATCCCTGAAGGAACCCATACTGACGATCAGATAGAAGGGTGTGATACGAAAGATGCTTTAAAATATTTCTGTTAATTGACTCGAAAATTTTTGAGACATAGGACTTTAAAGCAATTGGACGATAGTTAGAGGGTTGGGAATGGTCACCCTTCTTTGGGACTGGCTGAATGAGAGCAAACTTCTGGCAAGAAGGAAAGGCACAAATTGAAAGACAACGGCGAAAGAGTTTACCTATACAGGGTGTAAGCACAGAAGCACAGTTCTTCAGGACAACAGGAGGGACCTCGTCAGGCCCATATGCCTTGTTAGTATTAAGGCCAGTGATGGCAGAAAATACATCAGCTGAAGAAATTTTAATGTCAGCCATGAGGAAGTCAGAGGGAATTGGAGGTGAAAGTCTGAGTGAAGAGATCTGCTTTATCAGTAGAAGAAATAGCTACAGAGCCATCAGAGTAGAAAAGAGGAGGGAAGGATGATGACATAAAGTTGTTAGAAAGGTTTTTGGCAAGGAGCCAGAAGGAGCGGGAAGAATTTGAGTTGGGGAGTTGAGAGCATTTAGTCATCATTACCATCATCATCATCCAACCTCACATTGCCCCATGAGAAGCGTAGGAACTCTGGGCTAGGCAATTTGGTCCTGACATTTAAGATGAGAGTGACCAGCAGCACTCATCCCTGAGTGGCATTACGCGAGCCATGTACCCCAACTACCACTTGGATATAAACCTTCACCGACTCAATCAGACTGGAGCGCCATAATTACTCACTAATCTACCAGGCCCCCAAATTTAGTTATATGGTTACCACCCAGCATAGTAAATGGTTATCTGGTGTACAGGAAACCATTTGGCTTGTCACTCTGTGTAGAGTCACCCACAGGCAGAAGAACGAGGAGAGAATGAAGGAAAGACAGAAGAGGGAGTGTAAAGTCACCTGTAGGCAGAAGCACGAGGAAAGAATGAAGGAAAGAAAGACAGAAGAGGAGGGAAGGAAAGAAGGATGGAGGAATGGAAAGGGCAGACACCCGAGAGCAGCACTACATCGAGTGAGTGGATGGTGAGCGCCCCCACCTACCACAAAGAGAGCATTTAGTACGGATGAAATTATTTTTAGCTGAGCGAAGAACAGACTTAGCACGATTCCGGCCAGAAACATAAAAAAGATGTGATTCAGGAGTGGATTGGCTCTGGTACCTTTCATAAGCATCTCTCATTGTTGCGGACAGCATTAGAACAAGCGTGATTAAACCAAGGCTTTCTTGCATTAGTCAAAGGATATGAGAAGGGAATGTATGATTCCATGCCCGAAAGAATAACCTCCGTAATGCGCAAAGCACACTTAGATGGCTCCCGGCCATGGATGCAATAATCATTCCAGGGAAAGTCAAAGATGTACTGCCTAAGGGCCTCCCAGTCCACAGCTCCAAAGTGCCACAGTCAACGTTTCTTTGGGGGGTCCACAGGCCGCATGGACCGGTAGGACAGGTCAAGGTAATTAAGTTGTGATCGGAGGAACCCAACAGAGATGAAAGATTAACACCAAAGACAGAAGGATTAGTTGCACGGAAGAGGTCAAGTATGTTGGAGCTCTCGCCAAGGCGGTCAGGGATACGGGTAGGGTGTTTTACAAGCTGCTCTACGTTATTAAGGACAGAAAAGATGTAGGCTTGTTCATCAGGTGGATCAGTGAAAGGAGAGGAGAGCAAAAGTTGGTGGTGAACATTGAAATCTCCTAGAATGGAGATTTCAGAGAAAAGAGAAAAGGATAAAATGTGTTACAACTTAGAAGTAAGATAGTTGAAGACTTTTTCATAGTCAGTAGAATTTGGAGGTAAGTAAAAAGCGCAGATATACTTAGTGAGAGAATGACAAGAAAGCCGAAGCCAGAGAGTAGAGAATTCAGAATCAAGTTCAGGAACACAAGAGCACGGTAAGTCGTTGTGTACACAAAAGCTCGCATATATATACATACGTATGTATGTATGTATGTATGTATGTATGTGTGTATCTATCTATCTATCTATAACTATATATCTATCTATCTATCTGTCTGTCTATCTATCTATCTATATATATATATATATATATATATATATATACTGTATATATATATATATATATATATATAATATATATATATATATATATATATATACAGGGTGTAACGCGACGTATGACAAAAACTTACACCAATGACCTATCATGTAATTCTGAGTATATTTTGTTCTATGAACATATGCTCTCTGCGACCCCAGTTCAGCACCCAGCATTCGGCTGTTTTGTGTAAAAGCTCGTCCCTTACATGCGCCATTGGGTGAGAGGTTCGCAGGGCGACGGGAGACGAGTATTATTAGCTTATACTGTACTATACATAAAAATCCCATATCCTATCAGTACACACGAGTTTTAAGAAGAAACTTTACGTAGGCTATTGATTCTTTAACATCAAGTCATGCATTCATGCAATTCTTTTGCACATATCGACTGTAATTAAGGATTAAATTCAAATTTTATGGCTTGCAAGGGAGTAGGGAGGGAGGGAGGACAGGCTGGTGTGTTGTGCCAGTTATGTAATATTTGATTTGTAGGATGTTGCTACCAGCATTATCTTAACACCCACAGCTCATTTAGTGAAACAAAAAACTTATTCTAAAGGGAGATTAGCCTCACTTTAAGTCAGGAAGAATTTTATTAATCACAATTTTTCTGCTGCAAGTAAACGTGGCGCCATTGGGTATCTCCACCTGTGTTCCTCTCTGCAGCACATCATCGCAGAATCCGTAAAAAAATACACGATATCTGCATATTCTTCACTGCTGTACGTACGTGGCATGCTGTTTCATGAACATGTGAAGCTGAACCCGGTGAACAACAGAACGCGGAGAACAGTATTTAAAGTATGTGCCTCCCCTGCAAATGTTCCCGTTCAAATGACACTGGACGCAGGGTTGCCAAGTCCTTATCATCAGTCTCGCTAGTTTAGTCCTGAAAACTTGCTAGAATGTCGCTAGATAATAAACACTGCAAAACATCGCTAGAAAATACGATAAAATCTCTAGAATATCAAAAAAAATGGCAAAAATATCCAGAATGTAGCTAGATATCATGTTGCCAGATGTTAGTGCCGCAAGTATAAGCAAGAAAATAGGTCTAGCAACATACTCGTTACATTGGCAATCCTGTATCACTGTTCTCACGTCAGCATATGAAAAAAATGGTGCCACGTTTACTTGCAGCAGAAAAATTGTTATGAATAATAATATTACTCCTGACTTAAAGTGAGGCTAGTCACTCAGTATGGTAATGTTCTTTCACTGAATGAGCTGTGGGTGTTAAGATAATGCTGGTAGCAACATCCTACAAATCAAATATTACATAACTGGCACAACACACCAGCCTGTCCTCCCTCCCTCCCTACTCCCTTGCAAGCCATAAAATTTGAATTTAATCCTTAATTACAGTCCATATGTGCAAAAGAATTGCATGAATGCATAACTTGATGTTAAAGAATCAATAGCCTACGTAAAGTTTCTTCTTAAAACTCGTGTGTACTGATAGGATATGGGATTTTTATGTATAGTACAGTATAAGCTAATAATACTCGTCTCCCGTCGCCCTGCGAAGCTCTCACCCAATGGCGCATGCAAGGGACGAGCTTTTACACAAAACAGCCGAATGCTGGGTGCTGAACTGGGGTCGCAGAGAGCATATGTTTATAGAACAAAATATACTCAGAATTACATGATAGATCATTGGTGTAAGTTTTTGTCATACGTCGCGTTACACCCTGTATATATATATATATATATCCACCATCCAATCCAACATTGCCTCATGAGAAGCGTAGGAGCCCGGGGCTAGGCATATGGTCCCGACATTCAAGATGAGAGAGAAAAAATGGAGAAATGAATTCCCCGAGCTAGGCAACTTAGGCCATATAGCCCCGCTGGGGTTATAGGAGGGAGCTACCCCTCCCGGCAACGGTAGCCCGGGCGAGGCTCGAACTTGCAACCTCCCGATCACAAGCTCAGCGCGCTACCGCTGTGCTACCGCGCCCCCCTAATATGAGAGAGAGAGAGAGAGAGAGAGAGAAAGAGAGAGAGAGAGAGAGAATATTAACAACTGAGGATCCAGTAGCGAATCTGATGGCATACATAAAACTGAAGACCAGGACAAGGAGACGATGGACTGGGGCCATGTTCACGATTTTTTTCAGTAGTGACGTTTCAAGGTAATCCAACCCCATCATCAGACAACACTAAAATACACACAAAATAAATTAAAAAATGAGGTTGCAACAATTACCGCCTCATTCACAAAATAATAAAACCAGTAAAATATATACATAGTAAATTAAAAAATGTTGAAAAAAAAAAATTACTAAAGATCTACCCTACACACGTCTACACTGAGAGAACTACACAAAGCCACTGATTAGTAGACAAAAGTCTACGTTCCTATAGACTTTTGTCTACTAATCAGTAGCTTTGTGTAGTTCTCTCAGCGTAGACGTGTGTAGGTTAGATCTTTAGTAATTTTGTGATTTTTTTTTTGGGGGGGAACTTAATTTTTCAAATTACTTTGTATATATTTTATTGGTTTTATTATTTTGTGAACGAGGGGTTAATTGTTGCAACCTCATTTTTAAATTCATTTTGTGTGTATTTTAGTGTTGTCTGATGATGGGGTTGGATTACCTCGAAACGTCACTACTGAAATAAATCGTGAACATGACCCCAGTCCATCGTCTCCTTGTCCTGGTCTTCAGTTATATATATATATATATATATATATATATATATATATATATATATATATATATATATGTATATATATATATATATTATAGATGGATAGATAAATAGATACAGATAGACAGATAGTTGTAGATATAGATACAGATAGATAGATATAGATATAGATACAGGTAGATAGATAGAAATAGATAGATAGATAGGTAGATAGATAGACAGTTATATAATAAAAATGTTTTTGCTATGGAATAACAAAAGTAAAGTGACTATCTGCTGCAAACCGGTTGGCTAGTAGTTGGCGGTTTTTGTGACACTGTGACCTCATTATGTGAATATGACAAAGATAAACCAAAAAGAAAGATCTCCCCCACCTATCGAATCACTCAAACGAAATGAGTTGATAAGGAAATCCAGTGCAGCATGAAAGAACTGAGTATTGAAAAATCATATGAAATGACGAAAATAAGATGTATATCGTAAATTGTTGTGCTAAGCTTGGGAATAAATTCTGAAGTTTTATTCCGTTCTTGGTGAACTGGTGATTGTGGCGAGTATTATTTCCAACCTTTACTGGTCACACAAGAATGAAAATGCGTTGTAGTAACAAAACGGCACAATAACAAATAACCATAGGACGTACTTTGAAACAGAATGGTGCTTTTGAATTTTACTTTACTGTAATAGTAACACTGGTTTATGCATTGGATGATGGAGTAATAGTTATATCATACTCGATTAATATTTGCTTTTGAGTGGATTCATGCAGAACTGCTATAACAAAATGCCACTTAGAATATATAATTGCAATATATTATATAGTTTGGCAAATGTTCAAACTTCTAAAAAAAATAAATAAAAAAGTGTGTGGAATGTGAACACGCCAAAAAGTTGTAACAGAACCTAGCGCATTGGAAAAGAGTATGATTTACGGAATGTGTAACTCAGAGTGGGAGATTGGGAAGTAAGGGATGATGTACACTCATCAGCCATAGTCCTGCTAGCCTGTCTCGGAAAGACAAAATGCTTGTCGAGGGCTTCAGGATAACAAAGTCCTGTTGTCAAGAATTTAAGTGGAAGTTCGACTCTCTGCAAAACTGGACGATGTGCAGTTAGTAATGATGTTTCTCGAGAAGTCTAGAAAAACTTAAAAGGACAAACACCAGCTTTGGTTCGGCGTGAAACCCTGGCTAGTTACGGGTACGGGATGGCGGCAGGCACAAAGTATAACTCACGAGTCTAGGAGAAAAACATGGGACAAAAAGGATGTATATGTGGAAAGTGAGGTGAAGGAGACAGACTAGAAATATAAATGGTTAGGAATGAGTAGGCAACGACAAAGAGGGATAAAAGAAGGAAAATGAAGAAAACTAGAAAGGAAATAATTAGGAAGACTTCGTGTAATGTTGAAATATAGCAAGATCAACATACAGATCTTAATGAAAAGAGAGATGCAAATACGTAGACGAAAACATGGGCAACGCTACACTGTTGCAACCCTCCATCTGACCAGGCACATTCCCCCCCACTTTCCTGCACATCTAACCAAGCACATAACGCCCCCCCCCCCCTCTGTTTAGCACAGAGACATTAAAAATGTAAAAATCCAGTACTTTATCCATGGTAATAATGAAGTTTTGAGGAGAAGTGAAATTATGGCTTGTTTTATTTTTCATTTATGCAGCCATATATTATGATTACGTGATTATGTACAGTCATAATTCGATATTCATGTATTCATTTATCATGTAGAATTTCTGTCTCGTAGGCGTATTAATTGCAAAGTTTTAACAGAAAAATGCATTAAAATAATGTCTTATATATTTTTGCTATTTCACAATTTTATATAATCACATGGCATTCTAACTACCAAAAGGCACCAGGAGGCATATTAACACAAATTTCTGGAGAGTTTGAAGCCGGTACCGGTATTAATTTCTGGGTTCTAGCCTGGAAATGAAAAAAAAAAAAATCTTTTTCTTTTTCATTATTTTCAAAAAAATAATTAAGACACAGCATTCAATCTATCAGAAGGCACCAGTTCTCTATATGTAAGACATAACTGTGAAATTTCATGACTCTATGGTGAATACTCTCCGAGCTCTGGCTCGTAAACGGAATATCGACGCCCGGACAGCCGCCCTGCCACCCTGCCGTTCAGTTCAACGGACGAGTACCTAGTGATCTCAGTGATAACAATACCCTCCTCTGGCTTTTTTTTTAGATGGGCGGAAAAAATTCAGTGATACAGTGGTAACATTATTATATCTGTCTTCCTACCTACCGTATCTATCTATCAAACTATCAATCTATCCATCCATCTTTCTACCTACCTACTTACTTATCTGTCTATCAGTATGTCAGTCAATCGATCTATCACTTCATCTACTTATTTAGAGAGATAAAAACATTCGTAGGGAAATAAATTAGGGAAAGTTTGTAACTAATTAAGGCAAAAGCAGTGCACAGATAGACACATAAATTACTGCGTATTAACGGTTGCACAGAAAAAAATGAGTGAACTGAAGCATCGGGAAATATGAAACAAATATACAAACCAGAGAGAGAGAGAGAGAGGGGGGGGGGCAGCCAACCATACAGCTCATCATCATTCCTGTACGCCGCTGCTGAAAGTGAATGCACAACCCAAATCATGGCTTTATGAACCAGGCCTGAAAAGCAACTCACGTGCACTTTGTCCGCCCACCATTTGTTGGTCTTTCAAAGCCACAACACAGCTCCTAACCACACACACACACACACACACACACACACACACACACACACACACACTTGTCACTGACATATACCTATACACATAGATCTGTCATTAAGTAGCACAAACTCATATACAGTTGTTTGTTATTAATAACATAATCACACACATGTATATTTGTCAATAAGCAACATGAATCCAAACTCACATATGTCATGATGTAACATATCCACAGAAACACATTTTTGTCATTTAATAACATCCCATACACACATTTGTCATTAAGTAATACATTCACAAACATATTTGTCACTGTGTAACATATATTCACATACACATAAATCTGCCATTAAACTGAGTAATTTATATTCACACGCACATAAATATCTGTCATTAAGTAAATCCACACACACACACACACAGTGTCATTAACAAAGTTTATGCAAATACATAGTTATGATTGTCACTAAGTAACATAGATCCACACACATATTTTTCATTATGTAACGTAACTCCACACACAGACATATCTGCCGTTAGGCAACGTATGTCCACACACATACAAGTATATTTTGTAATCAGGTTAGTATATGTGTACTGTACCTGCCTACTAAATTCTTCATTTACCAAGTGGTGCCAGGTACAACAAACTCCACTCGACTCAGCCTGTTTCGAGTTATAGCCCCCTGATTATCCGTGACCTTGATTTTGACCTTTCAAGTTACTTAAGGTCAAAGGCCATGGGACCTATTAAAAACCCGTATGGTTGACGATTGAGATATTTACTATTACCAATATACAGGAAGTCTCATATGGGCTTTCGTTTGGCACTTCAGCTGCAATATAATAACTGCTATCGGACAAGGTGTGTTGTGCCTGGCTCCACATGTTTTTCATGTAAAACCAGTGAATTATTTAATATCTTCGGTTAGGAATTAGTTCCGATAACATCCACTTGCATTCGAGGTGCCTGCTTCCATTATGATGGATATAAAATGGCTGAAACGAGATCTAGACCCATCAACATTCAGTATAGAATGTAGAATTTAAAAAAAAAAAAAAAAGGAACAGTCACATCCGACACAGTACATGAAATTATGCCGCGAAGTGCCTTGATTTACATGTACTGAACTCGGAGCTGGTTGATAATCATTTGACGTCCATGTATTGCTCCCCGTGGTAAAGGTAATACCGGTGAAGTACTGCTCGCTAACATCAAAGTAGATTATTCAGGCCTGCTCAGTCAGATCTGAATGTTAGGGAAGATTAAAGTAATTGTTGAGAACTGTGACTCACAGTGCCACGTGTTAGTGAACACAAATATGGTGGAGGGGTATATGTTGCTTGGTTCACTGATAGAAAAGATAGATAAATACTGAAAGAATGTGGTGAACAGACTGGCCCAGTGAAGTGTTATGGAGACCTTGATTCGCAATGGATGGATAAGTACAGAGGCTGCAAGAAGACTGAATAAGAGGTAAATGTAAGGCTTTGATATGGTATGACTTTCAAATATCAGAGGGAATATGTAAACATATGAGGTATAATACCAAAAGAAGCAAAAAAACTGACGAAAGAGTGAAATTCCATCTACTCGTACGAATAACTTATGGTTACAGACAATACAGGTGTCGGGATGGCTACTGTCACATGATGGGTAACGTGGCCTCCTCCGACAAAATGCCAGTAAGGCAGCAATTTTCGATGCCATTAGGAATATGGGCGAATCGTGCTTCCACTCCACATCATTGTCTTATCCCGGATCGAGGAATGGGCGAAACAGAAGTACAGAAGAAAAAGAAGAGGAGAGTGAAGAAGAAAGAAATGAAGGAGAGGACATAATTGCCATGGACAGAGGGCGTCGCAGGTTGCTGAAAGAAGCATATAATACCCTTCGGCGTAAGCAGCGAGCAGAAATTGGAGCAGGAGCGCAGTGAAAATGGAAAACGATAGAGAACGCTGGAGGACGGCGGGGAATAGAGGAAGATGAAAGTGAAATGTAAGAATGTGTAAAAACTTGACAAAACATAAAGAGAAGGAGGTTGAGTGGATAATGGTTATAGATGTAAGTAGTCACAAGGAAGGGATTACATGAGTTCACTGCTACGTTCAGTATCGTTTATTCATGGCAGGGAGTAGTCACGAGGGAGAAAGATTGGGAGTTTTGTCATTGTGATTAGTACTAAACAAAGCGGGCAAGACAATGCTCCATGAAGTGTATATAAAGGCAGCCACAAGGATGGCAGGGTTAGCAGAAACTTGTAGCTAGTCCAGACAGGACCACAATATCTTTGCGCTTCATAACTTCTGCTAAGGGAGGCAGACATACACGACATAAGCTTCACGGACCTGGTGAGTAGAACGTGCTAAAGAGTAAGGGACTTGTGAAAGCATAAGGCAAGGTGTCACATGCCGTAAGCGTGACGTAAAAGCACCAGTAGACTTCTGCGCAGAGTTCAGCAGTATTACTTTGCCCGTGTAGTCCAAGGTCGTGGGGTAAAATAGATAGAATTGAACTCACTGAAAACCTTGCTGTGTATAAGTGAACAATAAATGCTCAATGGGAGAAATATTAAGCTTGATAACTGAATTGCACTGAAGATATTTGCACTTGTGTGTAATTAACAAATAATGAGCTGTTTTCCATGTGTGTTTTAGATTTGCTTGTGGTCGAGTTAAAACTCCATGTATTAAGTGTTTGTCACATGTGTGTCGTTGAAGTAACATAACTGCTTTGTGTAACTTGTTTGTTGTAACACTGTAATTGTTTATAGAAAATTATTAATATGAAAGTAAAAGCTGTCTTTGTGTTTTGGCACCATAGTGTCTGGAACAAGTATATTTTGTGGTCCGGGAGGGAATTGGGACAGAAAGGGATATTCAATATCTTGTTCTAATTTAGACCAAATAAATCAGCAACATACCATACCTTTATATCCTCATGTCCTCGCATTTGATTCGTGAAGTTCAATTATTCACTTTGGCATCATTCCCACCTAAATGCATAACCATCATCATTATTTTAAAAAAACGGAAAAGAGACGCTACTGGAGAGAGAGAGAGAGAGAGAGAGAGAGAGAGAGAGAGAGAGAGAGAGAGAGAGAGAGAGAGAAGAAACGTAACAAAGGCATGGAAGGAAAAACGAGGGTAGGAAGGGTAAAAGAAATAAAGGTGATGTCGTTGGCAGGTGAGGGGAATAAAAGAACGAGTAAAGGAAAGTAGAAATTACGATGTCGGGGAGCTAAAGAAGAAGACTAAAAGAAAATGAGGGTGAAACAAGGGGGGAAGAAAAAGGTACTCAGCTGACAAAAGGGACAGATCAAGAGAGGAGTTATCAGAAAAGCGATAGAATTCTGAGGAAGGAAAAAAAAAGCAAGTGGAGGAAATTTATACGGCTTAAAAAGCAAATGATTATGAAAGAGAGAATTTGAATGCAGGACCGAGCTAGCAAAAGAGGCACATAACGAGAGGAACTTAGGAACTAAAAAAAGGTCAAATGTGTGGAAAGAAGACACCAAAAAATATCAAGAGGCAAAATTTGAGCAAATACATTGAGCTGTTCTCATAACGCATGTGTAACGAAAGAACCATATACCAAAGAAACTTGAAGGTTGGTTTTATATATATATATATATATATATATATATATATATATATATATATATATATATATATATATATATATATATATATATATATATATATACATGTATTGCATAAGTTCACTGCGCTCTAAGGCAAATACATGTCTATATTTTATTGTCTAATGGCTTTGAAATTTGTGTGTGTGTGGGGGGGGGACTTCCTTTTTTTTTTTTTTTTTACGTTTTTTAGGCTTTTTTTTTTAAATATCTTTATTCGGAAATCTGAGGACCGGGTTATACATACATGTAAATTTTCAAGCCAATCGTCCCAAGATATAAAGCCGTGAAGTCGTGACCTCGAGTGTAGTATGAAATACACGATCACGAACACCACCACCAAGAAATACTATTGAAAAACCAATTCATTTTCCATTCTAGAAATGTTTTTAAGAAACTTGGATGAAAATGTAAAACAAAGCATCCTCTGATCGGGAAATTTAAATTATTATGTTCCAAATAAAAGCACATGATGTTATTCAGCTGACAGTTTTGCTCTTTTCACCTTAACGTGTCCCTGTTTATCATTCATTCGCACTTTATTTCACAAAGCTCAGCGGCAGAAATACACAATACTACGGTTCTGTTTCTTTCCCATACTACTTCATGAATAATATCATATTCTAATAGTACAGTAATTTTACAACGCAGGATTCAGTATGGAGAGATGGCAATTTCTGGCCATGTTAAAGCAACTACAGTATAGTTGAGAAGACGGGGAGTGTTCATATTGCCACCATTATTATATTACAACGAATGTCAGAGGATTTTATATAGTTGGAAGTGAGTTACAGGAACCCGCAGAATTAACTACGAGAGAGAGAGAGAGAGAGAGAGAGAGAGAGAGAGAGAGAGAGAGAGAGAGAGACGTGGGAGGAAGGGAAAGGAACGTGGAAGTTTGTGTCATGGGGCCAGTTGTACCATAAAGAAACTCTCGTAAAGCGACACACAGGCAATACAGTTAACGACACGACCCAAGGCTGTTACTGCCTGTTGTACTCGCTGAGAGGAAAGTTCTCTCTCTCTCTCTCTCTCTCTCTCTCTCTCTCTCCTGGCAGACTTGCACTTGTTTTTCATGCTATACATTTAATCTTTATCTTGCATTAAACAATTTCATATGTTGTACGTGTATTAACGCTATGTTGTCCAGTAAAAATTCAAACGTTCTCTCAGGCATATTATCAGGAATCTCTTATTATACATTTGCTTGTTCCACTTTTCCATTTTTATATGGAACTTTAGATGTTTTCTCCCCAGATTAAGATGAAAAATTTTATTGTGATTTTAACCTTTAATTCTAGCCTACTCTGGAAGATATCTATGTATTTCCTTCTTTTACGACCCCGTTTGATTTCACTGTGTCTTTGGTGAAAAACTTTGTAAACAGAGTAATTTCTGCCCTTTTTGGTCGAAGTACAAATATGGAGTCCAGTGGCACAGTTCCTAGTGAAACTTTTTTATCTCTGTAGATTTGCAGTTTTCTTTCTTGCTGGGATGCTCACATTCAATTTAATTTGGCCCTTTGTGTTAAGGGTGGCTTGCTTATTTTCAATAACGAAGTCTACAAACAGATTAATGGTGTTGCTATGGGATCACCCTTTGGAACTACTTTTGCCAACATCTTTTTATGTTATTATGAAAAATTATGACTATGAGATTGTCCAGATAACATTAAACCACGGATGTACCGATGGTATGTCGGTGATACAATTGTCATATTTAGAGATAAAAGCCATGCTCAGGATTTTTTGCACTATATTAACACTCGTCATGGTAACATACGTAAGTTCACGATTGAAACAGAGTCCAACGGTTGTCTCCCACATTTAGTATCCTAGTCAGGAGAGGTAATGGTAAATTCCTGTGATCTGTGTTCCGTAAACCTACTTTCTCTGGTTTGGGTAGCAGTTTTTTCAGTTATTGTTGCAAAATGTTTAAAATCAATGCTGTTAAGACCTTGTTACATAGAGCATTTTTTCTTTCATCTACATATTCTCTATTCCATGATGAGATTTGCTCCCTAAGAAAATATTTCGTAAATAATGGCTATAGTGATAACTTATTCTATCGTCTTGTAAGGAATTTTCTTAACCACTACATGCCCTGAACAACAAATCTCTACTGCTAGTAAGGAGGTAATTTATCTCAGTTTACCCTACTTGGGTGATATTTCGGTTCAATGAAAAACCGCTTGATTCACATCCTTGTTAAATTTTATCCTCAAATTGACTTTAAGATTATACTCAGTAATTCATTCAAAATTGGCTAATTTTTTCACGTTAAAGACTCTGTTCCGACCGACCTCCGTTCGTCTGTTGTTTATTGTTTCACTTGCCCAGGTTGTCAGGCCGAGTAAATTGGTAGCACAATCCGTGCTTTCAAGGTTAGGACAGACGAACATATGGGTCAGTCGAGCAGCACTTTTATGCATGGTCGTGGAGAGTGAGGTTGTGTGCTTCTGAGCTCTCCTCTAGCTTCATAGGGCTGCCTCTCGGGCAATTAGCTTTTTTTTTTTTTTTTTTTTTTTTTCTTCACCCTTCTGGTGCACGTTAGGCTAGCTAGCTTCCCGCTTTCCTCCCCTCCTTCTTAGTTTGAAACAGTAGGTGTCTGTTCCTCTTCACTGAGATTACCTTTGCTTGCTTCCCACGGAGGGTCCCCCCCACTGATCGCTCTGGGGCGTGAAATGACACGGTCGGGCCTTCCTGGAGTGGTTTGAGAGGACAATTTCAGCCGTAGGTGTTTGATCCCGGTGTGTTTTGTCCCTTGCTCGTTTTCGTCCTTCTTCCCACTTCCCCCGTTGGGGGGGGTTACTATGTCGGACACCCCTGCCGCCTCCCCCCTCTTCAGGGAGGGAGGTAGTCCTGACGAACCTATGATTGTACCACGGACTGACCGCCCCACTGACTGAACGGCCCCAGACTCATACCGCTCTCCACATTAGTGTAAATAATGCACAGTTTGTCACGCTCCATGCTCTCTGTTCCACTCCCTTGAGCAGTATCAATCCTTTCATCATCAAGAAAGTGATTGATTACTGTGCTGGGGAGGTGGAACAGGTGAAAAACTTGCAAATGGAGACCTCCTCATCAAAACCTTCAACTCCTCCCAGGTAAAAGATTTGATGAATATGATGTCAAGCCGAAGATCCCACATGCCATGAATTCCTGCAAACGTTTCATCACCTGCAGGGATCTCATGGTTATGGAAGAGGACGAGATCATATGGGAACTTGCTCAACAGGACGTAATCAATGTCCGATTTATAACCAGATTTTCCGAAGGCATAAGGACAAAGACTGCCATTATTGTCTTGACTTTTGGCAAAGTTTCACTTCCAGACCAGGTCAAAGTTGGCAACGAAATTGTTAACGTAAGGCCGTACATCCCCAATCGACTTCATTGTTTAAGGTGTCAATTGTATGAGCATGGTGATAAGACTTGTCAGGCTTCCCAATCAGTGTGTGGCAAATGTGGAACACAGGGACATGATGCTGAACACTGCACATCGGAGACAGAATGTTGTTTTCACTGCTAGGGCGCTGACTCCACTAACTCTAGAGATTGTCCCAAATGGGAGGAGGAGAAGGAGGTCTGAGTAGTGAAAGCAACAGAGGGCATTTCCAACTATGAAGCTAGAAAAAAGGTGAAGGAGTTGCATGCAACTCCCACGCCGAATAGGTCCTATGCTTCAGCGGTAATGTCCCGTCCCGTGATGTGTTCTGTTGAAACACAGACTGACCCTGAACCTGTTCCTCTTGCCACACACTCTACCTCTCCATCTGAGCCTCCTGTCCAATCCACCTCTCAGACTGACACCCCTGTTGCACCTTCCTGCTCTCAGGCTGCTGCTACCTCTCAGTCAGTAAAACCAAAACAGAAGTCTGATAACTCTAGTAGGAGTAATATGACCACCCTTACAAAACAGCCACGTCCTCATGTCCTTCCTGCTCCTGGTCCAGCGAGGGAGAAAAAGATTAGTTCTTCCTCGGGGGGCTCTGGGGAGCCCAGTTATTGATGATCAATGTATGGAGGTTTCCATTAGTAAGCACCGGGATAGGTCCCCTGGTAGCCACTCGCCTGGCGGCGGACGGTATAAAAAAGCTAAGCACACTGGCCCCTCTTGTAAGTCTTAAACTGCCACATTCACTGTGTTACAATGGAATTGTAGGACTCTTGGAAATAAATTCCACAATATAGCAATTTTACTATCTATACACAGACCAGATGTTGTTTGTTTACAGGAGATGCACATGGTGGATCACCCTGTTCCTCCACAGTTCAAACACAGCCATTCGTATAGAAGATATGATGGTCACGGAGTCGCCATATACACCCCCAAATCACACCCACAAATGGAAGTGATTTTAAGTTCTATTCTGGAAGCTGTCGCATGCAGAGTAAAATTTAACAACACGTATCTGTCTATTTGCTCTATCTACTGTCCTCCCCGTGGTCCCATTGATGGTGATGCTTTCACTTCACTAGCCCATGAACTTCCGGGTCATAAATTATTTTCAGGCAATTTTAACACCCATCACTGCTAATGGGGAAACTTTGAGGAGTGATGGTAGGGGGGAGCAAGTAGCCAACCTCATACTGCAGTCAAACCTGTCTTCTAAACAATAGTAGAGCGACTCGTGTAGATGACCGTACTGGTAACATGTCATGTATAGATTTGTCCTTGTCATCTCCCGACATACCGTACACACTAACATCTCTTGGGACCCATATGACGACTCGATGGGTAGCAATCATTTTCCAATCTGTCTTTCTTATACAGTACATGCGATGATTCTCGGCCTCCTCCACCAACTAAATTTAACTTTAAGAAAGCAGGTTGGGGGTACTACTCATGGGTCACCAATCTAGATATATCGGGAGATAACATTGATGAAAAAGTTTCACACCTACAGACTTCCATTATACACGCAGTTGAGGCTACTATTCCCAAGACACCTACAATTCCAAACAAGCGTAGGGCTTTGTGGTGGACATCAGATTGCCGACAAACACTCACTAAGAGCAATAGGAGATACAGGATTTTTTAGAAACAGCCAACAGAATCAAACTTTATTGCCTACAAAGCAGCTAAGGCTGAGGCAAGGAGGACAATTAAAGCAGCAAAACAGAATAACTGGCGTAGTTTTGTGTCCACAGTGAATTGCTCCACCCCACTAAGTCAGGTCTGGTCCACCATAAATGTACTCAACAAGTACACCCGGTCACCAATCACCACACTTGAGGTGGCCGGGAATGTCACTGATGATCCCGTGGACATTGCCAATACTATTGCCGACCATTTTGCCCAGGTAAGTAGCTCAGCCAACTATGATCCTCGCTTTCTCCACCACAAGCATAAAGCTGAGCTGCAAAACTTAGACTTTGCCGCAGAAGACGGAGGTACGAGCTACAACTCCGAATTTGCATTAGATGAACTTCTCCTTGCCCTTAAATCCTGTAAAGGCTCCAGTCCCGGTTCATCCACCATTATATACGGTATGATTCAGCATCTTACTCTGGACAACCTGAGTAAGCTGTTAGCGGTGTACAATGAGATTTGGGCATCTCGCACGTTCCCAAACTCATGGCACTACGAGCACATCATACCAATACCTCGCCGGGACGGTCGCCTTACGAGTCCCAGCTCGTTTCGACCTATTGCGCTGACTGACTGTCTATGTAAGGTCTTTGAATTTATGGTTAATAAAAGGTTACTTTTTGTTTTAGAGTCGAAGGGTGTGTTAAATGATCAACAGAGTGGATTCAGTCCATATCCCCTTTGGCCCTTTTCCTCACAGAACCACAAATCTCACCCTCTACCGATATATCTCCATTTTGTTTTCCTGGTTACCATATCCTTACAAACTTCCGTAACAAGGGCGGCATCTGTTCTTATATCAAATCCCAATATGCAGTTGACACTATTTTAAACTTCACTTCATCCAGTTTTCATTACTCATTATATAAACTAAATTGTCAAAACATTACCAAATATATAAAATAGTTAATCGCTCCCCCAATGCTTCTTTGGAACCCAGTGTATTTCATTCCATATCCACTCAGTTGAGTAACCTTAACCTTGCCCTTGGCACCGAAATTACCATTTTGGGTGATTTTAACAGACATAATGTTGAATGGTTATTGCATTCTGCTCGGACTGACAACGCTGGTCTAGAGTGCGAGCTATTTACGGAATCGTTTAATCTCACCCAGTTGTTAAAGCAACCAACCAGAATACCTGATAACCCTGACCATAATGCCCATCTCTTGGATTTATTCTTGACAAATAATTCAGATCAATACAGGATAGAGGTACTGTCACCACTTGGATCCTCTGACCACAATCTCATCAAAGCCTCATTAGTTAACCTTCCCACACCTCCCCGTTCTGAATCTGTCAGGGTGACCCGATGGCACTTTGATAGGGCAGACTGGGATGGATTTAGAAATTATCTTGCTGACATTCCATGGCAGTCTTTCTTCTCTAGTGATCTCAATTCTACCCAGTCCCACATTTGTGACTTAATACTAGCTGGTATGGATTTATTCATACCAAGTCAACAGTTCACTAAAAGATCGAACTCTCCAAAATTGTTTGATGGCAACTGTGCCCGAGCGACAGCCCAAAAGTCATTAGCATATAACTCTTACTTAAAATCAAAAACATCTGAATCACTCTCCCAGTTTAAAATTGCCAGAAATCATGCAAAAGCTGTATTAAATCTATCTAAATCAAACTTTCTTCAAAAGCAAGAATCAAAACTACTTAACAACCCTAATGACAATAGAATATTCTGGTCAACTCTTAATTCTTTCAATAATAACTTTAGCAAGCCATCTTCCATTCCCCCACTAAAATCTTCAGATGGCAACATTACAAATGACCCGCGTGGGAAAGCAGATATCTTTGCCGGTACCTTTGCCAGAAACTCTACCATAGACGATACCAGCCAGAATGTCTCATTACTGGAACTTGATTCTCCCGAAATTGCCCCACTTAAAATACAGACAAGATACGTAAAATCCATCCTAGAGAATTTACCTGCCAACAAAGCTCCAGGCCCAGATTGAATTCCACCAATCGTTTTGAAAAAGTGTTCCCCTGAACTTGCCTCTGTCCTAGCTAAATTATTCAGACTTTGCATACGTACTTCTTTATTCCTAAATTCATGGAAAGAAGCCAATATCCACCCACTTCCGAATAAAGGGAGTTCGTCTGACCCCTCTGATTACAGACCAATAGCTGTCACATCTTCTCTTGGTAGGGTATTTGAAACTTTAATTAATAAGCACATTGTTAAACATCTTGAATCCAACAACTTAATTAGTGATAGACAATATGGTTTTCGCCATGAAAGATCCACCATTGACATACTCAGTCTCTTAACTCATACCATCCATCAATCAATTGATCTTTTTGGAGAAACTTATGCAGTAGCTCTTGATATCTAAAGCTTTCAACAGAGTATGACACCATTCCCTTCTGTCCAAACTCCCTTGCTATGGACTAATGTCTTTTGTTCCTTTGATTTCTTCATATCTTAGTGACAGGAAAATAAGAGTAAAAGTAGATGATATATATTCCAATTTCCACTCAATTAACGCTGGCGTGCCGCAAGGATCAGTTCTGGCACCAACCGTATTTCTGATTCATATTAATGATCTCTTATCTGTCACCCACAATCCCATTCACTCATATGCAGATGACTCAACACTACATAGTTCATTCACACTGAGACACCCGTTTACAAAGTCTAATATCTCTACCTCTCAACTCAGTACAGCCATCTCCATAAATCAAGATCTATCTACGATCAGTGAATGCTCCATTACCAACCTTCATATTGTCAGCAAATTTAGATATTTTACAAAACTCACCATCAGTACCGTCTATATAAATCAAAAACACTATAGGACCCAAAACTGAGCCTTGTGATACTCCACTTATAACATTTTTCCTTACCACTGATTATAACTCTTTGTTTACAATTCGTAAGCCAGTTTTCAGTCTATCTTAGTACACTGCCACCAATACCACAGACACGCAGTTTCTCGACAAGTTGAAAATGTGGAACTGTATCAAAGGTAAAGGTCAAGGTAAATGACACCGACTAATTTAGTGTTGTCGAATATGCTGATAATATCATTGGAAGATCAAGTATATTGGTAAGACATGAGTGCTTATTTCGGAATCCGTGTTGAGAGTCTTTGATAAGATTGTTCTGTTCTAAGTGTTTGACTTATTAATCTTTAATTGTGATTTCGAACAATTTGCAAATAAATGATGTCAAACTTATTACTCGGTAATTGCTGGGTTGAGATTTATCTCCCTTTTCGAATATCGGAGTTGCATTTGCCAATTTCCAACCACTTGGTACAGTGCCGCTTGTGAGAGAGGTAACATTTTCGTTATATGTGCTAAGGGTTTCACTGTTTCGTCTTTTCCCTCCTTTAAGACTCTTGGAGTTATTCTATCTGGCCCTGGGCCCAGATTCTACAAACCGTCATAGCTAAGTCCGTCGTACATATCTAAACAAAATGGCGCATTTTAGACATAACTCCGTCAGAAACTCGTATGGTCGACCATAAACTCCTATGGACGACCATAATAAGACGCGCGATGGTATGTTCGGGTTCACCCTGTCTTATCGCCGCCTATGACCGTCAGAAGTGTGTCAACATGGCCGCACCACAGCAAGCAGATCCCCAGCCGAGGAATATTTTCCGAAGAAGGGACGTGCTTAACGAGCCCAGTGATGCTGAGCTTATCAAGAGATACCGGCTAGACAGGGACAGTATTTTGTATGTCACCAATCTTGTGAGAGACGCCTTATCGAATGACACCAAGAGGAGAAACCCACTCACCCCGGAGCTTAAGGTCATCATAACACTACGTTATCTTGCTACCGGAAAAATGCCAATGTGCAGAGTTTGGGCTTTACAGTACTTGTAGGGCTAGCCCCAGCAGGTTAGGTTAATTATGGACGTCTAAAAAATATTAAATAATAATTAAATATAATAAATTAAATATAATAAAATAATAATAATGGGATAGGTAAAGTTTAGACTGGTCGAAAAAATAATACTTTAGGTTAAGGTTAGTGTAAAAAAATATGAAAATATTAAATAAACCAGAAACAAATTATAGAAATATATAACTCAACCTAACCCAGATGAACTGGTTATTGTCCCATTGCTGTCCATAGCAATGAACCTTTTCTTTAACTTTCTTTGGACTTAAGAAAATATTTGTAATGTAGGTTAAGTATATTATAATAAATAATGATATGAATAAAAAAATTAAAAAAAATATATATAAATAATAAAATTTAACCTAACCAAGTTTAGCCTAGCCAACAAAAAAATACTAATATGAAATTAGATGAAATTAATAAGGTAGGTTAAGTTTACACTAGTCAGACAGTGTTTTTGGTTACACACTTTTCAACGGGAATACGTTTCAGCGCATTTTCTCACAAACGAATTCCTATTTTACTATGTCTAACTTCCCCAAAAGTCGTAATATGAAGTTAAAACAATTTAAATCCAAGAAAATAATGCCAAGAACCTATTTTATTCCATAAATTTAAAGTTGACAAATTGTGAGCGGTGCGTTCTAGCAGCTGACGGTGTTGTTGGATTAGTGAGGTATGGCCGACGACTTCCGACGGCCATAAGACTGACTGTCATAAATTTGCTTAGCTATGACGGTTAGCTAGGGTCGACCATAAGCACTATGCAGAATACAGGCCCTGGTGTTTTACTTATCTTTATTTTATTTAGCACATGGAGTACATCTCTCTCACAAAGCATAATTTTTGTGTGTTGTCATCATCTATGCATGTGGCGGACAATGTTTGGATCAAGCATAGACGTTCAACAGTAAATACACATAAAAAGAAAGTATTAAGAATATTAGCCATCTCGGTTTCATCATTTGTTTGCTGATCATCTTTTTTTTTTTTTTTTAAGTATGGAAGAATGAACCAAAGGCCAAGAGCCTGCAAATTGTTCCATCAAAGAAAAAACAAAAACAAGATAACAGAGAACCTAATTCAAGATCTGCACATAACGAGGTGCCTGAACACACTGCGTTTGAAAGACTGGAGATCATAGGCAGTAGGAAATACAGACAAAAGAAGACAGTTCCAGAGATGAATAAATGAAGGACTTGGAGTAATGCATAATTCTTGCGTTAGAGAGCTGGACACAAAAGGGATGAGAGTTTGTTGCTAGAAATCGTAGTGGTGGAGGGATGCAAGCTGACAATTCAGAGGAACAGTGACCGTTGAAGTTGTGATAGAAAAGAGATAAAGATGCAATAGTGCGGCAAAGAGGCAGGGGTTGAAGGGAGCCAGTAAGAGAAGGAGAGTTAATGAGACGAAAAGTCTTTGACTCTACCTTGTTGAGAGGAGCGGTATGTGGGGAGCCTCCCCTCACATGAGACTTGTACTCTACACAGGGGCTAATAAAACCAGTGTGTAAAGCCACAACTGTGTAGGGGTAAAGAAGGTATGGAGTTGGCTTAGCACACCTAATCTCTTGGAAGCAGATTTTAGAAAAGAGGTTATATTTTCTTGCCAAGATAAATCCCGTGAGAATGACATCCCAAGTATATTTAAAGATGATGTAGGATTACGTTTGATATTATTAAAAATTAGAGGGTACTCATGTGGAAGATGTTGTCGGGATGACAGATGTAAGAACTGAGTTTTTGATGCATTAAAAACAACTAGATTGTTTTTACCCCAGTCAGAGATATGAGCTAAGTCAGACATTTGGTATGCCATACACCCATCCCTTGTCTGTTGAAGTAACTGCTGATGTAAGAACTGATTTTTTTTTTTTTTTAAATAACAAGATTGCCTTTACCCCAGTCAGAGATGTGAGCCAAGTCAGACATCAGGTGTGCCATAGCTTCATCTCTTGTAACTGCTGAAATGGATGCTGTAGGAAACGAACAGAGAGGTGAAGGGTGGAATCGTGAGCATATGAGTGGATAGGGTCAGATGTACAGCTAGAAGGTCACTGATGAATAAAAGCATGAAAGTTGATGATAGGACAGAGCCCTGAGGAATACCATTGCTGAAAGCTCTAGAACAGGGATGGGGAACCTTTCTCCTATTAAGGACCATTAGGATATTTTTAACATCATTCGCTGGCCATACAAAATTATCAGCTTAAAATCAACTGTAGCCCAGTACATTATATATATATATATATATATATATATATATATATATATATATATATATATATATATATATATATAGAGAGAGAGAGAGAGAGAGAGAGAGAGAGAGAGAGAGAGAGAGCGCTTCTGTGGTACAGTGGTAAAGTGTGCGTTTTCGTACACTGAAGAACGAGGGTTCTGGTTCGCGCCCCGCCAGGGTAATAAACTTTGGGAGCGTTCTTCAGGCCGCGTACTGCATTGGCGGACACAAGGGGTGCTGTGGTTGAACCAGTGTCACATACTATAAAGAATGCTTGCACCCAGTCGGCTTGCGCGGGGCGATTACACTTGGTTCATAGACTACACACACATCCAAAGCCACTCCAACACTATAATTACACTTACAAGCACTTCTCACCCTACATACAATCTCTGCTAGACAGCCTAAGCCACTTGGTAGAGCTACATTGGCTGTATCGTCCCCACTTCGGTCGGGATAGGCCGGTCCTGCAGTTGACACTCAAACGGCTGATGGGATGATATATACTGTATATATATATATATATATATATATATATATATATATATATATATATATATATATATATATATATATATATATTGTTCATGAGTCTAAGAAATTGCATTCATAAATTGTCTTGCGGGCCTGATTAAATGGTCTTGCGGGCCTTATACGGCCAGAAGGCCGGACTTTCCCTATCCCTGCTCTAGAAGGACGGTGGCCGTCTACAACAGCAGCTATAGGACCACCAGAAAGGAAGCTAGAGATGAAGGCACAGATAGAAGGATTAAAACCGTGAGAGGGCAGTTTTGAATTTAAAGATTTATGCCAGACGCAATCGAAAGCCTCTGAGATGTCAAGTACAGTGTTGGAGTCAAGACCAGGCACCTCAAGATCAAGAACAAGACCAAGACCAGACCCTCCGAGACCAAGACCAAGACCAAGACCACGTCAAGCGAGACCAAGATCAAGACCACATCAAACTGGTCTCGAGATCGGTCTCGAGACCAAGACCAGTCTCGAAACCTACAACACTGGTATCTATAGACAGTACAGCGCTGTATGGCGCGCAGTGAATCGAATCAGCCATGATTTTTTCTCCATGTTTGATCATAAGTTCCTACCTTCCCCACGCCGCGATGCACTTTGTAATGCTGGTCTCGACCTCGTCTCGAGTCAAAACTCCGAGACCAGAAGCATCGAGACCAAGATCAAGACCAAGACCACATCAAACTGGTCTCGAGACCGGTCTCGAGACCAAGATCGGTCTCGAGACCTACAACACTGGCCAAGTGCAATGGCAAAGCTTTCGCCAAAGTTCAGAAAGGAGGATGATCAGGAGTCTGAAAAGTAGATGAGAAGATCGCCAGTGGAGTGTCCCTGACGGAACCCATACTGGCGATCAGAAAGAAGGTTGTGATAGGAAAAATGTATTAAATTTTTTCTGTTAAAAACAGATTCGAAAACTTTTGAAATACAGGATGTTAAAGGGATTGGGCGATAGTTAGAGGGCTGGGAATGGTCACCCTTCTTTGGGACAGGCTGAATGAGAGCAAACTTCCAGCAAGAATGAAACGTACAAATTGAGAGAGAGAGAGAGAGAGAGAGAGAGAGAGAGAGAGAGAGAGAGAGAGAGAGAGAGAGAGAGATGGTTACACTGATATTATTATAACAGGTTTGGCTGCACTGGAATACATGATCACAGAAATCTCATCCAATACTGTTTAATGCATGGAAGAAGGAACCAAAGGCTAGAAGCCTGCAAAATCGTTCCCTCAAAATAAAAAACAAATCAAGATCCGATCATTTGAGATGACAGGACGCATTGTATTTAAAAGACTGGCGGTCGTAGGCAGTGGAAATACAGACAGAGGAAGATATTTCCACAGTTGGTCTGTTGGATATATGAAGGAGTGGGAGTAACAGTTAGAGAGTTAGACAGAAAAGGGATGAGAATTTGCTGCAAGACAGGTGATATGCCCCCTGCCATAGCAGCGAAGGGATGCAAGCAGACAGTTGATAGTCACCACTGAGGTAGCCACAAAAAAAAAAAAAAAAGATAAAAAATGCAACAATGCGGATAAGAGGCAGAGGTTGAAGGAAGCCAGTGTGTGTGTGTGTGTGTGTGTGTGTGTGTGTGTGTGTGTGTGTGTGTGTGTGTGAAATGGATGTAGGATTTTGATGAAACTTGACAGGATGATTTGAACTGAGCCACGGATGGAATCGTTTCAATTTCATGTCTATTAAATATTCTAAAGAGATGTTTTGGTACCTCACAACTGCCACCATTAGTGTTACATTGTGGAAAGTATGGTGGGTATTTTCCATGGAGTTTCATGCGTCAGTGCATAAATCATACGTTGTCGGGAATGTGAAGTATGGTTCAGAAATGGCATTCATTTGGGGATGTGCTAAGCAGTCCATTAGGTCTCCTAAACTCTTGCTATTGCAATAAATAATAGCAGGCGGGGAATTAACGGAAGAATTTACATCAGGCTTCGATTATGTGAAAAAAGCCTTGGCTGCGCTATAATGATTTTATTCCAAAATGGCCTAAGACTGCCATCTCTTCATCTTTAATGCTGAGTTGTATCAGCTGATTAACACTTGAATATGATACTAGTCACAAAGACGTTCTGTGGGAAGGATGTTGAGACATGTTACTGTCTTTATCGAGTACTCAACATCGTGAAATAAGGTTAAAAAAGAAGAGTATCTGGGTCAAGTTAAGGTCAAAAGAGTGTATTATAATGATCATGGCATACAGGAATATGGTATTATAAATATGGCAATGCATGAGTAAATTATAAAATACTTAAACACACTACTGTAGATGATAAGTTTGATAATACTAGAACTGATGATACAACTGATTTGGACTAAACAATTAAAGGCTTGATAACAATAAAATAAATCAGACATAAACCTCGCAAAGTGGCATGAGATTGTAACCTTACAAGTACATCACTCAACACTAACTAACTGATATTAGGCATGACAAAACTGTAGTAAATGAGAGTAAATTAAAAGGGTTATATTGTTGTCTGGTTGTATCCGCCTGACGATAACCCCATTCTTTCCAGCTAATGTCGAAGTGTATTCAGATGGTGGCTGACTTGGCTAGTAACCAGGGAAACTCACCATGATCTCATAATCAAAGGTCACTGAATTTCATCAACTTAGTATTCATTTCCATCAAATGAAAACAAACCTGTCTTGGGCGTTGTTCAGCTGCTGTGGCAAAGCACTGGTTAAAATCAAAACAAACCTATCTTGGGTGTTGTTCAGCTGTTCTGGCAAAGCACTGGTTAAAATCAAAACACAATCATTAACTTGCTGATAGACGTGCAACAACTATACAGGAGAAGTAAAACAAAAATATGAGAAAGAGTGAAGTTAAATAGTCATGAATATGAATGAAAGACACTCAGATATGGGGTTAAAAGCGAATGAATGAATTTAAAAGTAATTTTTAGGCCTATGAAGCTTTGAATGAATGCTGGTTTCATGCTATTTATGGAAAAAAAAATTGCTTCCAGGGTCTATGCTTGTCATACAATGAGCAGGAGATATTGAAGAATCCTTGGGTGACACTGGGTTCCTAAAAAATAATTCTTGTAAGTGCAGCATACACAAAACACCTCCCCATTTGACTGGCAGCCATCTTAACACATAAAGCTTGGATGACGGCCATAGCCATCATGTAACAGTTGGTCGGGGCAGCTCGGATAATGGCAATAGACGTTTTGCGTTTCCTGCAGGCATTTGAATTCCTTCTTAATTTCTGGGGTGCCTAGTGGTTTACATAGGAATATAGGAGGCTGGTGAGCAACTGAGGCAAAGTTTTACAGAACCAGGAGGGGTGAGGGTCATGTTTTCTGAAGCCACACGCAGGTGCCTGGCCTCTGCTACCTTGACCCTTGCCTTGCCTTCCAATTGTGCAGGGAAGTGGCTGAGTGATAATTCAACTGGGAGAGTTTTAGAGATGACAGTCTTCATTATCGAGTGGAGAGTTGATGTCTGAGAGCAGGAGTTACTTCAGAGTGTGTACAGTGACGTGTGTTGGCCATCCCTTAAGGCCCCCCATCTCCCTCCCATCGGTTTCGCCAGAGCCTGAAGTAAAATTGTAGAAGATAAGGAAAACTACAAATCATTATTACTGTATAATAACCAGCAATTTATATATTTGTGATAATCGTTTTGTGAGGTAAGAAATTAGCTAAATAAGTGCTTTAGAAAATAAAGACAACTTCATTGAAGAGAATAAGTTTTTACAAAAGTAATGATTGATATTCATTTAGTGAAATAAGATTGTAGAGAAATATACATAAGCAGCAGAAGACGAGGAAAAATAAAAATAAGTGTTACAGTAACCAACAGTTTGTATATTTGTGATAAACCTGTCGTGAAGAAAGAAAACAGAAAAATTAATGCTTTAGAATATAAAGAAAACAACTGGTGTAAGAAAATGAAAAGACCTCAGGAATGGCTCAACTCTGTTACACGACACAGGAACTTACTCTCAGGGTGTTAAAAGTGGTCTTTCCCTCTTTACCATACCTACAATGGGTGATGATTCATTCTTGCAACAGTGGCAGAGGGCAGTGGATAGTAGAGTCAAGTTCAAGTGTGGCAAGGCAGAGAGTGGGCGAGTGCGAGTGGGAATCCTCGTTTGGCCTAGGCAGGCATGTGGCCTGTGAGCTGTAGCCGTTAACTTAAGAGGACATATTATGAACACAGCCTTCCAAGACCTCCAAAACTGCCTCCACACAGCTCCTGAATTCCTCCACCTTGAGACCTGGGGACACATGCAATGCAGAGATGAAGGAGCGAGAGTATTTTGATCTTCAGGTGAGAATTTTATTTGTGTTTTATTTCTTGTAGTTACGGAGCTTTGACTGCTTGAAAGAGGAGTTCTGACTGCTTGAAAACAGCGTATTTTTCGATTTAAAACAAGCGTGCTGGGTCAGGGCTCGGCTGACAAAACCCCCGACCTTTGTTGGTTAACTCTTGGCATATTGGTAGGCCATCTTCCATCAGTTCTGTATAGCTCGAATTGTATAATGCAGCATAAATTTTCGTCAGTGGATGAGTGGCTCAACAAGAATAAATTTAATAACCATAAAATAAATAATATGCATTGCATAAGTCTATAAATACTAGGAAATACGAAAAGAAATTCCCTATCTCTTTCCCACACTGACATCATACCACTGAGATGAGCAAAATTAAACTTCCATGATTGTCGCTCTCCTACTATGAATAACATTGGTAAAATGATGTTAATATGAAACTATGGGCAAGTATTTAGTATTAATTAGCTGAAAGTACCTTTTTCTGTGATCATCACTCCCAGAACATTATGGCATAAAGGAGTAAAACTCCCCCCCATATATATATATTGTTACATAGCCAATGATTTCATCATCCTTTGTGTAATTTTAACGCACAGTTGCTGCATGTTTGATCACGAGCGTGTTCTGCCTCAGTCCCCCCCTTCTACCGTTATAGTAGAGTAAGTCGTTCTCTCTGTTATTCAGAGCGGGATTGTCAACTCTTTGTCCCCATGGCTTCATTTGCGCGTCCTTCTTACAAGTTGTATCAAGCTCTGCTGGCCCCTATATAATGAGCTCAGTCTCTGCATCATTGCCATTTAGATCTGCTCCTCATTTTGTTCACATCTCTGTCCTCCCCTGTACAGTTATTATTATTCTGAGTGCTCAAGAAATCTCCAAACATCTAGCAGCTGTGTGTAATTTCAGTATAACTGTTGCTGCATTTTTTCTTGTACTGTGTAGCATAAGGTTAATTCTTAGGCCTAGTGAGGTTTTTGTGATTAATGTAGGGTTTTATGTCAGTCATTTTTTATACTAGTTTGGATCTGTAATAATTTATCTTGCATTAACTGAGCATTACCCGGTGTATTTTTCGTTTTATCAGGGTTGACTTAGGTAAATTTACCCTTGCTAATTTTGTGTTAATAGAGGCTATTGCAGTTAACCATATATTTAACCTGTTTTTTGCCATTACATTATCCTTATGAGTCCTGAATGTTTTGTTGTTAGTTTGAGCATTAAACTTTAACTTGTAATTTTACCTAACTCTTTTGTTTTGAACCTGGAACTTTACGGGACAGTAGTGACTCTTAGTATTCTCACTTAAAATGTACGTTATCTTTCTCTGTTCCGTAACATAAATTTGGCGACCTCATATCAGGATATTCAGGATATTATCATAAGGATATTGCTTGATATTTTGTGACTGTTACTTATTCATGATGTCTACTATTACTACACTTGATGAAGCCAAAGATTTTTTGTCAAATGTGCAAACAGTGTGTGATGTAGAAAACAGAACAAAGAATGAACTTAAGCTTGTTGCTCAACAATTGGGAATTGCTGTTCGCTCTCATCATTCTAAAGATCAAATTGTTGATATGATTAATGAAAGCTTGTTTAATGTAACTCCTCCAAATGAGCAAACGCAGATTGAATTAGCTAAGTTACAGCTAGCCCTGCAGGAGGCTCAGGCTAAGGAGGCGGAGTCTCGTGTTAAGGAGGCTGAATTTCAAGCACGTGCTAAGGAGGCTGAGTCTCAGGCTAAGGAGGCGGAATTTCAGGAACGTTCTAAGGAGGCTGAGGCACAAGTTGAAATTGCTAGGATTCAGGCAGACCATGAGTATCGCATGAAACAAGGTGGAACTGGATCATCTAGCTCTGATGATTTTGATGTGGCTAAAAATGTTAAACTTGTCCCTCCTTTTAATGAATCTGATTTAACAAAGTATTTTCAGTTGTTTGAGAGGGTAGCTACAGGTTTTAATTGGCCTAAAAAGTATTGGCCAGTACTCCTTCAAACTGTTCTCACCGGTAAAGCTCAAGTAACTTATGCATCTTTGCCTCAGGATCAATCTCATAATTATGATGTAGTTAAGAGCTTGATTCTTAAGGCCTATGAGCTTGTTTCTGAAGCCTGTAGAGTAAAATTTAGGACAACTTACAAGCAAGATAAGCAATCTCATGTTGAGTATGCAAAAATCAAAGAAGATCTCTTAGAGCAGTGGTTAAATTCTAAGAATGTGGATTCTGATTTTGACAAATTTAAGCAGATGATTTTGCTGGAGGACTTCAAGAGGTGTATTTATAAAGATGTAAGCCTATATCTTGATGAGAAAAGAATAGATAATTTGTCTCATGCTGCAGTTTTAGCTGATGAATATGTTCTCACTCACAAGAGATATTCTAAAGAAAAAGGGAAAGCTGAGAGTAAGTACGTTGCCTCTACTCAGAGTACAGGTAACAGGAAAGAGAATTAGGATGATGTTTCTCAGGAAGTAAATACCAGCTTCACCTCTAGATTTCAGAAAAGTAAATGTACTTATTGTAGTAAGCTTGGTCATACTACGGAGAGATGTTTCAGGAGACAGCGTGATGTGAACAAAAAGGAGTCTTTAAATATTCAGTCAATTGGTCTAGAGTCCACTCTTGAGAGTTCCCAGAATTCTTTAACTGAGTTAACTGAACCTGCTTTGAGGGGTAACTTAAATTCTCATGATGGAGCTCCTCTTTTGAGCAGTAACGTGGGTGACACTCTCAAGAGTTCATGTGCTAATTTCCTGTCTGATGGTTTTGTCAGTCCTCTGGACAGTAATGACAGGAAATCAGTTAAAATATATCGTGATACAGGTGCTTGCCAATCCCTTATGCTGACCAGTGTTCTAGGCTCTAATGTTAATTCCTCTGATGAAACTGTAATTTTACAAGGTGTAGGGAATAATTACTTCTCTGTCCCTCTGTGCAGAATGAATTTAGAGTCTGGTTTTGTTAATGGTTCCGTTATTGTTGGGTTGGTTGAGACACTCCCAATGTCAGGTGTAACTTTCTTACTTGGAAATGATATTGGTGGAAGTCAAGTGTGTCCAGCTCCTCAGTTGTCTAGTGAGCCAGTGGCTGCGAATTCGGGATTGTGATGTCCCTGATGTGTTCCCTGCATGTGCTGTCACTAGGGCTAAGTCTAAAGTTACTGGTGATTTAGAGGATAATGATGATGATGATGTTATCCTAGCTGACACTTTTCTTGCTAATTTGGACCACTCACCAGATGAGGCAGTACCCCGTAGTGTTGATAATTTGTCTCGTCAAGAGTTGGTTGAGTTGCAGGTTGCTGACCCTGAGTTGAAAGATCTAGCTAACTCTGCTTACAGTGAAGAAGAGTCAGCCGGTGCTTCTACTTGTTATTATGTAAATTCAGGAGTACTTATGAGGAAGTGGAGACCCCCAACAGCATCAGCCGACTGTGAATGGGAGGTTGTACATCAAGTTGTCATCCCTCGTGTTTGTAGGCAGGATATCATTCGAGTGGCTCATGATACCAGTTTGGCAGGACACCTTGGAGTGAGGAAGACTGTGGCACGCATTTTGAAACACTTCTACTGGCCAGGTATCTTCAGGGATGTTTCCTGGTATTGTAAGTCTTGTCACACCTGTCAAGTTGTGGGGAAGTGTAATCAGACGGAAAAGGTTGCACCTCTAGTTCCCATTCCTCCTTTTGAGGCGCCTTTCACCCGTGTGTTGGTGGATATTGTGGGCCCTCTTCCTAAGACTTCTTCAGGATTTTCTTATGAGTTGACCATGATTGATATGGCTACTCGTTATCCTGAAGCCATTCCACTTAGAAATATCTCAGCAAAGAACGTGGTTAAGGAAATGCTAGGGTTCTTCACAAAGTTTGGTCTGCCCAAGGAGGTACAGTCAGACCGAGGAAGTAATTTCATGTCAAATGTTTTCAAGCAGTCTCTGAAAGAGTTGGGCATCACCCAGATCACGTCTTCAGCTTACCATCCCCAGACCCAAGGAGTGTTGGAGAGATATCATCAAACACTCAAATCGATGCTCAAGAAATACTGTTTGGAACATCAGAAAGACTGGGATAAAGGTCTTCCATTCGTTGTGTTTGCCGCAAGAGAATCTCCAAATGAATCACTGGGCTTCTCACCTTTTGAACTACTGTTTGGCCATGAAGTAAGAGGACCCCTTAAGTTACTCAAGGAATGCTGGCTGTCGGAGGAAGATGACGTCAACCTGCTGGAGTATGTGATGAAGTTCAAAGAACGGCTGTCCACTGCTTTACAGCTGGCGAGAGAGAATTTAGGAGCTGCTCAGGAAAAGATGAAGACTTGGTATGATAAGAAGTCCAGGTTACGCCACTTTCAGCCAGGAGATCAGGTTTTGATTCTGCTACCAGTTCATGGGCAACCTCTTCAAGCCAAGTTTAGTGGCCCTTATTTCGTGGAGAAGAAACTCAGTGATGTCGACTATGTCATCACCACACCAGATCGTAGAAAGAGCAAGCAACTATGTCACATCAACATGCTAAAGTTATATCACCGGCGGGACGAAAATAATCCAGTCTGCACTGTAGCTGTTCCACCCGACTCTGCAAGTGAAGCTCTCCCATGCAGTATGAGCCTGAGTGATAGTTTGGGGAAGAATCCTGATATCATGAATGATCTCCAGACTAAGCTTTCTCATCTACCTCCCAAGGAAAGGCAGGAGTTTTCGGCATTACTGCAGGAGTACCCGCAAGTGTTCCGTGCCACTCCAGGAAGAACCACTGTGTTGATGCATGATGTCGATGTTGGAGATGCAAAGCCAATTAAACTGCCTCCTTACCGTGTGAACCCAGTGAAAGTTCCTCTCATCCAGAAGGAGCTTAGCTACCTGTTGGACCACAAGATGATTGAGCCCTGTCAGAGCGAGTGGAGTTCTCCTGTCACTCTAGTCCCTAAGCCAGGTGGGTCACAGCGGCTTTGCATTGACTACAGACGTGTTAATCAGATAACCAAAACAGACACTTACCCTCTCCCTCGTGTGGAAGATTGCACAGACAAGATCGGAAAGGCTAGGTACATAAGTAAGTTTGATTTGTTAAAGGGATACTGGCAAGTACCTATGACTGAACGTGCTAGGGAGATCTCATGTTTTGTAACACTAGGAAAGACTTTTGCATGTTCAGTAATGCCATATGGTATGAAGAATGCACCAGCCACATTTCAGAAGCTCATGAATGTTGTAACAGAGGGTTTGGCAGGGTGTGTTGTTTATATTGATGATGTATTAATCTTCAGTGACAACTGGAAAGATCACCTATGCCATGTCAGTAAATTTCTTGAGCGTTTGGTTCATGCTAATCTTGTAGCTAATTTATCAAAGTGTGAGTTTGGTCAAGCTAAAGTTCAGTACCTTGGGTATGTAATTGGTGATGGACATGTTGCACCACCAGGAGCTAAGGTTCAGGTTATAAGTGATCTTCCCAGACCTAAAAGTAGGAAGGAGCTACAAAGATTTTTGGGAATGGTAGGTTATTACAGGAGATTTGTTCTTAACTTTTCTATTCTTGTATCACCACATACAGACCTACTGAAAAAGGGAGTTAAATTTGTCTGGACCGATAACTGTGAATCCTCTTTCAACAAACTTAAAGCTATTCTATTAAGTCAGCCAGTGCTCGCTACTCCAAATTTTGCTAAGCCTTTTAAGATGGCTGTTGATGCAAGTGATACAGGAGCTGGGGCTGTTTTGCTGCAAGAGGATGATCAGGGTATTGAACACCCTGTATCTTATTACAGTAAGAAGTTCACTCCACCTCAAAAGAACTACTCAACTATTGAGAAAGAGCTTTTGGCCTTGATTTTGGGTTTACAGCATTTTTCATTTTATTTGTGTTCTGGTTTTGACCCCATAGTCATTTATACCGATCATAACCCACTGAAATTCCTTAGTAAGTTTAAAGATAAAAATCAGAGATTGACAAGATGGAGTCTACTTCTTCAGGAGTATTCATTAGACATACAACATGTCAAGGGGAAAGAAAATGTTATTGCAGATTGCTTATCTAGACTTTAGACAGATTGTTTTAGAGTAATAAGAAATTTCCTTTGTAAATTTCTTTTTCTTTGTGGGGAGGTGTTACATAGCCTATGATTTCATCATCCTTTGTGTAATTTTAACGCACAGTTGCTGCATGTTTGATCACGAGCGTGTTCTGCCTCAGTCCCCCCCTTCTACCGTTAGAGTAGAGTAAGTCGTTCTCTCTGTTATTCAGAGTGGGATTGTCAACTCTTTGTCCCCATGGCTTCATTTGCGCGTCCTTCTTACAAGTTGTATCAAGCTCTGCTGGCCCCTATATAATGAGCTCAGTCTCTGCATCATTGCCACTTAGATCTGCTCCTCATTTTGTTCACATCTCTGTCCTCCCCTGTACAGTTATTATTATTGTGAGTGCTCAAGAAATCTCCAAACATCTAGCAGCTGTGTGTAATTTGAGTATAACTGTTGTTGCATTTTTTCTTGTACTGTGTAGCATAAGGTTAATTCTTAGGCCTAGTGAGGTTTTTGTGATTAATGTAGGGTTTTATGTCAGTCATTTTTTATACTAGTTTGGATCTGTAATAATTTATCTTGCATTAACTGAGCATTACCCGGTGTATTTTTCGTTTTATCAGGGCTGACTTAGGTAAATTTACCCTTGCTGATTTTGTGTTAATAGAAGCTATTGCAGTTAACCATATATTTAACCTGTTGTTTGCCATTACATTATCCTTATGAGTCCTGAATGTTTTGTTGTTAGTTTGAGCATTAAACTTTAACTTGTAATTTTACCTAACTCTTTTGTTTTGAACCTGGAACTTTACGGGACAGTAGTGACTCTTAGTATTCTCACTTAAAGTGTACGTTATCTTTCTCTGTTCCGTAACAATATATATATATATATATATATATATATATATATATATATATATATATATATATATATATATACTGTATATATATATATACTGTATATATTGTTACATAGCCTATGATTTCATCATCCTTTGTGTAATTTTAACGTACAGTATGCTGCATGTTTGATCACGAGCGTGTTTTGCCTCAGTTCCCCCCTTCTACCGTTATAGTAGAGTAAGTCGTCCTTTCTGTTGTTCAGAGCAGGATTGTCAGCTCTTTGTCCCCTATGGCTTCATTTGCGCGTCCTTCTTGCAAGTTGTATCAAGCTCTGCTGACCCCTATATAATGAGCTCAGTCTCTGCATTATTGCCACTTAGATCTGCTCCTCATTTTGATCACATCTCTGTCCTCCCCTGTACAGTTATTATTATTGTGAGTTTCTCAGGAAGTCTCCAACCATCTAGCAGCTGTGTATAATTTGAGTATAACTGTTGTTGCATTTTTCTTGTACTGTGTAGCATAAGGTGTTGATTTGTGGGCCTAGTGAGTTTTTTTTGTAATTTATGTAGGATTCATTTTGTCAGCCAGATTTAATATTATTTTGTATCTGTAATAATTTATCTTGCATTAACTGAGCATTACCCAGTGTATTTTCATTTTATCAGGGCTGACTTAGATAAATTTACTCTTGCTGGTTTCGTGTTATGGAGGCTATTGCAGTTAACCATATATTTAACCTGTTTTTGCCATTACATTATCCTTATGAGTCCTGAATGTTTTGTTGTTAGTTTGTGCATTAAACTTTAACTTGTAATTTTACCTAACTCTTTTGATTTGAACCTGGAATTTTGCGGGACAGTAGTGATTTTTAGTATTCTCACTTAGAGTGTACATTATCTTTCTCTGTTCCGTAACATTAATTTGGCGACCTCATATCAGGATATTCAGGATATTATCATAAGGATATTGCTTGATATTTTGTGACTGTTACTTATTCATGATGTCTACTATTACTACACTTGATGAAGCCAAAGATTTTTTGTCAAATGTGCAAACAGTGTGTGATGTAGAAAACAGAACAAAGAATGAATTTAAGCTTGTTGCTCAACAATTGGGAATTGCTGTTCGCTCTCATCATTCTAAAGATCAAATTGTTGACATGATTAATGAAAGCTTGTTTAATGTAACTCCTCCAAATGAGCAAACGCAGATCGAATTAGCTAAGTTACAGCTAGCCCTGCAGGAGTCTCGTGCTAAGGAGGAGGAGGCTCGTATTCAGGAGGCACAGATACACGCACAAGTAGAACTTGCCAGGATTCAGGCAGACCATGAGTATCGCATGAAACAAGGTGGAACTGGATCATCTAGCTCTGATGATTTTGATGTGGCTAAAAATGTTAAACTTGTCCCTCCTTTTAATGAATCTGATTTAACAAAGTATTTTCAGTTGTTTGAGAGGGTAGCTACAGGTTTTCAATGGCCCAAAAAGTATTGGCCAGTACTCCTTCAAACTGTTCTCACCGGTAAAGCTCAAGTAACTTATGCATCTTTGCCTCAGGATCAATCTGATAATTATGATGTAGTTAAGAGCTTGATTCTTAAGGCCTATGAGCTTGTTCATGAAGCTTATAGAGTAAAATTTAGGACAACTTACAAGCAAGATAAGCAATCCCATGTTGAGTATGCAAAAATCAAAGAAGATCTGTTAGAGCAGTGGTTAAATTCTAAGAATGTGGATTCTGATTTTGGTAAATTTTAGCAGATGATTTTGCTGGAGGACTTCAAGAGGTGTATTTATAAAGATGTAAGCCTATATCTTGATGAGAGAAGAATAGATAATTTGTCTGATGCTGCAGTTTTAGCTGATGAGTATGTTCTCACTCACAAAAGATATTCTAGAGAAAAAGGGAAAGCTGAGAGTAAGTACGTTGCCTCTACTCAGAGTACAGGTAACAGGAAGGAGAATAAAGATGATGTTTCTCAGGAAGTAAATACCAGCTTCACCTCTAGATTTCAGAAAAGTAAATGTACTTATTGTAGTAAGCTTGGTCATACTACGGAGAGATGTTTTAGGAGACAGCGTGATGTGAACAAAAAGGAGTCTTTACATATTCAGTCAATTGGTCTAGTGTCCACCCTTGAGAGTACCCAGAATTCTTTAACTGAGTTAACTGAACCTGCTTTGAGGGGTAACTTAAATTCTCATGATGGAGCTCCTCTTTTGGGCAGTAACGTGGGTGACACTCTCAAGAGTTTATGTGCTAATTTCCTGTCTGATGGTTTTGTCAGTCCTCTGGACAGTAATGACAGGAAATCAGTTAAAATATATCGTGATACAGGTGCTTGCCAATCCCTTATGCTGACCTGTGTTCTAGACTCTAATGTTAATTCCTCTGATGAAACTGTAATCTTACAAGGCGTAGGGAATAATTACTTCTCTGTCCCTCTGTGCAGAGTGAATTTAGAGTCTGGTTTTGCTAATGGTTCCGTTATGGTTGGGTTGGTTGAGACACTTCCAATGTCAGGTGTAACTTTCTTACTTGGAAATGATATTGGTGGAAGTTAAGTGTGTCCAGCTCCGCAGTTGTCTAGTGAGCCAGTGGCTGCGTCCCGGGATTGTGATGTCCCTGATGTGTTCCCTGCATGTGCTGTCACTAGGGCTAAGTCTAAAGTTACTGGTGATTTAGAGGATAATGATGATGATGATGTTATCCTAGCTGACACTTTTCTTGCTAATTTGGATCACTCACCAGATGAGGCAGTACCCCGTAGTGTTGATAATTTGTCTCGTCAAGAGTTGGTTGAGTTGCAGGTTGCTGACCCTGAGTTGAAAGGTCTAGCTAACTCTGCTTGCAGTGAGGAAGAGTCAGCCGATGCTTCTACTTGTTATTATATAAAGTCAGGAGTGCTTATGAGGAAGTGGAGACCCCCAACAGCATCAGCCGACTGTGAATGGGAGGTTGTACATCAAGTTGTCATCCCTCGTGTTTGTAGGCAGGATATCATTAGAGTGGCTCATGATTCCAGTTTGGCAGGACACCTTGGAGTGAGGAAGACTGTGGCACGCATTTTGAAACACTTCTACTGGGATGTTTCCTGGTATTGTAAGTCTTGTCACACCTGTAAAGTTGTGGGGAAGTGTAATCAGACGGAAAAGGTTGCACCTCTAGTTCCCATTCCTCCTTTTGAGGCGCCTTTCACCCGTGTGTTGGTGGATATTGTGGGCCCTCTTCCTAAGACTTCTTTAGGATTTTCTTATGTGTTGACCCTGATTGATATGGCTACTCGTTATCCTGAAGCCATTCCACTTAGAAATATCTCAGCAAAGAACGTGGTTAAGGAAATGCTAGGGTTCTTCACAAAGTTTGGTCTGCCCAAGGAGGTACAGTCAGACCGGGGAAGTAATTTCATCTCAAATGTTTTCCAGCAGTCTCTGAAAGAGTTGGGCATCACCCAGATCACGTCTTCAGCTTACCATCCCCAGACCCAAGGAGCGTTGGAGAGATATCATCAAACACTCAAATCGATGCTCAAGCAATACTGTTTGGAACATCAGAAAGACTGGGATAAAGGTCTTCCATTCGTTGTGTTTGCCGCAAGAGAATCTCCAAATGAATCACTGGGCTTCTCACCTTTTGAACTACTGTTTGGCCATGAAGTAAGAGGACCCCTTAAGTTACTCAAGGAATGCTGGCTGTAGGAGGAAGGTGACGTCAACCTGCTGGAGTGTGTGATGGAGTTCGGAGAACGGCTGTCCACTGCTTTGCAGCTGGCAAGAGGGAATTTAGGAGCTGCTCAGGAGAAGATGAAGACTTGGTATGGTAAGAAGTCCAGGTTGCGCCACTTTCAGCCAGGAGATCAGGTTTTGATTCTGCTACCAGTGCATGGGCAGCCTCTTCAAGCTAAGTTTGGTGGTCCTTGTTTCGTGGAGGGGAGGCTCAGTGATGTCAACTATGTCATCGCCACACCGGATCGTGGAAAGAACAAGCAACTTTGTCACATCAACATGCTGAAGTTGTATCACGGGCGGGATGAGGATGATCCAGTCTGCACTGTAGTTGTTCCACCCGAGTCTGCAAGTGAAGCTCTCCCATGCAGCATGAGCCTGAGTGATGGTTTGGGGAAGAGTCTTGATATCATGAATGATCTCCAGACTAAGCTTTCTCATCTACCTCCCGAGGAAAGGCAGGAGTTTTCGGCATTACTGCAGGAGTACCCGCAGGTGTTCCGTGCTACTCCAGGAAGAGCCACTGTGTTGATGCAAGTGATACAGGAGCTGGGGCTGTTTTGCTGCAAGAGGATGATCAGGGTATTGAACATCCTGTATCTTATTACAGTAAGAAGTTCACTCCACCTCAAAAGAACTACTCAACTATTGAGAAAGAGCTTTTGGCCTTGATTTTGGGTTTACAGCATTTTTCATTTTATTTGTGTTCTGGTTTTGACCACATAGTCATTTATACCGATCATAACCCACTGAAATTCCTTAGTAAGTTTAAAGATAAAAATCAGAGATTGACAAGATGGAGTCTACTTCTTCAGGAGTATTCATTAGACATACAACATGTCAAGGGGAAAGAAAATGTTATTGCAGATTGCTTATCTAGACTTTAGACAGATTGTTTTAGAGTAATAAGAAATTTCCTTTGTAAATTTCTTTTTCTTTGTGGGGAGGTGTTACATAGCCTATGATTTCATCATCCTTTGTGTAATTTTAACGTACAGTATGCTCCATGTTTGAGCACGAACGTGTTCTGCCTCAGTTCCCCCCTTCTACCGTTATAGTAGAGTAAGTCGTCCTTTCTGTTGTTCAGAGCAGGATTGTCAGCTCTTTGTCCCCTATGGCTTCATTTGCGCGTCCTTCTTACAAGTTGTATCAAGCTCTGCTGACCCCTATATAATGAGCTCAGTCTCTGCATTATTGCCACTTAGATCTGCTCCTCATTTTGTTCACATCTCTGTCCTCCCCTGTACAGTTATTATTATTGTGAGTTTCTCAGGAAGTCTCCAACCATCTAGCAGCTGTGTGTAATTTAAGTATAACTGTTGTTGCATTTTTCTTGTACTGTGTAGCATAAGGTGTTGATTTGTGGGCCTAGTGAGTCTTTTTTGTAATTTATGTAGGATTCATTTTGTCAGCCAGATTTAATTTTTTTTTATATCTGTAATAATTTATCTTGCATTAACTGAGCATTACCCAGTGTATTTTCATTTTATCAGGGCTGACTTAGATAAATTTACTCTTGCTGGTTTCGTGTTATGGAGGCTATTGCAGTTAACCATATATTTAACCTGTTTTTGCCATTACATTATCCTTATGAGTCCTGAATGTTTTGTTGTTAGTTTGTGCATTAAACTTTAACTTGTAATTTTACCTAACTCTTTTGTTTTGAACCTGGAACTTTGCGGGACAGTGGTGATTTTTAGTATTCTCACTTAGAGTGTACATTATCTTTCTCTGTTCCGTAACAATATATATATATATATATATATATATATATATATATATTCATATATATATATATATATATATTTATAGAGAGAGAGAGAGAGAGAGAGAGAGAGGCCTTAATCCCGTAAGGGGTGGCCGCAAACAAATCGCCTCCATGTCGCCCTGTCCCCTGCCATTTCACTGCCTTGCTCCCAGCTCACACCCCCCTCTCTCATATACGTCTCCATCCCTCCATCTCATCCTCGTCAGTCTCTCACTCTCCATTCTCCCCACATGGCCAAACCACCTCAGTGTGTTTCTCCTAAAGCTTCCTTTCACATCCACATCCACACCATAACGCTCCTTCACTTCCTCATTAGCCAGTATGTCTCCCCATGTGACTCCACATGCTCCTCTTAAATTACTTATTTCCACTGCTCTCACTCTTGACTTCTGTCCCTCCAACAAGGTCCAAGCTTCACTTCCATATTTTCACTTCCATGCTCCTTTCCCTGTTTCTTATCACTGCTTTCAAGGAACCAGCAACCTTTCTTCCTTGTTGTACCCTTTCAAGCACTTCACCCTCTAAACTTCCATCCTTACTTATCGCACTACCCAAGTACTTAAATGAACTCACATTCTCCATTTCCTCCTCATCCAACCTTACCGTACATTCGCTGACTGCACTTCTCTCGAAGACCATAACTTTACTCTTCCCTACATTCACCTTTAGATTCCCTTCCTTACACACTCTACCAAACTCATCCACCAAGCCTTGCAGCTCCCCTTCGTCTTCACTTAACAACATGGTATTATCTGCAAACGACAGTACAGGGAGTTTCCAAACACTGTCCTTCTCTCACTAGGACCGCTCCAAAGTCCTCTGCCCTACCTTGTTTATATCTATTTTATGACCCCATCCATATACGGACTGAACAACCATGGAGACATGACACATCCCTGTTTCAATCCAACCTTCAAATAGAAAAATTCACTCCGTTCACTATCTACATCCATTGCAGACTTAGCGCCCATATACTTACTCTTCACGGCATTCAACAACTTCCCTTCTATATCTACCTATCTATCTACAGTATATATCTATATCTATATCTATATTTATCTATCTATCTATCTGTCTATAAATATATATATATATATATATATATATCGTCACCCTTATTAAAAAACTCCTAAGTCATATTTTTCTACTTTTCGGGAAATCGAAAAAAACTGTCTCATTTTCTTAATTTTCAATGACTTAGGCAGAAACTTGAGGCGCATTTTAGACCTCTCACACCCTAGACCTGGTAAAGGCAGCTATACCAATAGGTGCGCCAAGTGATGAAAAATTGATTTAGGCAAAAATCCAGAAATCGCCGAAAAATGACTTAGGCAGTTTTTTTTTTTTTTTTATGAGGGTGACGATATATATAAATATATATATATATATATATATATATATATATATATATATATATATATATACAGTATATATATATATATATATATATACAGTATATATATATATATATATATATATATATATATATATATATATATATATATATATATATATATATATATATATTGCCCGACGCCTCAATCCCGTTTGGGGTGGCCAGAAACAAATCGCCTTCAAGTCTCCCTCTCCCCTGCCATTTCACTGCCCTGCTCCCAACTCACACCCCCCTATCTCATATATCTCTCCACCCCATCCCTCCATCTCATCCTCGGCCTCCCCCTCCCTCTTCCCATCTCCACCTCACTCACATACAGTCTCTTCGTCAGTCTTTCACCCTCCATCCTCTCCACATGGCCAAACCACCTCAGTGTGTTCCTCATAACGCTTCCTATCACATCCACATCCACACCACAACGCTGTTTTATATCCTCATTCGTCAGCCTGTCTCTCCATGTGACTCCACAGGCTCCTCTTAAATAACTCATTTCCACTGCTCTCACTCTTGACTTGTGTCCTTCCAGCAACGTTCAAGCTTCACTTCCATACGTTAGAGTTGGTATCACAATACTGTCATGTAGTAACTTTATCACTTCCATGCTCACGTCCCTGTTTCTTATCACTGCTTTCAAAGAACCAGCAACCTTTCTTCCGTGCTGTACGCTTTCAAGCACTTCACCCTCCAAACCTCCATCCTTACTCATCACACTACCCAGGTACTTAAACGTACTCACATTTTCTAATTCCTCACCACCCAACCTCGCTGTACATTCATTGACTTCACCTCTCTCAAAGACCATCACTTTACCCTTTCCCACATACACCTTTAGATTCCGTTTCTTACACACTCTCCCAAACTCATCAACCAAGCCTTGCAGCTCCCCTTCGTCTTCACTCAACAACACAGTATCATCTGCAAACAACAGTACAGGGAGTTTCCAAAAACTATCCTCTCTCACCAGGGCCACTCCAACATCCACTACCCTACCTTGTACCTCTTTTATTACCCCATTCATGTACAGATTGAACAACCATGGAAACATGACACATCCCTGTTTCAACCCAACTTTCAAAGAGAGAAATTCACTTAGTTCACCATCCACACGCACTGCAGCCTTTGCACCATCGTACATACTCTTCACAGCATTGAACAACTTTCCATCTACTCCATATATTCTTAACACTTTCCACAATCCTTGTCTATCCACCCTGTCATATCCTTTCTCCAAATCCATGAAAGCCACGTACAACTTCTTTCCCTTCTCTAGAAACTTTTCCACTAAAGATCTAAGAATGAATATCTGAAATACAAAACCTCTTCCCTTCCTAATGCCTCCCTGTTCTTCTCCAACTAATTTCTCTGTTCTTTCTCTAACTCTGTCAATAAGTATCCTACCATACACTTTTCCCATTATACTAAGAAGACAAATGCCCCTATGATTACCACACACTTCTTTTTCCCCTTTTCCTTTGTACAAGGGAATAATTATACCTGACTTCCAATCCTCCGGGACTCTACCTTCCTCCTAGGCCAATCTGCACATCTTCCACATCCATTCTACTACTATCTCTCTCCCATGCTTCAGGATTTCACCACACACTCCATGAATTCCTGGGGGTTTCCCCGATTTAACTTTCTTCATTGCTTCCACAACTTCTATCTTACTGATTTCTTTCTGTCTTCTCACCTTCCTCCTTCTCCCAGCCATTCCCCAGCCGCTTATACTCGCATTACTTCCATCCTGTATGTTCAACAATTCCTTAAAGTGTTCTCTCCATCTGCTCACTTTTTCTCCCTTCTCCACTAGTAATCTACCATTTTTATCTTTCACTCCTCTGCTAACTTCACTTCCACCCTGTCTTACTCTTTTCACCTCTTTCCAGAAAATTTTCTTACAGTCCCTCCACTTTACACTCAAATTCCTATCAGCCATTTGAGTATCCACTGCAGGACCGGCCTATCTCAACCGAAGTGAGGACGATACAGCCAATGTATCTCTACCGACTGGCTTAGGCTGTCTAATTGAGTTTGTATGTAGGGTGAGAAGTGCTTGTAAGTGTAATCATTGTGTTGGAATGGCTTTGGATGTGTGTGTAGTCTGTGAACCTAGTGTAATCGGCCAATGCAAGCTGCTTAGGTGCAAGCATACTTTATAGTATGCGACACTGGTTCAACCACAGCACCCCTTGTGTCCGCCAATGCAGTACGTGGCGTGAAAAACGCTCCCAAAGTTTATTACCCTGGCGGGGCGCGAACCCTCTTTCTTCAGCGTATGAACACGCACACTTTACAACTGTACCACAGAGGCTCCATATTATATATATATATATATATATATATATATATATATATATATATATATATATATATATATATATATATATATATATATATATATATATATATATATGTGTGTGTGTGTGTGTGATGATATATATAGCATTTCCTAAAGACTTTCAGTGGTTGCTTCTGCACACTTGCACTCAAACCATTTGAGGGAGTCTTGTCTCTTAATAAATTATTGAGAGGGAATGAAAAGTTCCAAAACCAACTTGTTTTAAGTCACAAACGTGAGACTGGGTAGAACAAATGTTGCTGGAGAAGAATGAGTGTCATGGAATATCAGCTACTCAATTTCTGAATATATCCAGTTCGTCCTGGCAAACTGCCATCTGATCACCCTGGCTGGTTCAAAATGGGAATGTTTTAAGCATCTGCCGAACGAGGCTTTGGTGAGATTGTTGTGTGAGGATCGTAACTGTGGCAGTACCTGTCTTATTTTGATCTGGGCTGTATGTCAGGAACAGGTCTAAGATCTAGGCACTATGACCAGGATTGGCTGGCATTTTGGTTGGCTGCTTTACCACTTGCATGAGATTTAACAATTCTGTAAATATCTTGCATTTTTTAGACCAGTATCTTCAGTCCTGGCTGATTGCAATAACCGCACTATATTCTGGACTTTAGAATTGAGCCAGCACGGTAGTTTCAGTGGTGAGGGGGAGATTAAGGTTGGTAAACAGTGTGAATATGGAATCAAATACACTGGGTTCTGGTGAGGTATTGGGGGAGTGATAAGCTATACAGATTTGGTTATATTACAGTAGTTTAGTTTGTACAATGGGTAACCACAATGAATTAGGTTGACGATAGTGTCCACTGCATATTCAGATTCAATATAGAAACAAGCGTGCTCCGTGTTACAGAAGTTCGTGTGGAGATGATACCCAGGAAGACTGTATGGGGATAAATCTATTGACTGAGATTTGGGTTTCCGTAAGGGATAGGGCCAGAGGAGATATAAATTTCGGGAAACAATCGACTGAATACAAACTGGCACAGTGACCAAGGATGTTCATATAATACAAGGCCAAACCCGCCCTTCACCGCTGACGAGCAAGACTTGGTTGCAATAGTCGTTGTTTGCACTGTCTCTTTATGATGACCAGGAGAGCTCTGTTCCGTCAGCACTATCCTGCCAGTGATTGCAATCCGATGTACTGCAATGTTTGCTCTTAATACTGCAGCCTCCATTATTTTGGGGGACGGAATAGGTGTGATGTGTATTATGCTTGTAGTCTGGCAGATGATTATGAGAGTGGTAATGAAAACATTTAAAATGTTCAGCAAAAAAGAGATGATCAGGAAAAGATCCTGAGTGCTGGAGGAATGGAAGCTCTTGATTTCCCTGTCCCCAGCTTATGATCCACCTTGAGGGTCTGGCGCTACAGTCTACTCCCTACAATGATAGAATAAAAAAAAATAAATAATGTAAGAGTTGCTGCAAAGACTCTCCGTCCGATGAGAATGCGGGCCAAGGGGTGTTGGTTATGATAACTGGTGACGGTTGGAAGGGTAGGATGAATGTGTTAAGGATAAGCTTACAGTGGCTGAGTGGGTTTGAGACAAGGTACGGAAACCATTGTTTAGGAGGTAGGAACGGTGCAACGGGAAGTCAGGCTTGGTGAAAGAGAATGAGAGGTAAGGTTTGTGGATAAGAGTGTGAGAAGCAAAATGGATGTTGAAATGTAGAAGCAGTGTGAGGGAGGGCATAATTGAAAGAAAGACTGGATGGATCGGGATAGAATACTGGTGTGGGGAGCAGCAAGGTTGTGAGAAGCAGAGTGGATATAAGTGTCAGTGGCCAGGGTGAGAGAGGCATAGAGTTTAAGGAAGTCCAGAAGTAAGAGTGGGAGTGGGTGGATATAACTGTGTGAGAAGTTAAACTGGTGACAAGGATCCAGACGTAATAAGAAGGTGTGGATTATGAAGCCTGGAGGCGTCGGCGAGGGAACGGAGTAATTGTGTGAGAGATAAGGTGGGCGGCACTGGAAGGAAATATAAAATGAGCGTCGCCCGGGGAACACTAAAACTTTAAAATCATCACAGCTCTTCAGATTCTGTGTTGCACATTTTATTTCTCTGAGATATTCAAAATCGCGCGCGCGCGTGAGTGCGTGCGTGCGTGCGTGTGTGTGTGTGTGTGTGTGTGTGTGTGTGTGTGTGTGTGTGTGTGTGTGTGTGTGTGTGTGTGTGTGTGTGTGTGTGTGTTGATAATTTTTGTGGTTCCTTTCCATCTTCTATTTGGGAACTAAGTAATGTTTTGTGTGCTTGTCAAAATTGTGCCTGAATGCTTGAACTGATGTCCATCTCGTCCTCAAAAGCAAAACCTATCTATCTATATATAGCCCGACGCCCTAATCCCGCAAAGGATGGCCGCAGACAAAACGCCTACAAGTCGCTCTGTCACCCACCATTTGACTACCCTCCCCCCAACTCTTTCTCAAACTCTTTCGCCTTAGTCTATCAACTTGTACCTTTCCTTCTTGCTGGAAGTTTGCTCTCATTCAGCCAGTCCCAAAGAAGGGTGACCATTCCCAACCCTCTAACTATAGTCCAATTGCTTTAAAATCCTGTATCTCAAAAGTTTTCGAGTCTATTCTTAATAGAAAAACTTTAAAGCATCTTTCCTATCACAACCTTCTTTCTGATCGTCAGTATGGTTTCCGTCAGGGACGCTCAACAGGCGATCTTCTCACCTACCTTTCAGACTCCTGGCCATCCTCCTTTCGGGACTTTGGCGAAAGCTTCGCCATTGCACTTGACATCTCAAAGGCTTTCGGTCGAGTCTGGCATAAATCTTTAATTTCCAAACTGCCCTCTTACGGTTTCTATCCTTCTATCTGTTCCTTCATCTCTAGCTTCCTTTCTGGTCGTTCTATAGCCGCTGTTGTAGACGGCCATCGTTCTTCTCCTAGATCTATTAAGAGTGGTGTTCCTCAGGGCTCTGTCCTATCACCAACTCTTTTCCTTGTATTCATCAATGACCTTCTAAGCTCTATATCTAACCCTATCCACTCATACACTGAAGACTCCATCCTTCACCTTTCCATTCGATTCCTCAACGTTCATCTCAGCAGTTACTTCAACAAACAAGGCATGAGACTATTGCACACCTACTGTCTGACTTGGCTTATACCTCTGACTGGGGTAAAAATAATCTGGTTGTTTTTAATCCATCAAAACTCAGTTTTGCACCTATCAACCCGACAAAATCTTCCACAGGTATACCCACTAATTTTTAATAATATTCAGCTTAATCCTGCATCATCATTGAACATGCTTGGGGTTTCATTTACTCGGAACTTATCTTGGAAAGATCATAATACATCTCTTGTAAAATCTGCATCCAAGAGGTTGGGTGTGCTAAGCCGACTCCGTTCCTTCTTTACCCCTGCACAGTTGTTGACTCTATATAGGGGTTTTACCCCTGCGTGGAGTACAATTCTTATGTGTGAGGAGGCTCCCCACATACAGCTCTTCTCAATAGGGTGGAGGCAAAGGCTTTTCGTCTCGCTAACTCTTCCCATCTTACTGACGACCTTCAACCTCTGTCTTTTCGCCGCACTGTTTCATTTTTATCTCTCTTCTATCGCTACTTCAATGGTCACTGTTCCTCTGAACCGTCTTCATGCATTCCTCCACCTCTACGACGAGCACGTAGCACCCATCTAGCAGCAAACTCTCACCCCTTTTCTGTGCAACTCTCCAATGCAAGAGTTAACCGTTACTCCCAGTCCTTCATTTATGCAACAAGTCAACTCTGGAACTGTCTCCCTCTGTCTGTATTTCCTGCTTCCTATGATCTCCAGTCTTTCAAACGCAGTGTGTCCAGGCATCTCGAAATGAATGGATCTTGAATTTGGCTCTCTCTTGTATTTTGTTTTTCTCTTGGAAGGAACAGTTTTGCTGGCTCGTTGCCTTTGGTTCCTTCTTCCTCACATAAAAAAAAAAAAACTCACTTCCTCCTGCCTCATATACCTCTCAATTCCCTCCCTCCACCTCATCCTCGGTCTACTCCTCCCTCTCCCTTCCTCCACCTCACCTACATACACCCTCTTAGTCAGTCTTTCATTCTCCATTCCCTCCACATGTCCAAACCACCTCAGTTTATTTCTCCTAATCTTCTCAACCACATCCACATCCACCCCACAACGTTCCTTCACTTCTTCATTCGTCAACCTGTCCCTCCATGTCTCTCCACATACTCCCCTCAAGTAACTCATTTCCACTGCTCTTACTCTTGACTTGTTCCCCTCTTGCAAGGTCCACACCTCGCTTCCATGTAGTGACTTCTTAACTTCCATACTCACCTCCCTATTACTCATCACTGCTTTCAGTGAACCAACAACCTTCCTTCCCTGCTGTACCCTTTCACGCACTTCATCCCCCAAAGTTCCATCCTTACTCATCACACTACCCAAATACTTGAATGCACTCACACTCTTCATATCCTCACCATCCAACCTCACTGTATATTCTGTAACTTCATTACTCTCAAACACCATAACTTTACTATTGTTTACATTAAGTTTCAGATTCCTCTTCCTACACACTGTCCCAAATTCATTCACCAAACCTTGCAACTCCCATTCATCTTCACTCAACAATACTGTATCATCAGCAAACGGACTCTTCCAAATCTCACCCTCATTCATTAGAGCCACCCCCATATCCACTTCCCTAGCTTGCACCTCCTTTACAACCCCATCCATGTATATAATGTATACGAGTATATTGAACAGCCATGAAGACATCACACAACCCTGTTTCAGTCTCACACTGAGATCAAAGAACTCACTCATCTCACCATCCACTCGCACCGTAGCCCTAACTCCCTTGTACATAATCTTCACAGCACTCAACACTTTCCCCCACTCCATATATTCTTAATACCTTCCACATACCTTGCCTATCTATTCTGTCATAAGCTTTTTCCAAGTCCATGAAGGCAGCATACACTTTCTTTCCCTTCTCTAGATACTTCTCCACTAAACATTTTAGAACAAATATCTGATCTACACACCCTTTTCCCATCCTAAATCCTTCTTGTTCTTCTCCAACTAGCTCCTCTATCATATGCCTAACCCTATCAATGTGTATTCTACCATATATTTTTCCAGTCACACTAAAAAGGCAAATACCCCTATGGTTACCACATACTTCTCTCTCCCCGTTTCCTTTGTATAAAGAAACAATTTTATCTGATTTCCAGTCCTCTGGAACCTTCCCTCTTCCCAAGCCAATCTACACAACATCCATATCCACTCCACAACAATCTCACCCCCATACCTCAGCATTTCACCACAGACTCCATCAATTCCTGGGGCCTTTCCCATCTTTATCTTCTTTGCTTCCACTACTTCCTCCCTACTGATCTCTTCCTCCCTCCTCTCATATCTTCTTCTTCCAGCCATTCCCCAACCACTTATACTCGCACTGCTCTCATTCTCTACATTCAACAAATCCTCAAAGTGCTCCTTCCATCTCCCCAGTTTCTCTCTCTTCTCCACCAACAATCTATTATGCCTATCTTTCACTCCCCTACTATTTCCCCTTTCACACTGCCTTACTTTCTTTACCTCCTGCCAAAACAATTTCTTACTCTCCCTTCATTTCACACTCAGATTCCTCCCAAATTCTTCATCCACTTTCTTCTTACTCTCCTTCACCAGTCTCCTCACCTCCCCTCTCCTGCTCACATATACCTCTCTCTTCTCTCTCTCATCTTCTCCACTACCTCCACTTGCTAGCCATTCACTATATGCCTTCTTCTTTTGTTCCACTGCTCGTTTCACCTCATCATTCCACCATGCTGTCCCTTGCACACCCCTGCATCTCCTCCTCACTCCACAAACCATTTCACACGCTGCATCTAACTCTTCCGTGAATATCTTACATACGTCTTCCACCCCTTCCATTTGCTCTAACTCATACCATCCCAATATTTCTTCCACTATGCTCTTATACTCTGCCATTTTCTCACAATCTTGCAACTTCTCCACTCTTCTCACAGGAGCTGTTTCCTCCTGTCTTCTCCTTCGTCTCTTCAACCATTTTCTTTGCAGCTTTACCTTGGCCATCACAAAGTGATGGTCTGAGACTCCATTCCCGCACCCTCTCCACACTGTTGCATCCAACACTTGTCTTCTCATTCACTCATCCACACACACGTAGTCTATCATTGCCTTTCGTTCAACAAGTTCACCATCCATCCTCCTCATTACCCTCCAAGTATACCTGTGGATCATCTCATGCCGAAATTAGGTGCTAACTATTGCTAACCCCTTACCAGCATAGATATCCACCAAAGCACTACCATTCCCACCTACTTCAGCTGGCATCCCCCACTGACCAACCACTCCATCCACTCGTACATTCCCAACTTTGCCATTCATGTCTCCAATCAAAAGCACTCTCTCGCTCCCCTGAAATTTGTCCATACATGCTTCTACACTAGCCCAAAACTCATCTTTCACTCTTGCCACTGGTTCTCTGTCGGCGCATACTCACATACAATCGCCCACGCTTGTATACCTACTTTCATACTCACCCATACAATCCTTGCACCCACTGTTCCATACTCTCTTATATTCTCCTTCCACTTCTTGCATATCATCAGACATACTCCCTCTCTTGCCCCCTCATTCTCATTAACTCTCGCACATATACCTTAACCATATTCCGGTGCGGTGAGGATCTGTCCGTTCTCCCCTTTGAGGCTAAGATGCGAATGAATGTGTTTGAATGGATGAGTAAATGGAGAGTGAGTCGTCCTGTCTCGGCTACCTCCCTTTCCTTGGGGGAAGCAGGCTAGGTATATAGATAGATAGATAGATATTCCCACTCTCTCACCCTTTCACCTCCATTTAGTTTCAGTCAATCCACATATATTCACTCTTGCATCCTTAAGCACCTGAACAATCTCTCTCTCTTTCACTACATCATTCACTTCTCTCACATTCCATGTCCCCACCCTCAGAATGTCCTTTGTATGTTCCTTAGTCGTCAACGTATGGTCCATCCTGGTCCAAGGAGCTTTATTTGCTTGTTTAGTTAGTTCTTTTTACGGGGTGGGGCACTAACCCACCATCAACCCTTTTAGTCGCCTCGTACCACAAGCAGGGACTCTGGGGGAGTGTTCTTGAAACCCCTCTACCCCCAGGGGGGCAAAACCTGACACAGATTTATAATTCTTTACTGCACAGTTCAAAAGTCTGACATCCCTAATTTAGTAATTATTGGAATGCTGGGTACAGAGGAGAAAGAATCCTTGTGTGGGTATTCCCTATGGTTCAAACAAGGCGACTGAGGTTTAGGTAGAGGTTTATGTCGAGAATCCGGCAGTTCAGAAATGAGATTGCAAAATAAGGAAACCCAGACTTCTGATACCAGTACCATGCCATCCCAAGCACAGTAAATGAAGGCAGACCTATATGGTTCAGTTTAATGTGAGAACCATGAACTACAAACAATATGAGTTAATGAAGGTTTTCCAGGAAGAAAGTTGTGGTACTGTGTGAAACTGTAGTGACTGGATGTAACGAATGGTGAGTTATTGTGTGAAACGTTGGATGTAAGCTCAGTAACTTCAGTGTCACTTTCACTGTATATGGTCAGATGTGAGCACATGCACAGTGATCAGGCATGATTTTATTGATGCAGTATGTTGTTATTGAAGTAGACTTTACACTCCCTCTTCTGTCTTTCTTTCCTTCATTCTTTCCACTTCCTTCAGCCTGTGGGTGACTCGACACTGAGTGACAAGCCAAATGGTTTCCTGTGCACCAGGAAACCATTTACTACGCTGGGTGGTAACCATATAACCAAATTTTGGCGCCTGGTGGTTTAGTGGGTAATTATTGCGCTCCAATCGGATTAAGCCGGTGAAGGTTTATATCCAAGGGTTGGTTGGGGTTGATTGCTCATGTAATGCCACTCAGGGATGAGTGAGGCTGGTCACTCAAATGTCGGGACCAACTGCCTAGCCCCGGGCTCCTACGCTCCTCATGGGGCAATGTAGTAATGGATGAAGATGATGATGATGTATTTTTTTATGTCAATATTAATGTTTTGATGAAAATGGTGATTTAGGAAGCAACAGATGAAAACCGTATATAGTTTGCCAGCATAAGAGAGAGAAGGGTGATTATATTTACTAAGCAGAGGAGAGTGGTAGAAATGTTGCCAGTGAGGTTCAGTGTTTCTCAGGTACATGAACCTCGTGAAAGGATGGGTACTTTTTCCTATACAGAGTGGCTGCCAACCTTCAATCCGGACACCAGAGCCTTGACTCCATACTGAGGAGGACCAGACAGTCGATGTATACTGCATATATGTATATATATATATATATATATATATATATATATATATATATATATATATATATATATATATATATATACTATGCGAGGAAGAAGGAACCAAAGGCTAGGAGGCAGCAAAACAGTTCCTTCCAAGAGAAAAAAAATACAAAAGAGAGCCAAATTCAAGATCCGTTCATTTCGAGATGCCTGGACACACTGCGTTGGAAAGACTGGAGATCACAGGAAGAATGAAAAACAGACAGAGGAAGACAGTTCCAGAGTCGACCTGTTGCATATATGAAGGACTGGGAGTAACGGTTAACTCTTGCATTAGAGAGTTGGACAGAAAAGGGATGAGAATTTGTTGCTAGGTGGGTTCTACGCACCCGTCGTAGAGGTGGAGGGATTCAAGCAGACAGTTCAGAGGAGCAGTGACCATGGGAGTAACGCTAGAAAAGAGATTAAGAGGCAACAGTGCGGCGAAGAGACAGAGGTTGAAGGGAGCCAGTAAGAGGAGGAGTGTTAATTAGATGAAAAGCCTTTGACTCCATCCTATGGAGAAGAGCTGTATGTGGGGAGCCTTCCCACACATGAGAGTTGTACCCCACACAGGGGCGAATAAATCCCGTATATAAAGTCAACAACCGTGCAGGAGTAAAGAAGGCACAGAGTCGGCTTAGCACACCCATATCTCTTGGAAGCAGATTTTACCAGAGATGTAATATGATCTTTCCAAGATTAATCCCAAGTGAATGAAACCCTAATCATGTTCAAGGATGATGCTGGATTGAGCTGGATATTATTAAACATTAGTGGGTACTCCTGTGCAAGATTTTGTCGGGTTGATAGGTGTAAAAACTGAGTCTTTGATGTATTAAAAACAACAGGATTATTTTTACCCCAGTCAGAGCTATGAGCCAAGTCAGTAATGAGGCGTGGCATAACCTCATCCCTTGTTTGCAGAAGTAACTGCTGAGATGGACGTTGTGGAAACCGAATGGAGAGGTGAAGGGTGGAATCATCAGTGTATGAGTGGATAGGGTTGGATGTTAAGCTTAGGATCATTGATGAACAAAAGGAAGAGACTTGGTGATAGGACAGAGCCCTGAGGAACACCACTGTTGATAGATCCAGGAGAAGAACGATGGCCGTCTACAACAGCGACTATAGAACGACCAGAAAGGAAGCCGTAGACGAAGGCACTGATAGAAGGATAGAAACTGTAAGAGGGCAGTTTGGAAATTTAAGATTTATGCCAGACTTGATCGAAAGCCTTTGAGATGTCAAGTGTAATGCCAAAGCTTTCGCCAAAGTCCCGAATGGAGGATGACCAGGAGTCTGAAAGGTAGATGAGAAGATCGCCAGGGTCCCTGACGGAACCCATACTAACGATCAGAAAGAAGGTTGTGATAGGAAAGATGCATTAAAATTTTTCTGTTATGAATAGACTCAAAAACTTTTGAGACACAGGATGTTAAAACAACTAGACGATAGTTAGAAGGTTGGGAATGGACACCCTTCTTTGGGACTGGCTGAACGAGAGCAAACTTCCACCAAGAAGGAAAGGTACAACTTGAATGACAAAGGCAAGAGTTTACCTAGGCAGGGTGTAAGCACAGAAGCACAGTTCTTGAGGACAACAGAAGGGACTCCAACAGGCCCATATGCCTTGTTAATATTGAGGCCAGTGATGGCAGAAAATACATCAGCTGAAAAAAAATTAATATCAGCCATGAGGAAGTCAGAGGGGGGAAATGATGGAGGAACAGCACCAGAATCGTCTAAGGTGGAATTGGAGGAGAAATTCTGAGTGAAGAGATCTGCTTTATCAGTAGAAGAAATAGCTACAGAGCCATCAGAGTAGAAAAGAGGAGGGAAGGATGATGAGGTAAAGCTCTTAGAAAGGTTTTTGGCAAGGTGCCAGAAGGAAAGGGAAGAATTCGAGTTGGAGAGTGGAGAGCATTTAGTATGGAAAAAATATATTTTTAGCACAGTGAAGAATAAACTTTGCACGATTCCAGGCAGAAAAAAAAAAAAAAAAATGAGATTCAGAGGTGGGTCGGCTCTGGTACCTTTTATAGGTCCTCTCCTTGTTGCGGACAGCATTAGAAGAAGCATGATTAAACCAAGGCTTTCTTGTATTAGTCAAAGGATATGAGAAATGAATGTATGCTTCATGCCCGAGAGAATAACCCCCGTAACGTGCAAGGCACACTCAGGTGGCTCCCAGCCATGGATACAATAATAATTCCAGGGAAAATCAAAGAAGTACTGCCTGTGGGCCTCTCAATCCGCAGCTCCAAAGAGTCACAGTTGACGTTTCTTTGGAGGGTCCACAGGCCATACTGGAGCGATAGGAGAGGTTAAGGTAATAAGAAGGAGCCCAACGAAGAGGAAAGATTAACAGTGTAGGCAGAAGGATTAGTTGTAAGGAAGAGGTCAAGTATGTTGGAGCTCTCTCCAAGGTGGTCAGGGATATGAGTAGGGTGCTATACAAGCTGCTCTATGTCATTAAGGATAGAAAAGATGTAGGCTTGTTCACCAGGTTGATCAGTGAAAGGAAAGGAGAGCCCTAGGTGGTGGTGAGCATTGAAATCTCCTAGAATGGAGATTTCAAAGAAAGGAGAAATATTGGCCTTGCATGGAAAATATTCTGCAGTATCACCTGTTCACCCTTCCAGCCTATATATATATTACTTGACATCACCCCACCTCCACATTATCCTATCCAGCAGGTGGCAGTTGACATGTTCCAGATGGAGGGACATAACTACCTGGAAGATGCTGAATGCCGCACTGTGTGCCAAAAGGTTGTTTGCTTCGTTACTGGTGCTACTTCCAGGAAGATCATTGCCCACCTCTGAGGATACTTCTCAAAGTGGGTGGCACATAAGCAGCTATCCACAGATGGGGGCACAAATTTGGCCAACAGTGACATGGAGGAGTAATCGGGGGGTGTTGGTGCTAGTGTCTCTGCTCAGTAACTGCAATTCAATGGCTGGTTTGAAGATTCAGTCAAGGCTGCCAAGAGGATCCTTCATGGTAACTGTGGCATTGGAAGTAGTCTGGACAGCAATAAAGCATCACAGGCACTGCTGGAGTATCTAGATACCTCCTTAGGGGATGTGAACAAATTACAGGCCCGACTTGCCAATGTTCAAGTTAAGGGACAGTGTTCCAGGGTCCAGTCTGTAGTATATGGTGGATTGGCACTAGCAAGCTACTCCACACAAAAGGGGAGGTGCCAATGGCACAGTCCCAGGAGGAGATCCCCCCTGCCATGGATGATTTCCAACACCAGCTTGTTTCCTTTTAATTGCCTGCCTTTAGCAAGGCATCTGGCTATGGACAGAGTGATAGACTTTGCCAAGGTGAGGTGGTATAGTTTTTGTTAGTGTGTGTATATGTATGTACTGTATCTGTTGCCAAAATATTAACCCATGGATCGCAAGCCACAGATCAGATTGTGCTGACCGTGCCTCACCGTAAACAACTAGACTTTTTCAGTGTCTCAGTTACACAGAGAGTAGGCGAGCATGCTCTCCAGTACAAATTTCCCTAACTATCTACACCAAACTACATGCACAGTACACACTACACTTCCTATTCAAAATTCAACTAAAATGACGTCTCATCACCAAGCCTCGGAGTCCCAAGGGGGGGGGGACCTTAAATGTCCCCACCATCCGCCCCTCTCCCAGTGACGACTCGAGGTGCCTGGAACCACTGTCTGACTCTTCTTCTTCATTTCTGCAACATTCGCGGCCTTTCCTCTAACTTTCGCTCTGTTGAGCACCACTTCTCCTCCTCTAAACCTCACCTTCTTTTTCTTACTGAGACTCTGCTGTCTGAGGCAACTGACAGCAAACCCTTTTCTGTATCCTCCTACTTTCTCTATACTCATTTCAAAGCCAAAGGTGGTTGTTGTATATATATACGCAACGACTTATCTTGCTCTCGTGTTCCTGAACTCGATTCTTCTGAATTCTCTACACTCTGGCTTCGGCTTTCCTGTCATTCTCTGACTAAATATCTGTGCTGTTTACTTATCCCCTAATTCTACTGACTATCAAAAATGTTCGACTATCTTACTTCTACGAAGGAACACATTCTATCCATTTCTCCTTTCTCTGAAATCTCCATTCTAGGAGATTTCAATGTTCACCTCCACCTTTGGCTCTCCTCCCCTTTCACTGATCCACCTGGTGAACAAGCCTACATCTTTTCTATCCTTAATGACCTAGAGCAGCTTGTAAAGCACCCTACCCGTATCCCTGACCGCCTTGGAGAGAGCTCCAACATACTTGACCTCTTCCTCACAACTAATTCTTCTGCTTACTCTGTTAATCTTTTGTCTCTGTTGGGCTCCTCCAATCACAACCTTATTACCTTAACCTGTCCTATCACTCCGGTACGGCCTGTGGACCCTCCAGGGAAACGTCGTCTGTGGCATTTTGGAGCCGCGGACTGGGAGGCCCTCAGGCAGTACTTCTTTGATTATCCCTGGAATGATTATTGCTTCCATGGTCGTGAGCCATCTGAGCGTGCCTTGCGCATTACGGAGGTTATTCTCTCGGGCATGGAAGCATACATTCCTTTCTCATATCCTTTGACTAACGCAAGAAAGCCTTGGTTAAGGAGAGAACCTACAAAAGGTACTGGAGCCAACCCACCCCTGAATCACATCATCTTTACGTTTCTGCCCGGAATCGTGCTAAGTCTGTTCTTCGCTCTAATAAAAATAATTTCATCCATACCAAATGCTCTCAACTCTCCAACTCGAATTCTTCCCGCTCCTTCTGGCACCTTGCCAAAAATCTTTCTAACAACTTTACCTCATCATCCTTCCCTCCTCTTTTCTACTCTGATGGTTCTGTAGCTATTTCTTCTACTGATAAAGTAGACCTCATCGCACAGACTTTCTCCTCCAATTCCACCTTAGACGATTCCGGTGCTGTTCCTGCATCACTTCCCCCCTCTGACTTCCTCATGGCTGACATTAAAATTTCTTCAGCTGATGTATTTTCTGCCATCATTGGCCTCAGTACTAACAAGGCATATGGGCCTGATGGGGTCCCTCCTGTTGTTCTCAAGAACTGTGCTTCTGTGCTTACACCCTGCCTAGGCAAACTCTTTCGTCTTTCTCTGTCAACTTGTACGTTTCCTTCTTGCTGGAAGTTTGCTCTCATTCAGCCAGTCCCAAACAAGGGTGACCACTCCCAACCCTCCAACTATCGTCCAATTGCTTTAACGTCCTGTATTTCAAAAGTTTTCGAGTCAATTCTCAATAGAAAAATTTTAAGGCATCTTTCCTATCACAACCTTCTTTCCGATCGTCAGTATGGGTTCCGTCAGGGACGCTCCACTGGCGATCTTCTCACCTACCTTTCAGACTCCTGGTCATCCTCCTTTCGGGACTTTGGCGAAAGCTTTGCCATTGCACTTGACATCTCAAAGGCTTTCGATCGAGTCTGGCATAAATCTTTAATTTCCAAACTGCCCTCCTACGGTTTCTATCCTTCTATCTGTGCCTTCATCGCTAGCTTCCTTTCTGGTCGTTCTATAACCGCTGTTGTAGACGGCCATCGTTCTTCTCCTAGATCTATCAACAGTGGTGTTCCTCAGGGCTCAGTCCTATCACCAACTCTCTTCCTTTTATTCATCAATGATCTTCTAAGCTGTACATCTAACCCTATCCACTCATATGCTGATGACTCCGCCCTTCACCTTTCCATTCGGTTCTTGCAACGCCCATCTCAACAGTTACTTCAACAAACAAGGGATGAGGCTAGGGCACACCTAATGTCTGACTTGGCTCGTATCTCTGACTGGGGTAAAAATAATCTTGTTGTTTTTAATGCATCTAAGACTCAGTTCTTACACCTATCAACCCGATAAAATCTTCCACAGGTATACCCACTAATGCTTAATATTATTCAGCTTAATCCTGCATCATCCTTGAACATGCTTGGGGTTTCATTTACTCGGGACTTATCTTGGAAAGATCATATTACATCTCTTGTAAAATCTGCTTCCAAGAGATTGGGTGTGCTAAGCCGACTCCGCTCTTTCTTTACCCCTGCACAATTGTTGACTCTATACAGGGGTTTTATCTGCCCCTGTGTAGAGTACAACTCTCATGTGTGGGGAGGCTCCCCACATACAGGTCTTCTCAATAGGGTGGAGTCAAAGGCTTTTCATCTCATTAACTCTCCTCCTCTTTCTGACTCCCTTCAACCTCTGTCTCTTCGCCGCACTGTTGCATCTTTATCTCTTTTCTATCGCTACTTTAATGGTCACTGCTCCTCTGAACTGTCTGCTTGCATTCCTCCACCTCTACAACGGGCGCGTAGCACCCGTCTGGCAGCAAACTCTCATCCCTTTTCTGTCCACGTCTCTAATGCAAGATTTAACCGTTACTCCCGGTCTTTCACTTATGCAACAGGTCAACTCTGGAACTGTCTCCCTCTGTCTGTATTTCCTGCTGCCTATGATCTCCAGTCTTTCAAACGCAGTGTGTCCAGGCATCTCAAAATGATCGGATCTTGAATTTGGCTCTCTATTGTATTTTGTTTTTCTCTTGGAGGGAACTGTTACTGCGGGCTCATGGCCTTTGGTTCCTTCTTCCTGGCATAAAAAATAAGACCCCTACGCAAACCTACACATGGCGCTATACAAAGATGGAGAGAGAGAGAGATTTTTTTCTCTTCACCAGATGATGCTTTGGGTGTTTTTCTTCAAGTTTATAAGAAAGAAAAACAATTTTTTTTTTTTTTTTTTTCATTTTTCACTACTCCCGCACATAAACTTAAGCATGGCCCTATGCAAAGACAGAGAGAGAGAGAGAGAGAGAGATTTTTTCTTTTCACCAGATAATGCCATGGATGTTTATCTTCAAGTTCATAATAGAAAAAATAAACTTTTTTTCTTTAATTTTTTGCGCACCACGGGGTGGGATAAAGGAAAGATAATTGCACAATCCAAGGGTTAAAAATGTTTTGGACAAGTTTTCACCAAACCTTCAGGAAATAGGAAAAATGTGGATGAGCAGAAGCCTAGTACTTTGGTGAGGATTTGATCAGACGACCGAATGCCAGCCGCTTTATATTTTTTATTATGGATTGGTTTTTGTGAAGCGCAGAAACTGAATTCCACAGAGTTCTGCGAATATTCTTCATATTTGGTTAGTAGGTAACCTGTACCTTAGTCAACAACATATTTCGGTAGGCGTTTCATATTCGGCCCCCGAATACTTAATTTAATTTTTTCAGTGAAAGAAAAAAGCAGCCAAAGGCTAGATGACCACAACTTTTTTCCCTCCTAGGGGAAAAAACAGCCTATAATATAATCCACTTAATTCAAGATGCCTCAACACATCGCAGTAAAATTACTGGAGGTCATAGGCTGATGGAATACAGAAGACAGTTCTATAGTTGGCTTATTGCATACATCAAGGAGTGAGAGTGTCAGTCAAATCCTACATTAGAAAGGTGGACAGAAAACGGGTGAGATTTTGCTGGTAAACAGGTGCAACGCAACTGCCATAGTGGAGGAGTGAAGGAAGCAGAAAGGTCAAAAGGGCAGTGACAAATGAAACAGCAACAGAAAAGAGATAAAGGTGCAACAGTGCTACGAATATATACTGTAGAGGTTAAAGGCACTCAGTAAGAGAGGGAGAGTATATTAGTCGAAAAGCCTTTCACTGCAGCCTGTTGAGAAGGACTGTATAGTGGATGCTTCTCCACGCATGACTCGTATTCTGTACAAGGGCGAATATAATCCCAGCAAAGAATCAACAGCTGTGTGTGGGTAAAGAAGGGAAAGAGGCAGCTTAGCACACCTAATCACTCGAAAGCATATTTTACAAGTGTGGTAATATGATCTTTCTATTATAAACCCCGACAGAATGAGACCCTAAGTATGTTCAGAGATGATGTAGAACTGAGATGGAAACTGTTCAGCATTATAGGATATTCTTATGGATGATCTGAATGGGTCGAAAGATGTAGGAACTGATGTTTGGATGCATATATAACAAAATTTTAGCTTTAATCCTAATCGGACATGTGAGTCAGATCAGAAATTAGGTGTGTCATAGCCTCACCACGTGTTTTTTGAAAGAACTACTGTGGGAAGCAAATGGAAGGTGAACGGTGGATTACATGTCATGCAAGTGGATATGCTTAAATCGTCAGTGCTTTCACAAACTGGCAAATATGCAAATCTATCAGTTATTGAGATAATGCCACCTGTATATTGAAGACTTACAAGTATTTAACTAGTTTTTAATACTGTTACTTCCACGTCCCACAATGCCACATGCTCCAATACCAGCAGTTTTGTATAGGAAGGACGTCGCCCAGTGATTCAATTATCGTAGGGTCTGCCTTTCAATGTACACAAAATCAGCTCAGGCGTCATAATAACACAAGCTTCTCGCGTTCGTTATCTTTATTTACCACGCAATTACACTGTATGCTTGCCAACTACAATTCACCAATTTCACAAGTACCGAAGCTACACCAACTTCGCAAGGCCACAAGTAAACCTAAAGTGGGTGAAACTCATTTAATTTCTCCCCCGTCCTTTTATTACCTTCCTTGATACTCAAGTGTTCTACTATGTACTCGTAGCAACAACAGTTTCCTATAATGGAGACATCCAAAAGTCCAGAGCTTTCCTACATTACGTAGCACTCTAAATGCTTTAGCATAAGCGCTGAAAGCAAATTACGTAATTTAACAATCACATAAATAAAACATTATGGAGAAAAACTGAATACAAATTAATTTATAACTTTACAAAAAAAAAACTCCATTCACAACAGCTGGCAATCTGGTAACTCTGACTTATAACTGAAAATGTGAGAACCGCTGGGAATCTTCCAGTACCACCCAGCTAACAATCCTGCTTCTCAACACTACCCCTTCTTTAATCCTTTTGTCGTCCAGACAAAACTACACAATATTTACAAACATATTCCTAACTCCAAACTAAACATTTACTTATACACAAAACAGTGTCCAAGTTATCAGGTCTTCTATGCTGCTTCCAAAGATGTCCGTACTCCTCTGCACAGTCCACTCCTCTTGGAATGAGTTGGTCCTCTTCCTGACTCACTTCTTTCCCAAGGAAACTGTTGCCATCCCTTTGTGCTTCAGTTCTTGGTCCTCTTCGACATCATCAGCCACGGATCTGCATGACTTCTCGGGGATGACCTAGCTGTACTATCCATCACAGTGTAGGGCCCATCCCACAGGCTCTGCAGCTTCACTTACTGTTCCTTCTTCCATGAGGATTGTACAAGCAAATTTTGTCACCATCCTTGAAGGTCACCTCACTTGCCTTGGCATCATAGGTTACCTGTACTTCATCGCATCACTTGAACTTCAGAGCTTCTCAAACTACATGAAGTACCTCAACCAGTCTTTCCTGAAGATGCTTTGAATAGCTGGAGGTGTCTGTTAGCAGCTCTACACCAGCTGCCTTCCCATTAGCAAAGCAACTGGCAATCATAACTCATTGCCAGGCATCAGTTTTGCTGGAGTGTAGCCGGTATACTCATGGGATGCAGGCCGATATGCCATCAGCAATGCTGGTAATTTCTGTTCCCATTCCATTTGTTCCTCTACACAGTACTTGGCCAGTTCCTGTCGCAGGGTCCAGTTGAATTTCTCCACCATCTCATGTGACTGTGGCCATAGTGGGGTCGTCCTGGTCTTCTTGATCCTCAGTAACTTCCAGCACTCACAGAACACAGCAGACTCGAAGTTTCTATGCTGCTCTGAATGTAGCTCTTATGGTATCCCAAAGTGACAAAAAAACTGGTCAATAAACATCTGAGCAACAGTCATGGTCTCCTGATTGGGGATGGCATAAGCTTCTGCCCACTTTGTGAAACAGTCCATGGCAACGCATATATACTGGTTTCCACTTTCAGTGAGTTGCAGAGGTCCATCAATGTCTACCGTGACTTTTTCCTTCGGTGTACCCACTTGGTAGAGCTGAAGTGGAGCGCACCCATGGTTCTTGGGTCCCTTCTTGGCAAAGCATACATCATAGGCCCAACACCATTCTTCAATATCCTGATGCATGCCAGTCCAGTAAAACCTCTGTCACAACTGACTTAGAGTTTTCTTTACTCCCACGTACTCACTAGTGATCTGTTTATGAGACACTTCTAAGTCCTAAGACCTCATTTTCTAAGGAACCACCAGTTGCCAACATTTGCTGAGGCCATCGGGTGTCTCCCACTAATGCTCCAGTAGTTCGTTGTTCAAACGAAGATGGTCCCACTGACTCCAGTAGCTCTTAGTTGCAGGGTTGAACCTGATAACCTCTTCCTAAGACTGTCGCACTGTATTCCAATGCAGCCACTCTATTACTGGTTGTAAATCTGTATTCTGCATCTGCATCCTCTTGAGGTCTTCTTCAGCTGACACTGGCCCTGTCACTGCAGTATAGCTGCATTTCTTGCTATGATCTATCCTCCTACATTGCTTGCAAACTGAGTCACAAGGCCAGCAACTCAGGCTGTCAGCATTGCCATGTACCCAACCAGGATGGGGAAGCAACTCAGAGTTATGCTAGTCCAGCTTCCCAAACCAGAGTACCAGTTGTCCTTCTGGATTCTTCAATGCCTTCAGCCACTTGAGTGCTGCATGGTCCGTCTTAATGACGAAGTAAGACCCATGCAAGTAAAGATGGAAGAAGACAAGGCTCTTTTTCACTGTCAAGAGCTTCTTACGGGTCACACAGTTGTTTCACTCTGGTGGACTGAGCTTATAGCTGTAATGCAATACCACATACTATTTGTCATCCTTCTTATGCGACAGAACTCCACCCATGCCATGGTCACTAGTGTCACAGTCAAGGATGAATGACTGACTCTGATCTGGGTATGGCAACACTGGAGTGTTGCCAACGCATGCTTGACTTCATCAAAGGCCTTCTGAGTCACTGCAGTCCACATAAACGTCTGCCTCTTTCCTGACAACTTGCAGAGGTGCAGCTATCATTGCAAAGTCCTTGACAAAACACCGGTAGTAGGTACACTAACCCAGGAAACTCCATAGTTCCTTCACACAAGTTGGAACCAGCCAGTTTTTCATTGCTGCCACCTTCTCCGGTTCAGTATGGACGCTGCCAATGCCTACAGTGCATCCCAGGTACTTCACCTCCTTTTGGAACAAGTAGGACTTCTTGGGGTTCAGACTGAGGTGTGCTGCTCGGATCTGGTTGAACATCTCCAACTGCCTGTCCAAATCCTGGTCGATAGTACGCCAAAACACAATTACAATATCAAAATAGGTGACAGCTGTCTGCTCATGCAGGCTTTCCAGTACTCGATCCATGAGGCACTTGAAAATAGCCAGGGCGTTGCATAGGCCACAGCATCACTCCGAACTAACATAAACCCAACCCATATGACAAGACTGTTTTCTCCTTGTCCTTTTCAGTGACCTTGAACTAGTGATATCCTGCTTTCATGTCTAGGGAAGAGAACCACTTGGCACCTGACAGAGCATCCAGCGTGACATCAATTCTTGTAAGTTGGTATGTATCCTTCACTGTCACTTCATTTTGGGCTCGATAAACCGCACAGCACCTTACTGAGCCATCTTCTTCTTTACCAGAACAATTACTGATGCCCAAGGACTGCTGGACCTTTCTATCACTCCCTGACTTTGAAGATTCTTCATCAACCTCTCCATTCCTTGCGATTGATCTGGCACCTTCCTCCGAGCTGGCTGTTCAATTAGGCATTGATCCCTGGTGTCGACATAATGCTCTACCAGATCTGTGCTTCCCAGGCCAAGGTTTCTGGTGAAAAAGACATCAGCAAACTTCACTAGCAGTTGCCTTAACTGAAGCACTAGTGCGTTATTCAGGCACTGGCAACTCCTGGAAAATATATCTTGTAAATGGTCTGGCAGATTCCCATCTTCTTTGACTACACTTCTTTTACAGGCCTTCCACTAATGCCACTTAGGGTCCCCTGCCTAGCACGGTCCCACTATTACTCCCTCGCTGATTTTCTGTGGCTCATGGGAGAAATTGGCCACCATATAACGCACTTCACACCTGTTTCCACCAAAATCCTCCCCACCATCACTCCAGCCTTTGCCTTACGCCCTCCATCAGTCTCTATCACCCCTAGACAGCTGTCAAAAGAGCCACTCACCTTGCACTGAAGCAATAGTTCTGATCTTGGGGGTATTACTGTAATGCACAGCACCCTCCCCTCATCACCAGAACTGGTACATTTCACTGTTGTGACAGGAACCGGCTTTCCTCGGACGTTGAGGTTCATGGAGCGGAAGTCCAACTAACATCCCATGGACATCAGGTAGTCCACACTGTGAAGGCAAGGTTCGTCCATGTTGGCCACATAAACTGGAAGTATAACCTCTTGCCTGGCCACTTCAATCCGGACATCCCAGAGTCCCCTCACTTCTGCACAGTGCCCTTATACACCACACAATTGTTTTGATGACTCAACCAGATACCGACAATATAACATATCAGGCTTCACAAAGGTCTGTTCTGAGGCTAAATCAATCATCAGGGAACACCTCTTGCCATCTATCCTTCCATTTACTAGCACACTGTTAATTACAGTTCTCTCGCATATTCTTGGTAGTGGGGTTACTTGAAAAAAGCCAGCTGGTGGTTGCCCTTCAACACCAGCCTTCACTAGTTTTCCGCTTCTTTCTTGTCTTCCGCCACCTTCTTCTTATCTTCCATTTTCTTCTTCAGACAGTCAGAACTGACGTGTCCCACCTCACCACAGGTCAAACACCCTTTTGTTGCATTCGTTGAGTTCGCTGCCCTGTTCTGTTCTTGCTCCTTCTTCTATTTGTAACAGTCCTTCTTCTTGTGTCCCAGCTTACCGCAGAACCAGCAACCTCCTTGTGTTCCCTCTTCCACTTGTAACAGTTCTCTCTCCTATGTCCTGGTTTTTCACTATATTGGGAACTTCCTACAAATTTCTCTGCTCCATGTACCTGCCCCTTTCTTGCCTTGAATCCTGTACTAAGACCTGCCTGCAAATTGGACATACTGGACCTAATGTAGGACTCTAATTCCAGAGCCATGGCTAGTGCTTCTTGCATGTTTCTTGGTTGTGCCTGCTTCACTTGCACTTTCAACTCTCCATCATCAAAAACATCGATGAACTGGTCCCTCAGATGAATAGCCACAGGGTTAGATGTTGCTCAAGGGTATTCCATGTGTCCCATACTTTCCAGGTCATGAGCATGCTGCTGAGGGGATTCACCTCGGGCCCATACAAGAGTCTGGACCTTGCCTCGTAAACCTCAGTCTGGTACATGGTCTCATATCTGCCCTCCAAAGCTTGTACAGTACTATGGACTGATGACTATTCTTCTCCTCCACAGCCATCTGGCCAAGAATCTCCACTGGAGCAACCGTGAGGCTAATAGCAAGCTGGACTGCCCTCTACCTCTCATCCCAACCATTCTGATCAGCAAGTACAAGTAACTCAGACTGTGCATGGTAAGTTTTCCAAGACACTTTGCCATCAAGTTCCTGAGGTTTCTTTTTAATTAGACCCCCATTATAGCCATGCACTTCACTGGTTTCGAGTCTAAAAACTGGGGCATCATAATTAACCCGCGGCGTCCCGTCGACGTTCTTTAACGTCCACATGTTTTGTCACTGCCAATCCCGTCGATGTACAAAAATGCGAATCAATTGCAAGGTCCCTAATTTGCACAATTTTCAATTTTCGCAAGTGATGTTTGGTACGTATACACGTGACACCTTCCTCTACAAGATACCAGGCAGGGACAATGCCTTACCCAGCATGACCTCCTCCCCCCCCTGCACGCCATTGTCTCAGCAATTCACCTGTTATCAGTGACCTGGCCAGTAAAGCCATGTCATGCCACGGTACGAAATTCAGGGCCAGAGTGATTCCCCAATCAATGACAATGTGGAGGACAAATTTTACATAGCATTAGAGGAAGAAACAGTCAGAAATGATGATCAGGTAATGTGGCAAAAAAAGGTCAGGTATGGTGATGAGTTAGTGAGTGAAACAATGCTTATAATGCCTATATTACTGCTTGAAAACCAATATACTCTCGTACTACATATAAATTCGTACCAAGTAAATATATAAAAAACGTTTATGAGTGGTGTGAAATAGTTATCCTCCCATAGAACTCGTTTTCTTTGGTGCCAGCCTGTTAGAAAACCCAGTAAGGTAAGGAGGTACTCCTACCTGTTTCGAGTATTTTAAACCTCAGGTGAGCGATATCTCTATGAATTTTCGATGTTTCTCACTAAAAGCGGAGGTTTGAGCCAAAAAAATTTTTTTCCAAAAATGGTCGGGATTGGGGGGAGTCAGTGGTGGAAAAGTGGTTGGGATGGGGCGGGTTAAATTGAGGAGTCAAAACTCCTACATTCTGGTTGTTCAAGCATGTAATGCTACCCTTAAATGCTTGGGATTCATCAAGATTCACCATGCACTGTCCATTTTTTTTAAATGCTCTCTGTACACCAACCTGAGACTCAGCAGTGCAAGATTTCTCTACTGCCTCGATTCTCCTACTATTTATTTTCAAGAGGTCACCTACATGGTGTCTGTAGTCCATCATGGTATTGTTTACCTTATACTTCTGCTGCTGTCGCTCAGCATATATACTTCCTCCTTCAACTGTTGCTGTTTCTTCTTCATATCCACCATGAAAGTATTTAACTGTCCCTGTACCCTCAGTTGCAACTCCTTCAGTTGTTCCTGTAATGCCTCTTGAAGCCGTTCATACCGCTCTTTCTGTTCTTCACTTTGTGCTTCTAGTCTTTCACTGAGTTCTTTCTTGAGTTCTTTCTGTCATTCAGTTAGTGTTTGTGGTTGTTCACTGAATTCTTTCTGTCCTTCAATTTGTGCTCATAAATGTTCACTTCGAGCTTGTAGAACTTCATGATTGCAGCCAGAGACGCGTCCCCCTACCTAGCTTGACATCTTGTCTGTACACCTCATGGCTCCATGTCGAAGATTTGACTCACTGCAGCAATTTTCGATCTCATCTCCTGACACTATTTGTTACATGCATATCCAACACTGCCACAGGCTCCAGTAGCAGTGGTGCAGTATCGGTAGGACGTCGCCCAGTGAATCATTCTTTGTAGGGTTTGCCTTTCAATGTACACAAGATCAGCTCAGGCGCCGTAGTAACACAAGCTTCTCGCGTTCGTTGTCCTTATTTTTCAAGTAATTACACTGTATGTTTGCCAACTACACTTCACTGATTTCACAAGTACTGGAGATAGACTAAATTCGCAAGGCCACAAGTAAACCTAAATTGAGTGAAACTTCTCTATTCTCTCCCCGGTCCATTTATAACCTTCCTTGATACTCGAATGTTCTACTACATACACGTAGCAACAACAGTTTTCTGTCGCGGAGACATCCAAAGTATTCCAGAGCTTTCCTACATTACATAGCACTCTAAATGCTTTAGCATACAAAGTGAAATTTAATTACATAATTTAACAATCAAGTAAATAAAACATTATGGAGAAAAACTGAATACAAATTAATGCATAACTTTACAAAACACCTCCGCTCACTGAAACTCTGACTTGTAACTGAAATGCAAAAACCGCTGGGAACCTTCAAGTACCACCCAGCTAACACTCCTGCTTCTCAACAATATGAAATGCATAAGTCAAACACTTTTTAAGATGCAGGTATTTGTTACTGTCGAATATTGCTATTATGCTCCATTGCTGTTTTCACAAACTGACAAATATCTCATTCATTGGTTTGTGAAAACAAAGTTGTGTCCACTCACACATGATTTTTGTTTTCGCAAACAGCATAATAACCATGTCAAAGTTTATAGTCAACACACGGAAGACAAGACATTTTAGTTCACCTGTGTTACAGTTTGGTACCTCAGTGCTATCTCTTGCACAGCTATGAAAATAATAGTTGTCCTTCGTTCACCCATTAAAGTTAAGCTTTCCTACCCTATCTCTTCTTAGTGTCAGAAAAACCATTTCCTCAGGAAATTTCGAAATGTTTCAACATAGGAGAATCAGGGTTTGAATTTTTAGTGAACCATATGCAGATTCGAAGACATGAACTGCCACCTCAGCATTCAGGACCTTGACTACTGCAGAGTTTACCACCGCCACCTCGGCTTTCAGAGGGTGATTGCTACTGTACTGTACAGTATTTACCAACCACTAACTATTAAACCATAATGTAAGCTAAATGTTAAACTTATACTATACTCATTATTAAACTGTTTCAGAATTCCCTCTCATATCGACAATAATATCCTATTTATAATTATACTCTACAAGTTAGCTTTTTTCATGGTACTTTACTGTAGTGTCGTTCAGAGTACACATTATGCTCCAACAATAATTACAGCACACATAATTACAAAACTGGTATGAAATAATGTTTTTCTGTTGTTTTTGTTTTGCCATTCTTTCGAGGAGCTTGTTGTGATTCAAACGATTATGACCTATGTTTTTATAGCACACTACTCGTTTGGGAGTTATAGCCCTCCCCCCTTACCCTATGAAAAGCATGGGGGGAAAGATTTGGAAAAATGGCTTTGGTTGGGGGAATGGTACTTGCAGTAGAAACAATAGGAGAAATTGTTAAAATCACAACAGAAACCATAGGGAAAATGCTTTTTCAATGCCAAAAATGGCCGAATGTATACCTGAGTAACAACTTAGCCCGCGCCGTTCTGGCGACGCGAATTAACGTCCGCACATGATGTGCACTCATGTCCCGGCGACGTGAATTAACGTGGCAACATTGCAAGGTCCCTAATTTGCACAATTTTCAATTTTTGTGAGTGATTTCGCGAGTGATTTTTGGCATGTATACACGGGACACCTTCCTCTATTCCTCTACAAGATGCCAAGCAGGGACAATGCCTTACAGCACATAACCTCCCCCCCCCCTGCGCGCCACTGTCTTGGCAATTCACCTGTTACCAGTGACTTGGCCAATAAAGACATTCAGGGCCAGAGTCATTCCCCAGTCGATGACAATGTGGAGGACAAAGTTTACATAGCATTAGAGGAAGAAACAGTCAGAAATGATGATCAGGTAATGTGGGAAAAAAAAGGTCATGAATGGTGATGAGTTAGTGAGTGAAACTATGCTTATAATGCCTATATTACTGTTTGAAAACCAATATACTCTTGTACTACATATAAATTCGTATCAAGTAAATAAATAAATACTGTTTATGAGTGGATAAAATAGTTACCCTCCCATAGAACTCGTTTCCTTTGGTGCCAGGCTGTTAGAAAACCCAGTCAGGTAAGGAAGTACTCGTACCTAAATCGAGTATTTTAAACCTCAGGTGAGCGATTTCTCTATGAATTTTCGATGTTTTTCACCAAAAGCAGATGTTTGAGCCAAAAAAAAAAAAAAGGTCCAAAAATGTCGTGACTGGGGCACACCACTGCCCAGAAAACATCGGGATGGGGTGGGTTAAACTAACCCATCTTTATCTAACGAAACAAAATCCCCCAGTCATAACCCAAATAATAAAACCTAATCCAACCTAATCTAACCCAACACAACATACGTATTAATTCCCCTGGAAACTTAGTATCTTGTTTATTTTTCTGATGGTAAAAACATATTGATATCCTGGTTCTATGGGATGAAGACAACACTGAGAATTTGGTAACACTGCTTGACTTGAAACTGCAAGCAGGAAAGAAGTTGACGAATGAAGTATAAGTTAAAATGTGATGGCAACCGCACAGTAAGATGTGGAGTGGAGTCGTCATGCACTTTGGTGAACTAAAAATTACCAGTGATACCAGTGAGGACAGTTATAGTGACATTCCATTGCCGTAATTCTTTAAAAAAAGTGATGTGGGTTACATGACAAAAGTTATAAGGCTGGAAACGATGCATATGAATCCAAAGTTTCAGTTACTTGTCTTAGAAAAGATCATAGCAGTGACATTTTTCATCTACAGACTTCCGAAGACGCATGTGAGTGATATTGTCAAAGATCCTTTGTATTTGCCTGAGGATGATGACTTAATTATTCATGAAGTTTAGTAGCCACTCTTTGTTGGCACACAGGTTGTAATTCGGAAATATTTGCAGCTTGCACAAACAAGAATGCCAGTGTCTCTTGTGTTATGATCACTTTGTAGACGATCCTTGTGAAAATCGCCACTTTACAGCATGTGCAAATGGAGACAAAGCAATCACATTTAATATTTAAAAAGAAAAGGAATGTGGTCCATTTTTAAAATATGTAACTCAACCAGAGCACTTCGAAGTTGGCGGATAGCCTAAACAATCTCCAGTTAAAATGTGAATGGTGTCAGGAAAAGAGGAGATCCAGCAGCTTTTCAAGAAAAATAGCAACTCTAGTGAATCGTTTATCATAGTGGTGAGGAGATGCTTGCAAAGCGATACTGAAAAATCGTTGCTTGAAAAAATCATATGGCAGTAGAGGGCTGAGTCGTGATAAAGTGACTGTAGAACAAAGAAAAATACTTTTGAATGGCTTTTATGACTTTGGAAATGTTGAGAGTTAGTGAGAATGGATAAGTAGGAACGTTGAAGTGAAGGACCCACAATATGTTCGACTGGGAAAAGAAAGCAGAAAAGTAGAACATTTGCATATTTCCTGCCAAATGCGGATTGTAGAAAAGTCCAAGTGTGCAGAGTAATGCTTTTAAACACAACATTAATGATAGGCAAATCAGGACAACAGAAAAATATCGTCAGATGGATCGCTACAGAAACAAGGTCGGGGAAGCAGAAGACCAAAACTAAAGGAGAGGGATTAAGGACTGAGAAAGTGATGGGCCATATTAATCGATTTCCACGAATGTAGGGTCATTACTGCCGGCAGAGTACTACTAAGGAGTACTTATTCCCTGACCTAACTGTAAGTAAAATGCACAAACTCTATAATAACGAACATTCAGAGGATCAAGTTAGCTTTTCATATCACAGCAAAATATTCAGTTGGCTTAATATAAAATTTCATACTCCAAAAAAAGACCTATGTGGACTTTGTGATACATTTTGGAATGGGAATAAGGATTGTCAAGAAGCAGTAAAAGGACGTTTTGAAAAACATGTCCTTGAGAAGGAGACTGGCAGAAAAACAATAGAAATATAATGAAAGAGAGAGAGAGCAAAGGTGGATGAGAAATTCCTTGCAGCAACACTTGATTTACAACAAGTGCTTTATTTGCCTATATCAAAACAATGTGAAGTGTCCAACAGGCGAAACTTGCCATGCTATAATTTCACAGTCAACAATCTAGGAAATGGGGACGGTGTTTGTTACTTTTGGCATGAAGCAATTGCCAGTCGTGGGGCAAATGAGATGGTTTCATGTGTGTATGATTTTTTGGTGGATGTTGACAGAAAAGGTGTAAGTGAAGTTGTATTTTTGGTGATAGCTGCGGAGGCCAAAACAAAATTTAATTTTTTCCAGCCATGTTTATCTACGTTTTAGACTGCTCCGTTTCCATCCAACGCATCACTTTTATGCTTTTAAGAAACAAATCATGGGCAGAGTGAAGGAGACGCAATGGATAGTGCGATTGAAAGGGCCGTAAGAAGAGCTGAAGATGTTTTCATCCCTACACAGTTGGCTATGTTAAAATGCCTTGCAAGGATATGTTGATCTGCCTTGCAAGGAAAGTTCCTTATGAGGTCATTGAAGTACAACCACCAATGATGAAAGACTGGAATCAATACTCGCAAGAGCTTAGGATCTTTCGCGTAAAAGAATCTGGACCAAGGGTATTTAACTGCACGCAGACAAAAACAAAAGGCAGAAGCTGTTTTACAAAACACATTGTGCTGAAAAAATTCTAAGTCTGTCATTCCATGATACCAGACGCAACTCTGTGAGCCTTCCAGCCAGACCAGGACCTGTGGTACAGCTGTACAGCTTCGATTGCTGTCAAACTCCAAACACAAAGACCTTTTAAGTTCATGGGATGGTCCGACTATAGTTATTTGCAAGAAACATCATGTTCCTTTTTATCAGAATCTACCACACTGGTAGCAATAATGACATACTGAACCTTGGAATGTGACTTGAAATGGTCGACTCTGAAATGCATTTAACATTCATTTTGTATAACAGTCCTCATAATTTCCTTGAAGCGCCTAGGCTTTAGCACAAGGAATAATAAAACTAATTATACAAAGAAATCCATAGCAATATGGTGCGTATATTTTTCTTATATGAATATTGTTTACAGCATATGTATAGTTTTGTTTCTATGCATGTATTGCGGACACTTAGGTTTTATGCTGTGTAACTTGTGACGAGTTTTACTGTCGATGAATAAATCTCTTTCCATAAACTGTCAAATCAGTGTCGAATCATTACCATACTCATGCTGCATGATTTCATAATCCGCTAAGTATCTTGCAACTGAGTTTCCTCCATGATACTAAGAGTTAACTAAGATTCTGTAAAGCCTTGCTAAACAGAACACATTAGGCTTTGCAAATAGAAAATAATATCAGATTACTGTAAAAAATAAGGAAGAGAGTGCATCTGAAAGGAAAATATTCAGAGGCGATTTTCTAGAGAAAGGAATGCTGCACATTCGCCTATTTGTGAAAACGCCGACGAAACGCACAGCTTTGAAAGGCATTGATGAACAGAAGAAAGAGTTGGTGATAAGACAGAGCCTTAAGGAATAACACTACTGGTTGATATAGGAGAAGAATGATGGCCGCCTACGGCAGCAACATTAAAACGAATAGCAAGCAAGCTACAGATGAAATCACAGACTGATAAAAACCATAAGTGGACAGTTTAGAGATTAAAGATTTATGCCAGACTCGGTCGAAACCTTTGAGATGTCATGTGCAATGGCACATCTTTCGGCAAAGTCCCGAAAGGACGATGAGCAGGAGTCTGAAAGGAACGTGAGAGGAGCACCAGTGGAGATTAAAGATTTATGCCAGACTTGATCGAAACCCTTTGAGATATCAAGTGCAATGGCACAGCTTTCGGCAAAGTTCCGAAAAGAGGATGGCCAGGAGTCTGAAAAGAAAGTGAGAAGAGCACCAGCGGAGTATGATTACACTGGTAACCGGAAAGACAGTTCGAAAAGGATTTTTTTTTTTTTTTTTTTGCTAAAGAATTGATTGCAAAAATAGATAAACAGGATGGTAAAGCAACTGGGCGATAGTTAGAGGGCGGGGAACGGTCACTCTTTTTCGGCACACGCTGAATGTGAGCAAACTCCCAGCGAAAAATAATAATAATAATAAAGTCGACAGACAGAGGCAAAAAAAATCTTACCTAAGCAAGATGTAAGCACAGAAGCACAGTTCTCCAGAACAATGGGAGGATCAGGCACTAACGCCTTGTACTCGTAAATACTGAGGCCAGAGAGAGTAGAAAGAACATCAGTTCAAGAAATTTTTAAGTCAGTCTTAAGGAAGTCAGAGGAGGGAAAAGATGGATGATTAGCCCCAGAATTGTTTAAGGCGGAACTGGAGGATAAAGGCTGAGCATAGAGTTTTGTCTTTTCAGTAAAAGAAACAGTTACAAAGCCATTAGAGCAAAAAAGAGGAGGTAATGAGGATGAAGTAAGATTATTATAACCTTTTTGGCAGGGTGCTAGAAGGATCAGGAAAAAATTGGATCGGAGAGTTCGCTGCACTTATGAATAAAACCATCGTTAGCAAACAAAGAACAGACTTAAGCATGATTCCGGGCGAAACTAAGAGATGAGACGCAGAGGTGGTGCTAGTAACGGGATCTCCACCTCACACTGTCACCTGCTTATAATCTACCATGGGATCTGGTTCTGCGATTTACTGGCCAAAAAATATTCCCCCCCTTAAAAAAAAAAAAAAAAAAAAAAAAAAAAAAAGTATAGCTGCCGGAAAGCTTTTTTAATCCCTTAAGAATACAGGCCGAGGGGTATGGTGATTCGGTGACGGCTGGAAGGATAAGATGGATGGGTTAGAGGTAAATTTACTCTGGCTGGGTGACGGCGTGAATAGCAGAATCGTCGACTATGAAAGGAGGTACAGTCAAACTCGTGTCGTGAAATTTGCTGAAATTGTCTGTGGAAAGCGTATGGTTTTGGTGCGATCTGCTTTGTGTCGAACGGACGGTTGGCAGGGCTGACTTGAGTTGCCATTTACTACAGGTGACTGGCCCGTGTATGCCAGCATGTTTTCTTGTAACTAAACGAAACTAATCTACATATCAAGTCTTTCTGGCTGCTATTCTTATGTAGTAAATATTATCACGTCCTCGACGTTACAATTAGCTAAATAGATGTTCGAAAGTCCACCTTCGTTAACTGTAAATTAGCTAATCAAGTTGATAATTATGACATGGGACTGGCATTATATAACAGCTGTAAAACAAAATAAACCATATAATAGTATTCAACACATGAGAACAGAGTTATTGCATTATGATAATTGATTTTTTGTTCGGAATGGCTGGCGAACTGAATCCTACAGACTAGTTCGAACACAAACCTGACGACCGAAATGTACGCACAACTCATCGAGTGTTTCTTTGTAGGTGCAGTTGTTTTTTTACGGCGTCAGCACTGCTTGCAGGTGTTGCTTGCATCGTTGTGATTATTTCCTGGTCCCATAGTGGTGTAACAATTCACCTAATCCACCTTTCTATGGTTATGCTTATACCAAAGGTTGGAGCAGTCTGTTCAGGATTCGCTTTCCGTAAATAAAGCCAGATGTTGCCATCTCCCTAATTGTTAGATGCATGTTGCTTTCCCTCTCCACATCAAGGTATAGTAGGTCTGCTTCACGTTTTGGGTTAAGTTGTAAGATGAAATAGCCAGGTGATCATTGCCTAACAGTTAGCATTTCGTCTCTCATAAGGCTTTCGGACAGTAATACTCGCGAGTCGATGTTAAGGCTTGGGAATATCCAGAGTTCATTTATACCGTCATGCCAATAGCAGCAAATATGAAACTTCAGGAAGGCAGTCTAGTCAACCACGATTATGTCACTATGGGAGAGTTGTTATAAAGTTTCAAGTGTAGGACTTAATCTTTGGACAAAACCGTGACACGACTTTCGTCTTTGTACAAGAACCAGTGTATGGAAGGGAGGAATGGTGCGAAAGGAAATGAGGCTGGGTTGGAGAGAATGTGAGTATGGTGTGAAAGGTTGGGTGAGAGGTAAAGGTTGTAGGTGATGTCAGAAGGAAGGTGGGTGTTGAAAAGAGGGTATGAGAGAGGGAATTATAAGTCATGTGAGGGAAAGCGTAACTAAGAGAAAGAGTGGTTAAGAATACTGGTGTGAGAAGGAAGTCTAGTGGGCGAGGGCGTGGGAAGCAGAGTGGATGTTAGCGTAAGGGTGAGAGGCAGGTAGGTTTGAATAAACCCAGAAGCAATGGTGGGAGAGGTTGAAAATTGTTCGAGAAACTGAACTTGTGAGTATGGGTGCCGACGTAATGAGAATGCGAGGGTACAGAGGGTTGAAAGCGTGGGTGAGGGAGCGGAGTAATTGTGTAAAAGGCGAGATGGGAGGCACTGGACAAAATTACAACCTCAGGGTTGTCGAAAAGCACTGAACCATTAATATCATCAAGCTCTTGAGAAGTTGTTATGTACTCTTTATTCCTCTGAGGCATCCAGTCTTTGTGTGTGTGTGTGTGTGTGTGTGTGTGTGTGTGTGTGTGTGTGTGCGTGTGTGTGTGTGTGTGTGTGTGTGCGTGCGCGCGCGTTCGTGTATTCCTTCTCCTTCTTCTATGTGTTACTTTGTTCGAAACGTGTCTGAATGCGTGTTTTAATGTCCTTTTCTTCATAGCCCCAAAAAGTTACAAGGGTTGACAATTATATACTACACATTTCAGAATATCTTTCGTCATTAATATAATAATTATTGAACTACTAATTACAGTGGAAAAAGAATAAGTGTGCTGATAGTCCTTATGGCTCAAACAAGACGACTAAAGTTAGGGTAGAGCTATAGGGTCGAGAATTCCATAACCCACAAATGAGTTAGCAAAATAAGGATGTTCCAGCATCGTACGCCGGTACCATGCCAATCCCGAGCACAGAAAATAATGGCATGTGGTTTGGTGTGTATTGTTGGTGGAAAATGTATAGGATAGTATACTGGCCTACCCCTCATGCCACTATAACAGTGAAAGGGTTCATGAAAAGCGAAATGTCAAAAACTAGTCCTAAGGGCTACCGGAACGGCAGCTGCAGCTCTGCCTGTCACCTGATTTTCATTTTATCCGTGGAATACTGCCATTTTCGATGGGTGCTACAGTTTTCCTTCCTTCTCCTAACGTGGGCACCCAGGTTTGGGTACAGGACACCACCACCAAGCTCTGGGACAGGTCAGGTGTGGTGGTTGAGAGCTGCCCCCACAGGCAATATGCTGTCAGACTATGTGGTCGTGGCGAGATGTCAATCCGTAATCGACATCATCTGCGGCCTGTAAAACTAGGAACCCCAACTACCCTCGCAGTTTCCCTTGCTGACAACCCACCGTATGCCTTCTCACCTGAGATGCCTCCTAGCCACAAGCCACTCATACCCACCATAGGTCACCAAGGCCCTGAAGGCACTGCAGGCACCTAGGTGGACGAACTTTTAGTGCCTATACTATGGGGGTTGAAGGTCATGCATTATGGCAAATTGGTACTGCTTTATACTAGAGTATGGGATGTGTAATTTTATATTGTCTTTTTCCATAAGGATGAATAATAGAATATACAGCATGACTTTCATTAACATGGGAAACCTTACAGTATTATGATTGTCATACCCACTACACAAGGCACATATTATCTATTACGTTCAGCTACCAATGATTTCCATTGTATTATATTCCTTGCTCAACAGTAGTAGTATTTTTTTGGTTCCCATTAATTTGGGGGATATACAGGATGTGGAATGTATGTCACAAAGATAATAATACTGTATATGTAACACAAAGCCCTTTCTCAGGAAATTCAGCGGAGAGATGATGAGCTTCATCTAGCAAAACGTCTATGTAATTATCTATGAGAGAGAGAGAGAGAGAGAGAGAGAGAGAGAGAGAGAGAGAAGCATGTTAACACTGAAATTATAACAGGCTTGGCAGGTACAGTTAATGATAGCGGACATGGCATCCTGTATACAATAAAGTGTGTGTGTGTGTGTGTAGCCCGGCTGAAATGGAAAAAGGATTTCCATGAAATTTGGCAGGATGGTTGGAAGCGGGTCACAGATGAGAGCGTTACAGTTTCATGTCGTATGAAAGTTTCTAAAATGATATTTTGAAATCGATGATTGATCCCATTAGTGTTTCAAGACTCAGAAAATGTGGCGGGCCTTTTCTGTTGAGTTTCATGCATCGAAACATACCATTCGTTGCAAGAAAAGCAAAGTGCTGTTAAGAAATCTCTCGTTTCGGTTAATGGTAAGCCGCCAGATAAGTGCGTGAAGCACTTATCACTAAAATAACCAATAACAGACTTGGAATCACTGGAAGAAATTAAAACAGGCTTCGATAAGATGCTTGGCTACATTGTACTCGTTTTACTCGAGCTGGGCCAAAAACTGCCATCTCTGCATCTTTAATGCTGAGTTGTAGCAGCTGATGAACATTAAAATATGATGCTAGTCACGAAGAAGTGCTGTAAGAAGGATACAGACATGTAACTGTCTTTATCGTTCAACGAACCTCGTGAAATAAGGTGCAAAAAGACGAAAATATGGGCCAAGTTAATGTCATAAGAGGACAGTATAATGATCATAGAACGCTGGAATATGGGATTAAAAACATTAACGTGTATGAGTAAATAATAAAATTATTATCCAGACTACTGTGGATGATAATAAGTCTGATAATTCCATAATCGATGATAAACAGTCATGGACAAAATAATTCAGAGTTTGGCAACAGTGAAGTAAATAATAAGATCTAAAAATTGCATAATGGTATGGTATTAATATATAATATGATATGTATATAATTCAACACGAATGTTATTTAGTACTGTAGGTATGGCAGAACCGGAGTAAATGGACCTTTTTTTTTTTTTGGCTCAAACATCCGCTTTTGGTGAGAAACATCGAAAATTCATAGAGAAATCGCTCACCTGAGGTTTAAAATACCGGATTTAGGTGCGAGTACTTCCTTACCTGACTGGGTTTTCTAACAGCCTGGCACCAAAGAAAACGAGTTCTATGGGAGGATAACTATTTTATCCACTCATAAACAGTATTTATTTATTTACTTGGTACGAATTTATATGTAGTACAAGAGTATATTGGTTTTCAAACAGTAATATAGGCATTATAAGCATTGTTTCACTCACTAACTCATCACCATTCATGACCTTTTTTTCCCACATTACCTGATCATCATTTCTGACTGTTTCTTCCTCTAATGCTATGTAAACTTTGTCCTCCACATTGTCATCGATTGGGGAATCACTCTGGCCCTGAATGTCTTTATTGGCCAGGTCACTGGTAACAGGTGAATTGTCGAGATAATGGTGTGCAGGGGGGGGGGAGAGGTTATGCGGTGTAAGGCATTGTTCCTGCTTGGCATCTTGTAGAGGAATAGAGGAAGGTGTCCCGTGTATACGTGCCAAAAATCACTCGCGAAATCACTCGCGAAAATTGAAAATTGTGCAAATTAGGGACCTTGCAATGTTGCCGCGTTAATTCACGTCGCCGGGACGGCACGGGGTTTTACTGCAGTCCATTAGTTTTCACCTGACGAAAATCCTTAACCCGTTTCACATGATCAGATGGGAGCTGACTTGACTAGTAACCAAGAAGACTCACTACCATCTCATAACCAAGGCTCATCGAATTTCATGCAACCACTACTAATTACCAGCATTAAAAGTGTGGGAGGCTCCCAGTTCTGTCAGATGAAAACAAACCTACCTTGGGTGTTGTGTAGCTACCATTGCAAAGCATCGGGTAAAGTAAAATCTCATCCTTTAACTCAATAACGGAGACATTTGGAAAAAAACAGGGGTAGTAAATAAAAAAAAAATGGGTATGAGTCCAGTAAAATAGTTATTAATGAGAATTAAAGGCATTGAGATACGGGGTTAAACGCCAGTGAATGGATTCATAGATACTGATTATGCCTGCGAAAGCTTGAATGATGGCTGTTTTCTAGTTATTTACGGAAGTAATAACCGCTTCCAAGGTCCGCACTTATCATTTGATGAGCTGGAGATATTGAAGAGTCCTTGGGTGACGGTTCTTTAAAAGATTCTGAACAGCGCAACACTCACAGAATTAAACACAGTACCGACATCACCTCCCCGTTTGAGGGGGGGGTAATCTTAACGCTTGCAAGACTGATAGGTCAGCTTCCATCAGTTTTTTACAACCTTAAATGTATCATACATGCGTAAATTTAGTCAAAGGATGCGTGGCTGGGCAAGAATCAACTTAAAATGGAAGAGTAAAAAATAATAAGCGTTGTAAATGTCAGGAAATACTGAAAAATAAGAAAAGAAATTCTCTTTACCACACTGACATTCCACTCGGTTAAACGAAATTATACGTGCAAGACAGTCAGTAAGATTGTAAGGGCAAGTATTTAAAATTAATCTAATTAGCTGAGTATGCCGTTTTTTATTATACATGTAATCTACATTGCAAAACAATAAAGGCTAACTTACCAGTCTGTTTTGTTTCTGTATATATTTTTATTTTGCCATTTCCAGAAGTACTGTAAAGTATCCGGAAACTACGTTTTCTCTAATTTATACTTATTAAGAGGTATCTCTAAGTGTGAAAAATACTGTATTTTTGTGTAAGCATTTATTTGAATATACGACTTTCAGAGTATTCTCGATTTTTTTTTTTGTAAAATCTGCACTTGCGTCCCCCCCCCCCAAAAAAAGGAGAAATCTGAAGATTATTATAAGTTCAAGAAAAATTCAAGTATATTAAGTTGAATCATTCACATTATTGGTAATCCGGAGGATAAATTATTTCCAAATAAAAAGTCTCCAAGCAATTAAAGAATTCTGTGAAATAATAATTAGTTCAACCAGGTGGACACTGAGAAAGGCCAAATGTAGAGTACAAGATTCAGTTTATTTAAACGTTTCGCCCAACATAGCTTCTTCAGGAATAACATCAGTGGACAACGCTCCTCTCCTTTAATAGTTTCCAGCCTGGCTGGTGACATAAACACAACAAATAAACAATCTTACATTACCTGGCTAAACTGGTTGTCTGCTCGTTAAGAGGAATGCCAATGGCTCCGCTAACATGAAGAATCCGTTACTTCGGTTGATATTACATACATTTGCAATGAAGGTGGACTCATAACATCTACGTGTCTTGGTACTGTCTGCGTATTTAATCCTTTTTTAATCTTTCCTGTAGGCTCTTTCCAGATTTAACGTAGCAACAAGAGCCACCCTTCTTACGAAAGTCAGCAGAGAAATGGTAACGACTAAAACTGCTCTGGGATATGTCAGTAATGGGAGAGATTTGGGTGTTGATGAGGAAAAAGGCTAAAGGGAATATGGATTTAAGCAAACGGTAACTATTATTCAGATTGGCACTAGACCACGATGTTGGTACAGTGTCAGGCCGAACCCACACGTCTCCACCGACAAGCATGATTTGTGGTTGCAGTAACCGCTGCTGGCAAGTCGCTTGAAGACAACCAAGAGAGCCCCATGCCGTCAACCCTATCCTGCCGGTGGTGGCAATCTGAGATACCACCAGGTTTTCTGTTAATACTGCAGAGGCCATTTTTAAAGGTGGGTGAAACAGAATTTTGTATGTGTAATGTGCATGTAATATGGTGTAGACAGTCAGAGGGAGAAGATTGTGAGAGTATGCTGGCATGTTTTCTGGGTTAATGAAAATATCGAAAAAATCCAACAGCTGGAGATGATCAGGAACAGGTCCTGATTGCTAGTGAAATAGGAGCAACAGCTCTCAGTATAACAAGTTTGCAGTCTCCCTGGGAAGTTTGGTGCTACAGTCTGCTAACTACAAAATGTGTCGAATACTCGTAAAGAAGACAATAAAGGAAGATGTGTTGGAAAGCCTCTTTATCCGATGACAGCACGGGCCGAAGGGCGATAGGTACGGTGATAAAGTGACAGTTGGAAGTGCGAGGTGAATGGGTTAGAGATAAATTTAGAGTGGTTGGGTACCGGTGTGAGAGGCAGAATCGAAGTCTGTGAGGGAGAAGGTACGAGAACCGATGTAAGGGAGGGAGTAATGGTGTGAAAGGAACTGAGCTTGGATGAGTGGGAATGTACTACTAGTGTGAGAGGTTCGGTAAGAGATAGGTTTGTGGGTGAGGGTGTGGCAACCAAGGTGGGTGTTCAAATGAGGGTGTTCGACTGAATATCAGAAGCAGTTTGAAGGAGGGCGAAACTGATTGATAAGAAGCAAGGCTGGGTGAGTCAAGTTAAAAATACTAGTGTGAGATGTAGGATGAGTGGGTGAGGGCGCGAGGAGCAGAGTAGATGTTGGCGTGAAGCTGCGAGAAGCAGGGAGGAATGACTATCTAGAAGCAGGGAGGTTTGACTTAGCCTGGAAGTAACGGTGGTAGAAGGAGAAAGTAACTGTCCGAGAAATTGAACCGGTGAATAAGGGTGCAGAAATAATAAGATGGTGTGCGTAAACGGGGCTGCAGGCGTGGGTGAGGGGACGAATTAAATGTGAGAGAGGTGAGGTGGACGGCCCTGGACGGAATTATAAATTCAGGGTTGTCAAGGAAACACTGAGACATTAATATCATCACAGCTCTTGAGATTTTGTGACGTACCTTTTATTTCTCCGAGGCATCCGACCTGTGTGTGTGTGTGTGTGTGTGTGTGTGTGTGTGTGTGTGTGTGTGTGTGTGTGTGTGTGTGTGTGTGTGTGTGTGTGCTTATAATTCGTGATTCCTTTCCTCCTTCTGGATTTGTTTTAAGAGACAATGAATGGAGGAAGGAATAACAAAGGAAATAAAAAAAAAATCCATTCATATAATACTTATAACAACTGAATTTAAATAAAAGTGGATTAAATGTTTGTGGGAAGCAACTCTCAGGATGTGAATTCCAGAGAGCAGTAGTTCTGGAGATAAATTAATTTTGATAAACAGAGGTTCTGCATTGCGGGGGAGAGACTGTGAGTTCATGGACGCTCCCAGCTGCCCGAGTGTTTTGGGAGAAAATGTCAATGGGAGGCACAATTGAAGCAAGTTCATCAGAGCACTTACGATAAAAATATCGGTAAAATAATGCTAAAGATGCAACATCTCTACGTACTGATAATGGAGGAAGGTCCTGCTTAATGGCAGGATTATTGATTAATCTAATGGCTTTATTTTGATTTTTGTCCAGCTCCCTCAATGCAACCGCTCCACTTCCAGAAGGGAACTAAATGGTACTTTGCGTATTTGTTGAAAGTGTTATTTGAATCATTTTCATTATATGCTTCTCTTCCCCATAAGTGAAAAGTTACGCACATTCATAGTTCATAACTAAACACTGCAGAGTTTTGACTTCCCCATTATAATAATTATTGTACGTACCACTTCATGGACTTGGAGAAAGCTTATGACAGAATAGATAGGAAAGGTATGTGGAAGGTATTAAGAATATATGGAGTGGAGGGGAAATTGTTGAGTGCTGTGAAGAGTATGTACGAGGGAGCTAGGGCTACGGTGCGAGTGGATGGTGAGCTGAGTGAGTTCTTTGATCTCAATGTGGGACTGAAACAGGGGTGTGTAATGTCTCCATGGCTGTTTAATATATATATGGATGGGGTCGTAAAGGAGGTAGAAGGTAGGGCAGTGGATGTGGGGGTGGCCCTAATGAATGAGGGTGAGATTTGGAAGCATCCGGTGTTGCTGTTTGCTGATGATACAGTATTGTTGAGTGAAGATGAATGGGAGTTGCAAGGTTCGGTGAATGAATTTGGGACAGTGTGTAGGAGGAGGAAGCTGAAAGTTAATGTAAACAAAAGTAAAGTTATGGTGTTTGAGAGGAATGAAGTCACAGAGTGTGCAGTGAGGTTGGATGGTGAGGATATGGAGAATGTGAGTGCATTCAAGTACTTGGGTAGTGTGATGAGTAAGGATGGAACTTTGGGGGATGAAGTACGTGAAAGGGTACAGCAGGGAAGGAAGGTTGTTGGCACACTGAAAGCAGTGATGAGAAATAGGGAGGTGAGTATGGAGGTTAAGAAGTCTCTGCATGATGGTATTGTGATCCCTACCCTGACGTATGGAAGCGAGGCGTGGACCTTGCAAGAGGGGAACAAGTCAAGAGTGAGAGCAGTGGAAATGAGTTACTTGAGAGGAGCATGTGGAGTGACATGGAGGGACAGGTTGACGAATGAAGAAGTGAAGGAACGTTGTGGGGTAGATGTGGATGTGGTTGAAAAGATTAGGAGAAATACACTGAGGTGGTTTGGACATGTGGAGAGGATGGAGAGTGAAAGACTGACTAAGAGGGTGTATGTGGGTGAGGTGGAGGGAGGGAGAGGGAGGGGTAGACCGAGGATGAGGTGGAGGGATGGAGTTGAGAGGTATATGAGGGAGGGGGGGGGTGAGTTGGGGGGAGGGGGGTCAAATGGTGGGTGACAGAGTGGCTTGGAGGCGTTTTGTCTGCGGCCACCCTTTGCGGGATTAGGGCGTCGGGCTATAGATAGATAGATAGACCACTGGGTATAAAGGAAAAAATATATGTGATGGTATTCCCTATGGTTCAAACAAAACAACTAAAGTTGGCACAGAGTAATAAGGTTCGGAATCCTACAACCTACAAATGAACTAAATAAGGATGTCCAGGCCTCGGATGCCGGTACCGTGCCAACTCTGATCACAGGAAATGTAGGCAGACTTAACTGTGCTTAATGCAAAAAACAGTGAATTTAGAATGAGTTAAAGTTTTAGTGCGAAGGGAGGTGTGTTGACGTGGGAAACGTTGGTGATAAGATGTAAGGTCGATAACTTAGTTGTCATTTTCTCGGTATATGGTCAGATATAAGTACTTGCTTAGTGATTCGGAATGGCTGTATTGTTAGAGCATCTTCTGTATGTCAATATTAGTTTTTGATAAACAAGGTGACTTAAGAAACTGCATAATTAAACAGCATATAGTTTGCGAAAGAGAAGATTTTTTTTTCTTTTTTTTATTCAGCAGGGGAGAGTGAGAGAAATGTTACCGGTGAGGTACAGAGCTCTTCTGGTACGTGAATTGATTGAAAGGGTTGGTGTGATTTCTATGAATCGTGGAATGGTTCATTCTCGTGAGTCGGTGAATCAGTTGAAAAACTGATATAATCTGAATGATATGTGTCTAGAAAGAAAAATGTATGCATATACTCCATATTAGAAACACACTAACTGCACATAGAAGAGTGACTGGTTTGGTATTTGAAAAGAAGAAGAAGAAAAAAAAGATTTATTCCAGCCAAATTCTGTTTTTGTACAGAAAGGGATGCTTAAGCTTGCTTGTAGCAAGAGAAAGTTAGGACAGAAAAGTGTTGAGAATTCTGATTGTATAACTGTAGTTCAAACGGAGAAATGCGAGGAGCACGGAATGATAAAGGTCCTCCCGCTGTTTACAGCATGCAAACTATACGAGAAAAATACAGGAATAGAGAACAAACGAACAAATAGGAGTATGCACATGAAAAGAGCCTTTTTTTTTTTCAGAATCTTTTTTGAGAGTGCACAGAAAAGGTGTTTATCTGGAAGTGCTATAGATATTTGTTGACAAGAATTTGGCTGGTTATACTGGAATAGTATGGTGTGATGAGGGTGCAGAAAGAGCAGTGGAAGAGAATAGGAAATAGTGGTTAGGGTGGATGCAAGAAAGATATTCAGCTGAAAGAAAGAGGAAAAATATTAAAGGTAAAGGTCTGCAAAAATAGCGGTAAAGAGAACTAAAAGTATAGCCATTAGCACTGAAGAATGCTGAATATATATAATTCACGGACAATTCGAATCTGTTTTGGAAAGGAAGTAAGTTATGTGAATGAATTTGGAATACTGCAGAAAAATGCCGACAATGCGAGTGAAAGAATACTACCAAAAGTAAAGAAAAAAGTCACATTTACTGAGACTGTTGGTACAAGATAACAGACTGGTATCGTAAATGTGCTAAGTGCAGAATGAAGAGGATACTGTATACAGTCAAACGCAGGAGGCTTTGAGTAATGCATATCGAGTGCATGTTGGCCATTACTTTTCACTTCAATTACGCATTCTTTTCTTTGCTCTTATTGTTTCCTGCTACTTCATTCAGTTAACCACAGAGTTTTCGAGCTGCAAGGGTCCAGTGCAACCTTCATTTCGTCTTCACTATTAAGGAGCTCTTCTAAACTGGATAAAATTTTCTGGTATCGGTCAAAACTAAATTGATATTATGTGTTCGAAGTATAATGCTTGCACAACCATTTTTTTCTACGTCCCAGTCATCACCAGGAATACGATCCGTAAATGCATTAACTAGTCCTCAACTGTACTGTTGAGTGAAAAGTAACATGAAAGAACTAGACTTTAGTAAAGAGTCTGTGCAGCTCATTCAAAACTGGGAAGGGTGCAGCAGTTGACATTTCTCAAAGCCAACAACATGTACTAGAAGGATACACTGTAATTTTTTTGTTTAAACTAAGCCTCCGGTGTTTAGATCGGTGACGTTATAGTATCGCAGAGAAAAAAAGTCTTTCACTGTACCCTCATACATTAATTAAGAAGACAAAAGAAAAAGACAAAAATTACACTACAAAAGGTACACTGGGTGTTTACAGCACGATGTATGCGTAAGAACTGTGTTAGCTATGATAGTTATCAGCTTATCTGGTGAAGTATGAAAATTGGGAATCTATAAGTTAACGGGACACTAAGCACCAAGCAATATTCGCAGCAAGTAACATAAAGAGCCAGATGTAAGTGGTATTGATTGATCTGGAAATAACCTAAGACAAGGATAACAGTGATGAATTGTAGATCAAACGCATCCAAGATATGAGAAAATAACGGGCGTGTACATTAGCATCCAACGTTCCCAAACATTTCCTGGTCATTTTCAAATTTTGTTAGAAAATATTTGATCATTCTCGCCCCCCATTGCCCAAACGGTGAAATTCCCCCTGCTCCTCTCGGGATGTATTTTAAACACCTAGATTATACAGTTATTTGCCTTCATTTAGCACTACATTTCAGCGTGTAACTACATGAAATCTAACAGTATTATAATGACTTTTCTAAAGTTTTTGGAATATTTAACAACTGTTTTACTATTATATACCATGAATAATATTTGTGTACCCAAATTCTGACCTTACCCTTATAAAGCAAAAACTAAAAGCCAAATATCATTTGACCATAAAATATACCAAATATATAACCAGCAACAAATTAGAAAGGGGACTTTGGCCTTTTTGGCTTTATCTGTTTATTCTTCCCTTTTAATGCCCAAATTTCCCCCCCAGAGGGGAATTACCTCCCTTACCTGCCGTTTGTGAGCCCCTGCTTTTAAACTGATTTCACAATGGCAGAAAAGCATTGTCGTACCCTACACTCCCTTACATATCATTAACAATTTTTGTACTCATCTTAATGAGCACCATGTATGATTGTTATTAATACTAATTGGTAGCGTGAGAACAATAGCACTAGGGAGTGCGGATACAAGTCCAGAGAAAATCTGTCACATTAAAGTTAAAAATGTGACAGTTGTTACGGAACAGAGAAAGATAATGTACACTTTAAGTGAGAATACTAAAAATCACTACTGTCCCGTAAAGTTCCAGGTTCAAAACAAAAGAGTTAGGTAAAATTATAAGTTAAAGTTTAATGCTCAAACTAACAACTAAACATTCAGGACTCATAAGGATAATGTAATGGCAAAAACAGGTTAAATATATGGTTAACTGCAATAGCCTCTATTAACACGAAATTAGCAAGAGTAAATTTATCTAAGTCAGCCCTGATAAAATGAGAATACCAGATAATACTCAGTGAATGCAAGATATATTATTACAGATACAAAATATTATTACCACTGGCTGACAATATGATATACAAAAACTTTACTGTGCCTACGAATCAACACCTTATGCTATACAGTACAAGAACAAAATGTAATAACACTTATACTCAAATTACACAGCTGCTAGATGGTTGGAGACTTCCTGAGCACTCACAATAATAACAACTGTACAGGAGAGGACAGAGATGTGAGCAAAATGAGGAGTAGATCTAAGCGGCCATTAATGTAGAGACTGAGCTCATTATATAGGGGCCGGCAGAGCTTGATACAACTTGTAAGAAGGACGCGCAAATGAAGCCATAGGGGACAAAGAGTTGACACTCCTGCTCTGAACAACAGAAAGAACGACTTACTCTACTATAAGGGAGGAGGGGGGGGAGTGAGGTAGAACACGCTCGTGATCAAACATGCAGCATACTGTACGTTAGAATTACACAAAGGATGATGAAATCATAGGCTATGTAACACCTCCCCACAAAGAAAAAGAAATTTACAAACGAAATTTCTTATTACTCTAAAACAATCTGTCTAAAGTCTAGATAAGCAATCTGCAATAACATTTTCTTTCCCCTTGACATGTTGTATGTCTAATGAATACTCCTGAAGAAGTAGACTCCATCTTGTCAATCTCTGATTTTTATCTTTAAACTTACTAAGGAATTTCAGTGGGTTATGATCGGTATAAATGACTATGGGGTCAAAACCAGAACACAAATAAAATGAAAAATGCTGTAAACCCAAAATCAAGGCCAAAAGCTCTTTCTCAATAGTTGAGTAGTTCTTTTGAGGTGGAGTGAACTTCTTACTGTAATAAGATACAGGGTGTTCAATACCCTGATCATCCTCTTGCAGCAAAACAGCCCCAGCTCCTGTATCACTTGCATCAACAGCCATCTTAAAAGGCTTAGCAAAATTTGGAGTAGCGAGCACTGGCTGACTTAATAGGATAGCTTTAAGTTTGCTGAAAGTGGATTCACAGTTATCGGTCCAGACAAATTTAACTCCCTTTTTCAGTAGGTCTGTAAGTGGTGATACAAGAATTGAAAAGTTAAGAACAAATCTCCTGTAATAACATACCATTCCCAAAAATCTTTGTAGCTCTTTCCTACTTTTAGGTCTGGGAAGATCACTTATAACCTCAACCTTAGCTCCTGGTGGTGCAACATGTCCATCACCAATTACGTACCCAAGGTACTGAACTTTAGCTTGACCAAACTCACACTTTGATAAATTAGCTACAAGATTAGCCTGAACCAAACGCTCAAGAAATTCACTGACATGGCATAGGTGATCTTTCCAGTTGTCACAGAAGATTAATACATCATCAATATAAACAACACACCCTGCCAAACCCTCTGTTACAACATTCATGAGCTTCTGAAATGTGGCTGGTGCATTCTTCATACCATATGGCATTACTGAACATGCAAAAGTCTTTCCTAGTGTTACAAAACATGAGATCTCCCTAGCACGTTCAGTCATAGGTACTTGCCAGTATCCCTTTAACAAATCAAACTTACTTATGTACCTAGCCTTTCCGATCTTGTCTATGCAATCTTCCACGCGAGGGAGAGGGTAAGTTTCTGTTTTGGTTATCTGATTAACACATCTTTAGTCGATGCAAAGCCGCTGTGACCCACCTGGCTTAGGGACTAGAGTGACAGGAGAACTCCACTTGCTCTGACAGGGCTCAATCATCTTGTGGTCCAACAGGTAGCCAAGCTCCTGGATGAGAGAAACTTTCACTGGGTTCACACGGTAAGGAGGCAATTTAATTGGCTTTGCGTCTCCAACATCGACATCATGCATCAACACAGTGGTTCTTCCTGGAGTGGCACGGAACACTTGCGGGTACTCCTGCAGTAATGCCGAAAACTCCTGCCTTTCCTCGGGAGGTAGATGAGAAAGCTTAGTCTGGAGATCATTCATGATATCAGGATTCTTCCCCAAACTATCACTCAGGCTCATGCTGCATGGGAGAGCTTCACTTGCAGACTCGGGTGGAACAGCTACAGTGCAGACTGGGTTATTTTCGTCCCGCCTGTGATATAACTTTAGCATGTTGATGTGACAAAGTTGCTTGTTCTTTCTACGATCTGGTGTGGCGATGACATAGTTGACATCACTGAGTTTCTTCTCCACGAAATAAGGACCACTAAACTTGGCTTGAAGAGGTTGCCCATGCACCGGTAGCAGAATCAAAACCTGAACTCCTGGCTGAAAGTGGTGTAACCTGGACTTCTTATCATACCAAGTCTTCATCTTCTCCTGAGCAACTCCTAAATTCTCTCTTGCCAGCTGTAAAGCATTGGACAGCCGTTCTTTGATCTTCATCACATACTCCAGCAGGTTGACGTCATCTTCCTCCGACAGCCAGCATTCCTTGAGTAGCTTAAGGGGTCCTCTTACTTCATGACCAAACAGTTGTCCAAAGGGTGAGAAGCCCAGTGATTCATTTGGAGATTCTCTTGCGGGAAATACAACGAATGGAAGACCTTTATCCCAGTCTTTCTGATGTTCCAAACAGTATTTCTTGAGCATCGATTTGAGTGTTTGATGATATCTCTCCAACGCTCCTTGGGTCAGGGGATGGTGAGCTGAAGACGTGATCTGGGTGACGCCCAACTCTTTCAGAAACTGCTTGAAAACATTTGACATGAAATTACTTCCTCGGTCTGACTGTACCTCCTTGGGCAGACCAAACTTTGTGAAGAACCCTAGCATTTCCTTGACCACGTTCTTTGCTGAGATATTTCTAAGTGGAATGGCTTCAGGATAACGAGTAGCCATATCAATCAGGGTCAACACGTAAGAAAATCCTGAAGAAGTCTTAGGAAGAGGGCCCACAATATCCACCAACACACGGGTGAATTGCACCTCAAAAGGAGGAATGGGAACTAGAGATGCAACCTTTTCGGTCTGATTACACTTCCCCACAACTTGACAGGTGTGAAAAGACTTACAATACCAGGAAACATCCCTGAAGATACCTGGCCAGTAGAAGTGTTTCAAAATGCGTGCCACAGTCTTCCTCACTCCAAGGTGTCCTGCCAAACTGGAATCATGAGCCACACTAATGATATCCTGCCTACAAACACGAGGGATGACAACTTGATGTACAACCTCCCATTCACAATCGGCTGATGCTGTTGGGGGTCTCCACTTCCTCATAAGAACTCCTGACTTTATATAATAACAAGTAGAAGCACCGGCTGACTCTTCCTCACTGTAAGCAGAGTTAGCTAGACCTTTCAACTCAGGGTCAGCAACGTGCAACTCAACCAACTCTTGACGAGACAAATTATCAACACTACGGGGTACTGCCTCATCTGGTGAGTGGTCCAAATTAGCAAGAAAAGTGTCAGCTAGGATAACATCATCATCATCATTATCCTCTAAATCACCAGTAACTTTAGACTTAGCCCTAGTGACAGCACATGCAGAGAACACATCAGGGACATCACAATCCTGGGTCGCAGCCACTTGCTCACTAGACAACTGAAGAGCTGGACACACTTGACTTCCACCAGTATCATTTCCAAGTAAGAAAGTTACACCTAACATTGGGAGTGTCTCAACCAACCCAACCATAACGGAACCATTAACAAAACCAGACTCTAAATTCACTCCGCACAGAGGGACAGAGAAGTAATTATTCCCTACACCTTGTAAGATTACAGTTTCATCAGACGAATTAACATTAGAGCCTAGAACACTGGTCAGCATAAGGGATTGGCAAGCACCTGTATCACGATATATTTTTACTGATTTCCTGTCATTACTGTCCAGAGGACTGACAAAACCATCAGACAGGAAATTAGCACATGAACTCTTGAAAGTGTCACCCACGTTACTGCTCAAAAGAGGAGCTTCATCATTAGATTTTAATTTACCCCTCAAAGCAGGTTCAGTTAACTCAGTTAAAGAATTCTGGGAACTCTCAAGGGTGGACACTAGACCAATTGACTGAATATTTAAAGACTCCTTTTTGTTCACATCACGCTGTCTCCTGAAACATTTCTCTGTAGTATGACCAAGCTTTACTTTTCTGAAATCTAGAGGTGAAGCTGGTATTTACTTCCTGAGAAACATCATCTTTGTTCTCTTTCCTGTTACCTGTACTTTTAGTAGAGGCAACGTACTTACTCTCAGCTTTCCTTTTTTGTCTAGAATATCTCTTGTGAGTGAGAACATATTCATCAGCTAAAACTGCAGCATCAGACAAATTTTCTATTCTTCTCTCATCAAGATATAGGCTTACATCATTATTAATACACCTTTTGAACTCCTCCAGCAAAATCATCTGCTTAAATTTACCAAAAGCAGAATCCACATTCTTAGAATTTAACCACTGCTCTAACAGATCTGCTTTGATTTTTGCATACTCAACATGGGATTGCTTATCTTGCTTATAAGTTGTCTTAAATTTTACTCTATAGGCTTCAGGAACAAGCACATAGGCCTTAAGAATCAAGCTCTTAACTACATCATAATTATCAGATTGATCCTGAGGCAAAGATGCATAAGTTACTTGAGCTTTACCGGTGAGAACAGTTTGAAGGAGTACTGGTCAATACTTTTTGGGCCAATTAAAACCTGTAGCTACCCTCTCAAACAACTGAAAATACTTTGTTAAATCAGATTCTTTAAAAGGAGGGACAAGTTTAACATTTTTAGCCACATCAAAATCATCAGAGCTAGATGATCCAGTTCCACCTTGTTTCATGCGATACTCATGGTCTGCCTGAATCCTAGCTAGTTCAATTTGTGCCTGAGCCTCCTGAATACGAGCATTTGCCTGAAATTCAGCCTCCTTAGCACGAGCCTCCTGCAGGGCTAGCTGTAACTTAGCTAATTCAATCTGCGTTTGCTCATTTGGAGGAGTTACATTAAACAAGCTTTCATTAACCCGCCCCGTCCCGGCCACTTTTCGACCACTGGTACCCCCCAATCCCGGGCAATTTTCGACCTTTTTTTTTTTTTGCTAAAACTTTCGGTTTTGGTGAGAAACATCGAAAATTCATAGAGAAATCGCTCACCTGAGGTTTAAAATACTTATTACAGGTAGTAGAGCCTCCTTACTTTACTGGGTTTTCTATCAGGCTGGCACCAAAGAAAACGAGTTCTATGGGAGGATAACTATTTCACACCACTCATAAACGGTATTTATTTATTTACTGTTACGAATTTATATGTAGTACAAAAGTATATTGGTTTTCAAGCAGTAATATAGGCATTATAAGCATTGTTTCACTCACTTATACCTGACCTTTTTTTGCCACATTACCTGATCATCATTTCTAACTGTTTCTTCCTCTAATGCTATGTAAAGTTTGTCCTCCACATTGTCATTGATTGGGGAATCATTCTGGCCCTGAATTTCGTACCGTGGCATGACATGGCTATACTGGCCAGGTCACTGATAACAGGTGAATTGCTGAGAAAAGGGCATGCAGGGGGGGGGAGGAGGTCATGCTGGGTAAGGCATTGTCTCTGCCTGGCATCTTGTTGAGGCAGGTGTCCCGTGTATACGTACCAAAAATGACTCGCGAAAATTGAAAATTGTGGAAATTATGAACCTTGCAATTGCAGGACGTTGAAGTACGTCCTCGGGATTAGCTGTGACAAAACGTGAGGACGTGGAAGTACGTCCTCGGGACGGCGCGGGTTAATCATTTCAACAATTTGATCTTTAGAATGATGAGAGCGAACAGCAATTCCCAGTTGTTGAGCAACAAGCTTAAGATCATTCTTTGTTCTGTTTTCTACATCACACACTTATTGCACATTTGGCAAAAAATCTTTGGCTTCATCAAGCGTGGTAATAGTAGACATCATGAATAAATCACAGTCACAAAATATCAAGCAATATCCTTATGATAATATCCTGAATATCCTGATAAGAGGTCGCCAAATTTATGTTACGGAACAGAGAAAGATAATGTACACTTTAAGTGAGAATACTAAAAATCACTACTGTCCCGTAAAGTTCCAGGTTCAAAACAAAAGAGTTAGGTAAAATTATAAGTTAAAGTTTAATGCTCAAACTAACAACTAAACATTCAGGACTCATAAGGATAATGTAATGGCAAAAACAGGTTAAATATATGGTTAACTGCAATAGCCTCTATTAACATGAAATTAGCAAGAGTAAATTTATCTAAGTCAGCCCTGATAAAATGAGAATACCAGATAATACTCAGTGAATGCAAGATATATTATTACAGATACATAATATTATTACCACTGGCTGACAATATGAATTACAAAAACTTTACTAGGCCTACGAATCAACACCTTATGCTATACAGTACAAGAACAAAATGTAATAACACTTATACTCAAATTACACAGCTGCTAGATGGTTGGAGACTTCCTGAGCACTCACAATAATAACAACTGTACAGGAGAGGACAGAGATGTGAGCAAAATGAGGAGTAGATCTAAGCGGCCATTAATGTAGAGATTGAGCTCATTATATAGGGGCCGGCAGAGCTTGATACAACTTGTAAGAAGGACGCGCAAATGAAGCCATAGGGGACAAAAAGTTGACACTCCTGCTCTGAACAACAGAAAGAAAGACTTACTCTACTATAAGGGAGGAGGGGGGGAGTGAGGTAGAACACGCTCGTGATCAAACATGCAGCATACTGTACGTTAGAATTACACAAAGGATGATGAAATCATAGGCTATGTAACACAGTGTATATCCTTTTGTCTTAATTCCCTCCCGAATTACATGGAAAAACTGTCACACACTCAGGTTCCAAAACAACGTTTTCTACTTTACTGTTTCTATATTTGTACAAGACAGTAACATTACTTTAGCAACACTAATGGAAACAAGTCACTCAGTACATGGAGATTTAAATCAATTGCATGTAATTAAAGCAAAGGCCGTGCACACGGGGGGAGAGGGGATAACCAACCATTTGGAAAGAAAGGAATATAATACCAAAAACGCAACTCATTAATTTCTTTAAATTCTGTTAAGAATGTTACGAGATAGAATAATAATGGAAAGAGTTTTTAAAATCTACAGAATATAAGAAAGAACGAAATATTAAGTTTAACGAAGGTCCTAGAATGTTTTGTTACCGAAGAGAATAAGTGGAGGGTCATGGAAGGCCATTGAAAACATGGAAGTTTGTAGAACGTAGTGGAAGTTTCCAGAATGTTTCATACGGGTATATAAACGGCACTTCTGTGCTGAGTTTGTTTACGGTCAGAAATCAACGAATGAAAAAGTGCTTCCTCTTTGTTTTTCCTGTTCGTTTTTTGTGAAAGATGCCATGTAAATGACCGAATTCTTTGTTCCACTTCCATGTTCTGCAGTCCAGTGTGTAAATTACCCAGAGTTTGTACCCTTCCAGGACTTTAGTCAGTTACAGTACCTAACTTTACCGTATTGCTTTACTTAGTTTATTGAGTAATTAAGGCGCTCCAATCGGATTAAGCTTGTGCAGGTTTACATCCAAGGGACGGTTGGGGTTTAATGCTCACGTAATGTCACTCAGGGATGAGTGAGACTGATCACTCATCTGACATGTCAGGACCTACTTGCCTACCCCCGGTTTCCTACGCTCCTCATGGGGCAACACCTGATTAGATGATGAATGAATGAATAAATGAAATAAAGTGAATAAACTATGTGAAAAAAGTGTTATTCTTTAATCCCCCCCCCCCACCTTTCAAAAATCATGCGCACGGCCTGTTAAAAACATATTAAGTATGTCTGATGTTGTTTGTTAAGATCTGTCCATCTATTTCAATGGAGTGGACACGAGCAAGTGAAACCCGTCAGGTGACATAACGACCCACTCTTGAGTACTGTATTCGATTATTACTTAATACAAAAAATAATTGCTATAATTATCCCCATTACCAGGGACTACCAGTATTAATTGCTGGATACTGTGCAGAAGCTACATGACCTTTATAATTTATTCGTAAGCCATGTGAAATTCCCTTGTCTGGTACACTCACAATCTCCCCATCTCAACAACTTCCACTCACCGACTTGTTTTTGTTGTCGACGATCATGTGACTGTCTGCTCTTACTATCATTTTTAGGTTTGATAATGCAATGAGATATTGCAAAACTCCACCATTAAAGATGTTCCTACAAGCCCTGGTGTTGGTATTCCTTATATATATATATCTATCTATCTATCTAACTATATATATATATATATATATATATATATATATATATATATATATATATATATATATAAAGTAGGAGTAGGCAGCCCTGCCCAGTGAAGTACTGCTGCCAAGGTAACGGGAGACTCAAGGAATAGCCAGGACTCCATATTCTTTCCTATGCCTTGGTAGCTGGTTACACATCTTTCTGCCTCAAACACCGGAAGGCATCAGGCTGCCCTCTTTACACAACACACACACATCCACATTATATCACATTGCCTTAAACCAGCTATCTTCTCTCCAATAAACACCGATCTTGTCATTACATATCATACACATTCCACAACACATCCCTGCTCTCCCCCCCACCCCATAAAAAGAACCATGGCTGGCGCAATACTGGGAATTAGTGCGGTGGTTTCTCGGGTGACCATCACCGGCAGGGCTGGGTCGTCTGCATAGGGCCCTCCTGGTCGTCATCAAGCGACTGTGCCACCTCCAGTGTTGTGGCGCCCTAATTCTGCTCGTCAGAGCAGTAAAATTTTCTTTTGCAATATTAGGGGATTTCACTCCAACATCAACTCTCTTCAAAATTTCCTCCAGTTTGAATCCCCTGATCTGCTATTTCTGACAGAGACACAAGTAAGCTCCACCTCTGATTTAGCTAGATTTAATTTTCCTGGTTATATCTTGATTCAAAATTTTAGACCCAAATAAGGCGTACGTTGCCTTGCTAAATCAGAAATTGCCCTGGAAGAGATTACTAAATTTAATTGTTTTTTTCTCGACTATTCCATTTACAAATTAAAGTCTTTTGCTAAAATTAAGTATTTCTGTTGTGTTTATCGTTCCCCTAATGCCCCTCCAGAGCCGAGTTTATGCGACTCTCTGTCTTCACAACTAAGTGTCCTCAACATTAATACGGCATCAGAAATTACTATTCTGGGTGATTTTAATGTCCATAATGTCGAATGGCTCACTTATTCAATCAGGACTAATGACTCTGGTCTTGAATGTGAGCTATTTTCGGACTCATTTAATCTCAACCAGTCAGTCAGTCAACCCACCCGTGTACCAGACAACCCCGATCAAAATCCCCACCTATTGGACTTGTTTCTAACAACCAATTCAGATAATTATAATGTCGAAGTGAAGTCTCCCCTCAGATCCTCTGATCATTGTCTGATTCAAACCACCAGTTTAACATCTGCCACATCCTCCTGCTCTGAACCTGTTGTGATGACTAAATGGCACTACGACAGGGCAGACTGGGAGGGTCTCCAAAATTTTCTCATGGATGTTCCTTGGACCTCCTTTTTCTCCCAAGATGCGAATTCCACATTGGACCACATACAGCATTTCATTAAAGTCGGCATGGAAACATTCATTCCCCATCATACTTACAGAAAAAGATGTAATTCTTCTAAATGGTTTGACCACAATTGCACTAGAGTAACAGAACATAAAACAAGGACCAAAACCAAAGAAGCCTTTAACTATTATAAAAATATCAGAAACCATGCCAAAACTGTTATCAATCTTTCTAAATCAAACTTTGTACATAGACAAGCTAACAAACTACTAAACAATCCAAGTGATAACAAAATATTCTGGTCAACCCTTAATTCATTCAAAACTAACCACTACCACCTCTTCCATTCCACCGTTACAGTCCCCCAGTGGAAATCTAGTAAGTGACCCACGTGGAAAAGCCAACCTTCTTGTTGACAGTTTTTCAAGAAACTCAATCCTAAATACAGAAAATCACAATATTCCTGTTCTTGATTTTGATTCCCCTTAAATACCTCCTTTCATGGTTCACACCAGATATGTACAAGCTGTATTACAGAATCTCTTAGCAGACAAAGCCACTGGTCCAGATGAAATTCCTTTAGCAGTACTTAAAACTTGCTCCCCAGTGTTGGCTTCTGTATTAGCAAAATTTTTCCGCTTATGCATCCGTACCTCAATTTTTCCAGCCTTTTGGAAAGAAGCAATTGTCCATCCTGTTCCTAAAAAGGGGGCAACTTCTGATCTATCAAACTATATACCAATTGCAATAACTTCTGTTCTCGGTAAAGTTTTTGAGACACTAATTAACAAACACATAGTCAAGCATCTAGAAATCAATAAATTAATCAATGATCGGCAGTATGGATTTAGACAAGAACGTTCAACTGTAGATATTCTTTGCCTTCTTACCCATCAGCTTAACAAAACAATAGACCAACACGGTGAAAAATAAACAGTAGCACTTCATATTTCAAATGCATTTGACAAAGTATGGCACCAGGCCTTATTGTCTAAGATGTCAAACAATGGCCTAGTATCACTATTTCCTCTAATTTCTTCTTACCTTCATAACAGAAAAATACAGGACATAGTAAATGGAATTTTTCTTTGTTTCATTCCATAAATGCTGGCGTATCTCAAGGATCTGTTTTGGCGCCAACCCTCTCTCTCATTCATATTAATGACCTCCTATCTGTCACACACAACCCAATACACTCATGCTCATGACTCGACCCTTCATAGTTCTTTCACATTTAGTACCTCCTGTACACAATTTGATATTATAAATTCCCAAATAAACACAGCAATTTTTCTGAATCAGGACCTTTCTAAAATTAATCAATGGGGACAAACAAATCAGGTCTCATTTAATGTTCATAAAACAAAATACATTAATTTCTCCAAAAGAAAGAATCACTCAGACTCTCACATAATTACAAATGATGTCAATATTCCCATATCCACTACAATAGATATCCTAGGTGTTACTCTAAACCCCAACCAAAGCTGGACAGCTTATGTTAAATCCCTTGCAAAAAATGCTTCTAAAAAAACTGGGACTTATATACAGAGTTCGTGAGTTCTTCACTGACGAGCAGATAGCCATAATATACAAAAGATATGTGCGTTCTCAGATCGAATACTGTTCACCACTGTGGAGTGGATGTGGAGCGGTTGCACTGAAGCAGTTGGACAAAATTCAAAATAAAGCCATTAGATTAATCAATAATCCTGCCATAACGCAGGACTTTCCTCCATTATCAGTACGTAGAGATGTTTATTCTTTAGCATTATTTTATAGATATTTTTACCGTAAGCGCTCTGACGAACTGGCTTCAATTGTGCCTCCCCTTCACATTTTCTTCCGAAATATTCGGGCAGCTGGAAGCACCCATGAACTCACACTCTCTCCCCCACAATGCAGAACCTCTGCTTATCAAAATTCATTTATCCTCAGAACTACTACTCTCTGGAATTCACTTCCTGGGGTTGCTTCCCACATACATTTAATCATCTCGAATTTAAATCCAATTGTTATAAGTATTTTATGAATGGAGGATGCCTTTAGGCACATGGACTTTTTTTTTCTTTGTTTTTCCTTCCTTCATTATATATATATATATATATATATATATATATATATATATATATATATATATATATATATATATATATATATATATATATATATATATATATATATTAATGTGAGGAAGAAGGTACCAAAGGCCATGAGCCCGCAGTAACAGTTCCCTCCAAGAGAAAAACAAAATACAACAGAGAGCCAAATTCAAGATCCGATCATTTTGAGATGCCTGGACACACTGCGTTTGAAAGACTGGAGATCATAAGCAGCAGGAAATATAGACAGAGGGAGACATTTCCAGAGTTGACCTGTTGCATAAATGAAAGACTGGGAGTAACGGTTAACTCTTGCATTAGAGAGTTGGACAGAAAAGGGATGAGAGTTTGCTGCCAGACGGGTGCTATATATATATATATATATATATAATTTTCACCAGCCATAGCAAGTTCGTTGTAAAACAAATACCTTTCCCGACCTTTTCCACGAATACCTTGACTGAACCAATCTTTGTTGAGTTTTGTCTGCAAAATTCTTTTTCTTATCTCTCCACCTCCTACCTAGCGTTTTTATGCTAGGCTGACAATGTCTTGGAGCCCCGTCAGCCGGCCTCTTCCCCCAACAGTTATACCTAATTCTTGATGCATGACGTGTCCACCTCCATTTTTTTTTTTTTTTTTTTTTTTTTAACATCTGTAACGTATTTTATTTTAGTCTGCTCTCTCACCCAAGTTAATCTTTTCCTGACTCTTTAAGATATTCCCAGCACTGACGATTTCGTAGATTTATGAGGACGGATTAGTTAATTGTCCATCGATTTGGTCAGTTTTCAGGTCTCACAACCGTACGTCAGATCTGGGATTATACATTCGCAATATTCGTATACTTTTAGTTTCATTCATACAGACAGTTTACTTTTCATGATGTCTCGATATTTACTGAAAGCTTCCCATCCAATTGTAATGACTTTTTTTTTTTTTTTTTTTTTTTTTTTTGCTATCATAGTCTTTCTTTAGTTTTAGTATATGCCCTAAGTAATCGGACTCGTCCACTTCTTGAAGAATTTCCTCAGTTGTTATGATGGCGCTCTTTAGTGTACTTGGATTAAACATTAGTTTTACTCCGGTTCACATTTAGCCCTATTTCGAGATTTTCTCTGTTTGGTCTAGTTATAATTTCTTGCAGTGTCTCTGCTGTTTCTGAGGTAAGGGAAGTGTCATCTGCAAATCTTAAATTGTTTTGGTTTTCTCCATTTCTATTTACTGTTTTGTTCCCCCAGCCTACTTTTTTTCAAAATACATTCGAGGCATGCCGTAAATAATTTTTGTGAAACTGTATCTCCCTGGCGCACGGCCTTCTCAGTCTTAATTGTTTCCGAGTCTTTATGTAATTTAATTGTAGTAGTATGTTTCTGAGCAGTTTTTCAATTATCTTATTTACTCCTTGTTCCCGCATTGTATTTATAAATGCTATGTCCCCAACTAAGTCGAAAGTGTTTTTAGTACTCAGTAAGACATAGGCACAGTAGTTTATTATAATCTGTAGTTTTATAATTTAGCTCATTCACTGTGTGTAGATAATACTGTAAGTAGTCGAATACCTGCTTCAAAATCTTGCCTGCTCACGAGGTTTGTTATCTTCTACATTTGTTATTTGTCTGATCGAAAGGACTTTAGTGTAGAGTTTGGAAGTAAGTGGTTAGAAGGTAATGGGTCGAGAGTTACTAAGATCTTTGAATCGCCTTTCTTGTAAAAAAAAAAAAAAATAAATAAAAAAAATAAAACTATTGCATTACACTATGTTTTAGGAATTTTCTTCTTTATACGCTGAGTACATCAGTGGGCGAGCCCTTTTGGTTATTCTACTTCTGCCTCCGACTTCTCCTCTTTTCATACTTTTAGGATAAATGTTTACTTTGATTAGTGCTGCCTCTGATATTTTACTTGTGTCAACTGAAAAGTTAGCGATTGGTACTATTGCCTTTGATGCATACAGTTCTTTGTGAAATTCTTAGACATTTCACCATTCTGTCTCTGCATTTAATGACTTCACCGTTTCTGTCTTTCAGTCATAGAATTTGTTGCTTTCCTAGTGTCATTTTACCTCGGACCTTTTTCAGCATTTTTCCTTTCTTGATCTCTTCTTTGATCTGATCTATGTTTCTCTCATTTTTTTCCTTCTCTCTGTCCCTTGTTGATAAGCTTATTTAATTATGCTCTTTCTGCTTTTTTTTTTTATTTTTTTTGACTTTGCCTTTTTATGAGCTAGAGGGTTATTTTTGATTACTTGTTGGCTCTGGTACGTTTAGCATTTCATACTACCTCCGCTGATTTTTAGCACTTTTGTTAGTCTAACATGCAACTTGTCAATGTCATACTCAGCATAAAGTAAAGCCTGAAATCTTCTCTCTCTCTCTCTCTCTCTCTCTCTCTCTCTCTCTCTCTTTGTTTAAACTGCAAGGTTGCTTTGTTTTCACTTACTTTTGTTGGCCATATCTATTTATTTTCAATTAGCTTCTTTCTTTCACTTCCGAAACTGAATTTGGGTGTACAGTCCTCCTTTCTGTGGTCACTTCCTATATTTCCTTCCTTGATAACTGTGACATTTATGATTGTTATTCTTATCTGCTATAATGAATTCGCTCTCATTTTTTCCTATTCTAATTTGACAAATCCAGTTCATTTTCTCCCCGTTCTTTTGTGAGAGAACGTCTTCATTATTTTCATGTTATACATTTCAGCAATATGTACTACCATTTCACCTCTGTCATTCCTTTTTCCTACTTCGAACTTTCCCATACATGCTTCTCCACTTTACGATTTGCCAACTTTTGCATTCATTTTGAGAAGTTGGTGTATATACATCTATTACTTTCTGGGTGCATCTTTTGACTAGTTTAATTATATTTATGCTACAATGTCAGAAACCTTGCTGAATTTAACAATGCATTTTGCAAGATTTCTGTTAATTAGAAATCCTACACCACTAACTCTTTAATTTTTCCTTCCTCTGTAGTAAAATAGGTGGTTGCTGACTTGGAGCTCAATTAATTGCTCTTCTTTTCCCTGGATCTCACTCAGGCCTACAATATCCCAACTAATGTTTTCTAATTCAGTGAATAATGTATCAGACTTATACTATTCTTGATGCTTTTTACATTTTACAGTCGTGGTCATAAATAATCACCTATCCTCCGTTACCCCATGACTCAGGTTGGCCCCTTTATACGCGGAAAGTCACAGTGGAGTAAGAGGGGCTGAGAGGGAGGGGCCGGAGAAAGAAGGAATAGTGGGTTGGGGGACGAGCGATGGTGCAGAGGTGGAGTGAGGGAGGGGAGGTAGGGTAGGTAGGGGTGGAAGAATGAAATGTTAAGTGGTGATTACATTATTTGTCTACTTTCTTTCAATCAGGGCATGATATAAAGGGGTTAATATTCGGTTTATAATGCTGCATTATGCCTTGTATAGCGGCGTCAGATAACAAGCTTTAGACAAGTGAAGATATCAAGGGCTGGCTCGTGAGAGAAATATACTGACGTGACACATCAAACATTTGTGCGGGGCCAGATAAATGTGTTTATCCGTGTATTTTGATTTCGCACTCAGAATAGAATGTGGACGGTTTTGACTTCCGTAATGTTTGTGTAAGAGACGTCCTCTACCCTTACATGCAATTAATTTTTGGAACTTAATATCATATGCAACGTTTGATACGGCTGTGTCCACAGTATATATGATAATCTTTTCGGTATACACTCCCTCTACACAGTGACCATCATGTAAACTATTTTATGATATATCTATATGAAATGGCGCTTTAAATTAGTTGTGCATAAAAATCAAATAAATTTTATGTCTGGGCACGTGGGTGGATATAATAACAAATCTCTCATAATCTGTTGCTTGGACTTCATGTCGGTATGGTTTGAATGGTCGTCCAACAACCCCAACACCATCTCATCACTTCGAAATGATAGTTTCCTCCGACAGAAACAGTTAGTTACAAACTGTTGGACAAGGCAATAATGTATTGCTGGCTGGCTCTCACCTTAGAGTCCCGGGTTCGATTCCCGCCATTGTGGTAACATATTGGGCGGAAGGCCAATAATGTGCTGTGCTGGAAACTTCTGGCTCTGTACTTAAATTTGATCTGTCACGTCAGCATATTCCTCTCATAAGCCAGCCCTTGATATCACCACGGAGTAATGCAGCATTATCCACCAAATATTAACTCCTTTATATAATGCCCTGAAAAAAAAAAAAAAAAAAAAAAGACAATGTGACCACCAGTTCGCATTCCATTTTTCCTCCCCTACCTCCCCTCCCTCACTCCACCCATGCATAATTGCTCTTCCCCCCCACTCACCTTTTCTTCTCTCTCTGGACCCTCCTTCTCAGCCCCTCTTACTCCACTGTGACTTGCCACGCACAAAGGAGCCAGCCTTGAGGCACGGGGTACCGGAGGATAGGTGACTGTGGGCACGACTGTATTATGTAGATCTTCATGGAGTTCAATCAGTTTAATGTCCGGGTCTCCGACTTGACCAGACGGTGCTTACTCACGGTGTCACGCTACCCGTAGGGACATGAAGCAGTGTAGTTGGACCTACAGGAGACAACGATAGACCAGGAAAGCTCGTGAAATCACAAACAGCAGAATTCATGTTTTGTTCTGGGGATTGTGGCAAATAATCCCACCTTCCTGTCATATAGTTTCAGGTGAAACTTTTTTTTTCTTTTGTTATCTTATTCAGTATACAGTATTCGCTGGAACCTTATATATCTATAGGAGGTCCCATGGTCAGCGCAGTCGAAGTCGGTACTTCATTACATTGTCAGGGCCTTAACCTATCAGCCCCTGGGAACGCGCCAGGGAGCAGTGGGATCCGGCCTTTGAATATATATATATATATATATATATATATATATATATATATATATATATATATATATATATATATATATATATATATATATGTGTGTGTGTGTGTGTGTGTGTGTGTGTGTGTGTGTGTGTGTATAACAAATATTATATTTAAGTTTATTAATTTTATGTAACTATTTATATAGGAAGGGTGTACTGAAAGTACCTGTTTGCCATTTTCTCCGAAACTGTTAATCGAAATGTGATGTTTTCTCCACCAAATAGAGTAATTCTTGCAGCATGACTAAAATAGTTTCTGTATTTTCAGGTGTTGCATAACCATGGCTATGAAGCAGAAACAAAGACCAGTCATCGAGTTCTTGACCAAAGAAGGATGTCCATCAACAGCAGTCACCGAGGAAAACCAAAACAGGGTGGACGGCATGATTCGCGCACACAAGATTATGGTGAATGTGTTCTGGGGTGACAAGGGGGTGATTTTACTAGATTTACTCGAGCGTCGGACAGTAATGAACAGCGACTGCTGCATTTCAATACTTCAGAAACATTGAGAAACCATTGGTAAGAAAAGACCACATAAAAAGCTTAATGCAGTCCAGTTACACCACGATAATGCACAACCCCAAACTGCTTTGGCAACATCACAGGTTATTGCCCGAATGGAATGATCACTGGTGCCACATTCGCCTTACAGCCCCGATCTGGCGCCTTCAGACTTTCACTTGTTCGGTCGGATGAAGGAAAGCTTTCGGTGACGGTGCTTCGATGATACAGGGGAAGTGGAAGATGCAATCAGATGCTGGACCAGGGAGTGCCAGAAAACGTTTTTGCAAAGTGGATTTGAATGGTTGCACAGCCACATTCAATTTCTGAAGTGAAACAAAGATGATTAAAAATAAAACGATATGCCCAACAAAAGTAAACAAAAGAAAGCAACCTTCCAGTTGGGTATGACGAACAGATTTCAGGCTCTAAGTACTGATGAATGTTACATTGACGAGTTGAATGACTGGCTAGGAAAAGTGCTAACAGAATAAGCGGAGGTAGTAGGGAAACCTAACACAACCAAAATCAACAAGTATTCGGAAAAGACACTCGAGCTTATGAGAAAAAAAAAAAAGAAAGGAAAGGAAAGGAAACACAAAGAAAGATGAAACAGAACGAGTAGAATTAAATAAGCTTACTAACAAGACACAAAGAGAAGAAAAACGAAACATGGATCACATTAAAAAAATCGTCAAAAACGGAAACAGTCCGAAACAGGTCCTAAGTAAACTGGCACTAGGAAAGCAACATATTTTATCACTGAAAGACAAAGACAGTGAAGTCATTAAATGCAGAGATAAGATGGTAATGAGAGTTGAAGAATTTTATAATGAACTGTATGCATCAAAGACAATAGTACCAATAGCTAACTTTTCAGCTGACACAAGTGAAATACCTGAGGAAATATGAAAAGAGGGAAGGCTCCGAGAGAAGATGGAATAAGTAGCAGATTTACTGTTGGATGTGGGAATAGAAGTAAAAAACAGGCTCGCCAACTTATTTACTCAGTGTATAAAAAAGAAGAAATGTCCTAAATCATGGTGTTATGCAATAGTTATTTTACTTAACAAAAAATGCGACTCAAAAGATCTTAGTAACTATCGACCAACCTCGTGAACAGACAGGATTACAAAGCGGATATTCGACTGTTCACCATCTACACACAACGATTCTATCTATCCATCTATTGCCATACGTCTTAATCCCGTAAGGGGTGGCTACAAACAAATCGCCTCCATGTCGTCCTGTCCCCCACCATTTCAGTGCCCTGCTCCCAGCTCACACACCCCTTTCTCACATACCTCTCTACTCCATCCCTCCATCTCATCTTTGGCCTCCCCCTCCCTCTCCCCCCCTCCACCTCACTCACATACACTCTCCTCGTCAGTCTCTCACTCTCCGTCCTCTCCACATGGCCTAACCACATCAGTTTGTGTTTCCTAATGCTTCACATCACATCCACATCCACAATACAACGCACCTTCACTTCCTCATTTGTCAGTCTCTCTCTCCATGTAAAATCACATGCTCCTCTCAAATACTGTATCTCATTTCCAATGCTCACACGCTTAACTCCTGTCCCTCCAAGAAGGTCCAAGCTTCACTTCCATACGTTAGAGTTGGTATCACAAGGCTGTCATGTAGTAACTTTTTCATTTCCATGCTCACTCCCCTCTTTCTTATCACTGCTTTCAAGGAACCAGCAACCTTAATTCCTTGTTGTACACTTTCAAGCACTTTACCCTCTAAACTTCCATTCTAACTCATCACACTACCCAAGTACTTAAACGCACTCACATTTTCCATTTCCTCCTCATCCAACCTCAATGTACAATCACTGACTTCTTTTCTCTCGAGGACCATAACTTTACTCTTACCTACATTCACCTTTAGGTTCAGTTTCCTCCTTCATCTTCTCTTAACAACACAGTATCATCTGCAAACAACAGTACAGAGAGTTTCCAAAAACTGTCGTCTCTCATTAGGGCCGCTCCAGCATCCACTGCCCTACCTTGTATCTCTTTTACAACCCCATCCATATACTGATAGAACAACCATGGAGACAAGACACATCCCTGTTCAAGCCAACTTTCAAATAGAAAAATTCACTCAGTTCACTATCGACACACTGTGCAGCCTTAGCACCCTCATACATCGACATTCAGCAACTTCCCATTTACTCCATATACTCTTAATACTTTCCACAGTCCCTGTCTATCCACCCTGTCATATGCTTTCTCCAAATCCATGAAGGCTGTATACAACTTCTTTCCCTTCTCTAGAAACTTTTCCATTAAAGATCTAAGAATGAATATCTGATCTACACGACCCCTTCTCTTCCTAGAACTTCCCTGTTTTTCTCCAACTAATTCCTCTGTTATTTCCCTAACTCTGTCAATAAGTATCCTACCGTATACTTTTCCTATTACACTAAGACAAATGCCTCTATGATTACCACACACTTCTTTTTCCTTTGTACAGGGGAATAATTATACCTGACTTCCAATCCTCTGGGACTCTACTTTCCTCCCAGGCCAATCTGCACATCTTCGACATCCATATTACTACAGTACTATCTCTCCCACATGCTTCAGCATGTCACCACACTCCATCAAATCCTAGGGCCTTCCCCATTTTGACTTTCTTCACTGCTTCCACGACTTCCATCCTACTGATTCCTTCCTCTCTTCTCACATCCCTCCATCTCCCAGCCATTCCCCAGCCACTTATTCTTGCACTACTTTCATTCTCTATGTTCAACAATTCCTTAAAGTGTTCTTTCCATCTGCTCACTTTTCTCCCTTCTCCACATGTAATCTACCATTTTTATCTTTCACTCCCTGACTAACTTCTATGACACCCTGTCTAACTCTCTTTACCTCTTTCCAGAACATTTTCTTACATTCCTTCCACTTTACACTCAAAGTCCTTCCAAATTCCTCATCCTCTCACTTCTTACTCTCTCTTACTAATCTTTTCACCTTCCTCTTCCTTCCAAATTATAACTCTCTGTTTCGCATTTCAACTTCTTCCACGCCCCTGTTTCTCATCCACTCATAATATGCTTTCTTCTTTTGTGCCACAGCCTGTTTCACCTCTTTATTCCACCATGCTATTCCCTGCACCCCCTTTTGTCTTCTCTTTACCCCACACACCACCTCACATGCTACACAGATTTCTTCTGTGATTATCTTGCACACGCCTTCCATGTCCCCCATCTGTTCCAATCCATATTTACCTAATCGCTCCTCCATTTTTCTCTTATATTCTGCCTTTTTTCCATCCCCTTGTAACCTTTCCATCCTCCTTGTATGAACTACTTCCTCCTGTCCTCCCCTTCTTATAATTCTCCATTTCCTTTGGACCTTGATCCTCACCTTTCCCAAGTGGTGGTCAGAAAATCCACTACCCCAACCTCTACATGCTCTTGCATCCATTACACACCTTCTCACACTACCATCCACAAACACATAATCAATCATTGCCTTCCGTTCATTCAGTTCACCATCCACCCTTCTCATCACTTGCCACGTATACCTATGGATCATTTTGTGTCTGACGAAGGTATTGGTTATCACCAACCCCCTCCCGGCACAAGTGTCCACTAAAGCACTGCCATTCTTATCCATCTCTGCAGGCATTTCCCACTCACCAACTACCCATCCACCTTCAGTGTCCGTACTTTTCCATTCATATCTCCAGTCAGAAACACTCTCTCACTCCTTTCAAACTTTTCCATGCACGCTTCTACATTTGTCCCGAACCCTGCTCTCACTCTATTTGCACGATCTTGCATTATTGCATACACTCACACAATCGCCCACATTTGTAGTCCAACTTTCAATCTTACCCACACAATCCTTGAGCCAAGTGTTTCATATTCTAGCCAAGTGTTTCATACTCTAGCCAAGTGTTTCATACTCTCTTCTATTCTCCCTCCACAATGAGTCAGCTACTTCTCCTCCACAATGAATCAGCTAATTGAAATATATATATATATATATATATATATATATATATATATATATATATATATATATATATATATATATATATATATATATATATATAATAAACCACTGTGTTTATGTTTTGTTGATTACGAAAAAGGCTTTTGACTCTGTGTAGCACATAGCAATTATGAATTCATTGCGAGAAAAAGGAATAAATCAGAACATTGTATAACAGCTCGAAAGCATATATAAAGAGAGAACTATCTATCTACCTATATATTGCCAGATACCTTAACCCCGTAAGGGGTCGTCACAAACAAATGGCCTCCATGTCATCCAGTCCGCCATTTCACTGTCCTGTTCCCAGGTTACACCCTCCTCTCTCATGTACCTCTCCTCTCCATCCCTTCACCTCATCTTCTCCTTGTTAGTCTCTCGTTCTCCATCCACTCCACATGGCCAAACCACCTCAGCATATTTCTCCTAATGCTTTCTATCACATCCACATCCACACAACACTCCTTCATTTCCTCATTTGTCAGACTGTCTCTTCCTGTAGCTCCACGTGCTCCTCTCGAATAACTCATCTCAACTGCTCTCACTCATGTGCCTTTCCAACAGGGTCCAAGGTTCACTTCCATACATCAGAGTTGGTATAACAATACTGTCATGCAGTGACTTTTTTACTTCCATGCTCACTTCCCTGATTGTTATCACTGCATTCAAAGAACCAGCAAGCTCTCTTCCTTGCTGTATCCTTTTCAAGCACTTCACCCTCCACGCGTCCATCCTTACTCATCGCACTACCCATGTACTTAAATGCACTCACATTTTCCATTTCCTCATCATCTAACCTCACCATACATCCACCGCTCGAAGACAGATATTAAAAGAGAACTGTTACAGTAAAATTATACAAAGACTGAAAAAAAATAAGATTGAAAAAGGTGCGCGACAGGAAGATACAATTTCATCAACATTATTCTCAGCATGCCTAGAAAGTATTTTCAGAAAGCTAGACTGGGAAAACAAAGAAGTAAACATAGATTGAGAAAAACTAAACCATTTAAGATTTGCGGTTGACATTACCCTAACCCCAGAAACAGCAGAGACATTGCAAGAAATTTTAATTGACCAAATTAGTGAATGTCTCAAAGTAGGGCAAAGATGAGCTGGAGTAAAACTAATGTTTAATCCAGTACACCAAAAACCGTCATAAGGATAAGAGAAGAAAGTCTTGAAGACGTGGAGGGGTACAAATGCTTAGGGCAAATATATATTAAATTTACGACAGACCATGATAACAAAATTAAAAGACGCATTACAACTGGATGGGAAGGTTTCGGTAAACAAAGAGACATTATGAAAAGTAGCTATGACGTACGGTTGAGAGACTGAGCAAATCGATGGAAAATCAACTAATCAGTTCTCAAAGAGCAATGGAAAGGTCAATATTTGGAATGTCTTTAAGAGGCAGGAAAAGATCATCTTGGACGGGAGAGCAGACAAAAGCCAAAGACATTATGGAAGTTGTAAAAGTACGGAAATGGAGGTGGGCAGGCAATGTAACAAGAATAAGGAATAACCGATGGAGCAAGAGGCTGACAGACTGGACACCAAGAGATGGTAAGCATAGCAGAAAAAGGCCAGACAGGAGGTAGAGAGATGAGATAGAGAAATTATCAGGGAAAACGTGGCAAAGCTTGGCTCAGTCAAAGAATTCTTGGAGAAGATTGAGAGAGGTCTGTGTTCAGCAGTGGACTTGTTATGTCTGATGATTATACACACACACACACACACACACACACACACACACACACACACACACACACACACACACACACATTCATATAATTCTATCTATATCTATCTATCTATAGATGTGTGTGTGTGTGTGTGTGTGTGTGTGTGTGTGTGTGTGTGTGTTTGTATGTGTGTGTGTGTGTGTGTGTGTGTGTGTGTGTGTGTGTGTGTGTGTGTGTGTGTGTGTGTGTGTGTGTATGTGTGTGTGTGTGTGTGTGTGTGTGAGCTTACACCGATAAAATTTTCCGTGTCATTTCCTCCAAAATTATTTTCTGGTTTACAAATCAGTACATACCATCTTAATCCCTTGTTATGATGGACTTTCTTAGGTACAGTAAATATAATCTGTTGGCAACCCATATAAAGCATATCAGTCATTATCCGGTTTGCATGATCTACGGATATACTTCTGTATCTTAAGGATAGTAAAGCTAAATATATCATGACTGACTGATATAACCCTTCAGTGCATCTAAGGGATCTTGTATAACAATGCTAACTCAAGACAACTATACACATATCACAAATCAATTAATGAATCCCCATGATTTGTTATGTCCTGTATTTACCCTTCACACACACACACAATATGAAAAATAAGCAAAATCTGCCAAAGGTAGGAAGAATTACCCACAACAATTATTCTGCGCCGTACATAATGGGTTAAACTTTGACTACATATGAAGATAGTAATCGTGGGTAGGTGAAAGATAATAACACTATACAGTCAGCATCACTTGACATGCCAACATTCCTGCCTGCTAATGACCTCAGACTCCTGGCTCTCATTTAGGGCTGGCTGGCTAAGTCAACTATAGTGTTGATAATTGGATGTGGTGTGTGTGTGAAAGAGAGAGAGAGAGAGAGTTAAAACATTTCTAGCAATCACTGAACGATAATAATGTCATTTTACACAGGTACATGCTTATTCATGATGAATATATGGGATCAGAGAGAGAGAGAGAGAGAGAGAGTTAAAACATTTCTATGAACCAATGAATGATAATAATATCATTTTACACAGGTACATGCTTATTCATGATGCATATATGGGATCAGAGAGAGAGAGAGAGAGAGAGAGAGAGAGAGAGTTAAAACATTTCTAGCAACCACTGAACGATAATAATATCATTTTACACATGTACATGCTTATTCATGATGAATATATGGGATCATAGAGAGAGAGAGAGAGAGAGAGAGAGAAATCACATGTGACTGAAAAAGAGCAACAAAATTCCTGTGCAATAAAAAAATTAACCCGCCCAGTACTGACAACATACGATGCACATCACAACTTTTTTTCACGCTCAGCCCCCACGATGTATATATACGTTTTGCAAATGCACGATCCGTCATTTGCACAGTTTTCATATTTCGCGCGTGATTTTTGGTGCATAGAAGCGTGACACCTTCCTTTACCCACTGCCAGGTGGTAACACTCCCTGACCCCGTGTGACCCACGCGCACCCGTGACTCGGCCACTCACCTGTTAGCAGTGACACAGGACAGACATAGCATGCCGAGGTCTCTCTGATGAGAGATTACAAGCCATCCTGGATGCATACCTAGCCAAGGCCTTCACTGGCGACAGTGATTTGCCAGTCAACCACGATGTCCTCGACAAAGACTACATGCTACCTGATGAGGAGATGAGCAGTAATGATGATATACCGTCAACAAGGAAGCGGCGGTATGTAACATATCGTCAGGCAGGGGAAGGCCAGGCTAGACCATGAGGACGTGCATGCACCTCTCTCCATCCTGTGCATGATTGGTTGGACAAGGACGAGGATGGAGCAGGTGGACGTAGTGTTCCCACATGGTTGGGGTTGGAACGGGTCTCGCCACATGGAACGGAAGGGGAAAGAACGTGTGTAGGGTATGGGCCTGTTGTTCTGTCTAGGGAAGGCAGAAGTGTAGGGGCAGGAGTGGGTGGTGTGGAAAGTGAAAGTGGTGGTGGCAGGCAGGGAGCTCCCGTGCTCCCACGTGGTGCACCTGGTTGGTGGGCAGGTGAGGTGGAGCCACTCCCAAGCACCTCTTTCGCCCCACAGTATTCCCACGCTCCCTCCACAGCCCCATAATGTGGGGAATGGGACGAAAGGGAAAGGGGCAGGGGAAAGGAAAAGGGAAAGGAAAAAGGAGCACAAGTGAAGAAAGGCACTGCTCTCCACCTCCTCAACCACCCTCTCCTCCACACCCTGACGAAGGCAACGATTGTGACGAGGCTGGAGACAGTGATGTGTCGTGGTTCTGGGAGGACGGGAGTGATTTTGAACCAACAATTCAGCCATTAACAGAGGACTGGCGTCTGGCTGCACTGCTCCACATATCCATGAAGGCTCCCACAGGATGGATTTCTTCCACCTTTACTTCTCTGAGCTGTTTGTGGAGTGTATAGTGGAGCAGACAAACACCTTCGCCAGGAAGATGCACCGTGAATGCAAGCGCAAGGAGACAATGAGCAGGCACTCACGGTGCTATGATTACCCAGCAACAGTAGGTGAGATGTTCCTTTTTTGGCCTTGGTTCTGTTGATGGGTATTGTACAGAGAGGACAAATTTCGGCTTACTGGTCTGCTGACCCAATTACTAACACACATTTCTTTGTTAAAATTATGAGTTGGAATAGGTTTGAATACATTCTGAGCCGCCTCCACTTTTATGATGCAGACGACCCTGCTAATGCAAATAACAAAGATAAGATGAGGAGCATTAGGCTTGTTTATGATCACCTACGGGAAACTTCCCGCTTGTCATTTTATTCTTACAGAGACCTCATCACAGACAAGTCTTGTGTTGTGGAGAGGCAACATTTCCTTTCGCCAGTACATACCCAGCAAGAGACACCATTTTGAGTTCAAGATCTTTGTTATGTGTGACTGTAAAACTGGTTATGTACAAGACATAGTATTGTACACTGACACACAGACAGACATAACCGAAGCTCGAAGTAATGGACTTTCTGGGGCCATGAAGACGATGATAGAGGAGTACATTCATCGTGGTCACGTCTTGTACCTGGACGACTGGTACACTAGCCCTCTTGTCGCTCGGTACTTCCACCTTCACGACACCGGAGTCTGTGGCACTGTCAAGAGAAACCGCCGTCATATGGTGAAACTCGGGAAGAAACTCTACAGGAATGATGTGGTTTTCTTCAAGGGAAACAACATCCTCGCCACTGTATGGAACCACAAGAGAGAAGTTTCTCTCCTGTCGATGGTACACTACCCCCTGATGTACCGCACTGACTCTGTGGAGTACACCGGCCAGAGGAGGGCCCGCATCTGGAAACCGGAGTCAGTAGTGGAGTACAATTTTAACATGAGGCAGGTAGACCAGTCTGACTCCATGATTTCCAGTGTGGAATGTGCCAGGACCACGATGAAGTGGTACAAGAAACTCTTCTTCCCCCTGCTCAATATCACGGTCCTCAACTGCTACTACCTCCACACCTTGACTACAGGAACCTCCGAGACCTTCGAGGAGTTTATGAGGGAGCTGTCCCGAGAGATCATCGGAAAATATGCAGAGGAAAGGCCCCACCCCCGCACCCGCATCGCCACTGCCAGTCAGATGCCTCTGCGCCTCACAGGATGCCACTTCCTCACTACCATACCCTCAGACCACAGACCACATCACTGTTGTCATGTATGCAGCAATTCCAAAGAGTGAGCACCGGCAGACGAGACACGAGATACGAGCATGTGGATTGTAATGTTGGCTTGTGCGTTGAGCCCTGTTTCAAGGAATATCACACCCTACTGCAGCACTGATAATGTGTGTATGTATGCGCACTCTAGTAAGGCCAGTCAGTATGTGATACTGCGTGCTTACGAGAATATCACGCTCACTATAATACTAAGTCATGTTTATATGTGATAACAATTACAGAAGGTTGGAAAATGGTAATAATCTTTGTGGAAAACTATAACGGAAGTTGAAAAATAAAATGTAATACTGTGTGCTTGCGAGAATATCACGCTCACTATAATACTAAGTCATGTATATATGTGATAACAGTTATAGACGGCTGGAAAATGGTAATAATCTTTGTAGCAAAGTATAATGGAAGTTGAAGAATAGAATGTAATACTGTGTGCTTGCGAGAATATCATGCTTGGCATGTAAATATGCGATAACATTATGCCCATTATAATAGTAAGGCTTGTCAATATGTGATAAGAGGTACAGAAGTTGAAAATTGGTATAATCTTTCTGGAAAACTATAATCGAAGTTGAAAATAATAACGTAATACTGTGTGCTTGCTAGAATATCATGCTTACTATAATAGTAAGGCATGCCCATATGCAATAATATTACGCTCACTATAATAGTACGGCCTGTCAGTATGTGATAACTGTTACAGAAAGTTGAAAATAGTACAATGATTGTAGAAAAGTATAAGGTAAGTTGAGAAATAGAATGTAAGTTGAAACAACAGTCTCAGTGAGTCAATTGTGCAAGAAATCGGTGATTTTCACGTATTCCGATAATGAACCTACACTTATATCGCCTGTATTATTTTTGAAAACCATTATACTCTTGTAAATGTAAATTTTGACCAAATAAATGTGTATTTATGTAATCTGGATGGTTTCGAATAGCTACCCCATACCATAGAAAACGCGGCACCAGCACTGCGCCTCAACAGCGTACAAGACCAGGTGGTCAGAGGCTCACCTGTCCCGACCACTTACAAGCTGAGGTGAGCACTTTCTTGGTGATTTTCCATTGTTTTTCACCAAAAGCAGTGGTTTGAGCCCCCCTCCCAAAAGAAAAAAAAAAATTGTCGGGTTTTGGGGGTGGGTTTGGTAATAAATTTGTTGGTACGGTGCGGGTTAAATCACACAAAGAATTATAATGTTTCTTCATAAAATAACCCAGTTTCATAATGTTAAACACATTCCAAATGGCTTCCTAGGCAATCTGGTGCAGTTGCAGCGCTGATGTTTTTCCCTAGAGTGTAATGATCCTCGTAGGAGACAAAACATTTCCCATGTTCTGAAACCTTCATACCTGGGAGGTTTTTGAGATAAAAGTGTTTCCGTCAAAGAGAGTACGGTGTGTTTTCAGTCCTGTTTGTTTGTTTATTAGTTTGTCTGTTAGCAGGGTTACTGATAGACTAAAACAGAGATTTGGACCAAATTTGGTGGATAGATAGCCCATGTCCAAGAAAAAAATCGTTTAACTTTTGGGACTGATCTGGATCGTACAGATTCTGGATCCGGAAAAAAAAATAATACTTTTTGCAAAACCCTAATCAATGATGAGAATTCTTACCTTAACCTATTATGAAAAGTGGTTTGAAGATTGTGTTGCCCTTTTCGAAGAGATGTGCTCCAGTGAGTGCTCATCTAGCTTTTTTCTGTTATTGTCACTGAGTGCAGATAAAATTTTCTGTTCTAAAGTTTCGTGCGATATTACCCCTCTGCTTGTGTCGTTATATATATATATATATATATATATATATATATATATATATATATATATATATATATATATATATATATTGGACTAATATTCTTGTCCTTTATTAGAGTCCTTGCTTGAGAGTTTGGTTTCTTCCATTTTCTTCTTCTGGTCATGAAGCAGTGGTTACCTGAGATCCTAACAGATTTTTTTCCAGGACAGGCCACGATGGTCGTTAACTTCTCTTACTAGTCTTTTTGTAATCCGTATTTTCTCCACAGTATCCCTCACTCTGAACTTATTGTGAAGTGTTTGGTAAACGTATGGGTTTGGGGAAACATACTGTATAGTACGGCATGTTTGAGGAATCCTTTTCAGGTACTTATGCTGTTAGTTCTATTCTGTAATTTTATCAACGCCCTCTCACTCTCTTGCACCATTTTGTTATTTCCTCGAGTTTCAATTTCCAATTTTTCCTCTTTTCTTGCGTGGATTATAATTTATACCTTTACTTTTGGAGGTCTTCAAACAGTTTTAATTTCCTTAATCTATTCTGTCCCACATCTGCTTCTCAATCAGTCTGTTGGTATCACCCATCCTGTATCTTCTGCTGGCGACCACTTTCTTTTTTTAGTACAATGACCTACTCTTTTTCTTTTCTTTTTAACATGCCTAAACTAGAGGTGTATCGGATGTCTAAAAATGCGGATGTGGATGTGGGTGAGGTTATAAACTTTTTGAAATTGCGGATGCGGATGTGGATGCGGATATTCAAAAAAAAATTTTGCAGATGCAGATGCAGATGTCTGATGAATATATCCTCGCGGATGCGGATTATTTTTTACGTTTTTTAAGAATATGCCTTTGAAATTGTTAACGACGACTTTCAGCCACATAAGTCAAACTTAAGTGTTACCAGGACGAGGGACGTGGACCTAAGTCGTCATGCATCCCACCAACCACTCCCCCAACCTCCACCCTTTTGAAAGTTGTAAAGTTACATTAAATTTAGATAAGTGCAGACATAAACTGAAGTTACTATATGTATTATGTATAGTTTATCAGAATCACTTGAACCTCTTATTGCACATTAGTTCAGTACTTGAATTTCAGCAAGGGCAAATTACTCTTCAAAAACAAGAGTTTCTCTGCTGTATCTGCATGAAGGTTCTTGCCTTTTTCATGATATATTAACCCAGCACCACTGAAAAGTTGTTCACTGGGGCCACTGCTTGGGGGACATCAGTGATATGAGTGTACCACTTTCACAAAATCATGGTAGTCTCTTCTGTTTTCACTTCACTATTTCAGAGTAACTTCATTTGTTCCTTTTAATTCTTTTTTTGTCTGTGATACTTCTTTATTTCTTCCATTGAACTTGTAAATGGTGGCTCATCATTTTCATCATCACTGCTTGAAGCGAGTATTATATTCATCGCATCTGATAGTGTTCCACTTGTATATGGTCTTGGTCTATGGCTGTAGGCTCGTTACCTTTCAGCCGTTTTTTTGCTGCCTCATTTCCACCATCCTTTAGCTGATCACACAGGCCCGCAGTTGTTGATTGAACTTGCTCAGTGATGTAAGAAGAAAGAAAAATTTACTCATATCTAGAATCAAGCCACGGCCACACCAACTCGATTACACTGTGACTACAGTGCTGTAATGATACTCTATATTCTATAACTTCCAACACTACGGTAAATGCTATACAGCTATATTCTTTTTCATAATATTATTTAGAACACCAATAATAATAATAATAATAATAATATATATATATATATATATATATATATATATATATATATATATATATATATATATATATATATATATATATATATAACTAATTTTATGCATTGATATGTTTTGTAATATCCTCATATCCTCATTCTCAAAGTGCGGATGCGGATGCGGATGTTAAATTTACCATTACTGCAGATATGGATGCTACTTGCACTGCAAATGCGGATGCAGGTGTGGATATTTTTAAAATGCGGATAATTTGCGGATGCGGATGCGGGTATCCGATACACCTCTAGCCTACACCTTAATATTCAGTTGAAGAGGGATATTTCATGGTGAAAGGAATATAATAGGTAAAGTCTTCATAAGAGACCTTATAAATAGTACGAGACGCGAAAATGCTGCTGGTTTCTGGTTTTCTGATAAATTCAACGCAATGATGTTTCTCACCCGTCTTGTTCCTGTGATAGTCATGGATAATTTTCGCTCAGGATATAATGTCATGTCAATGAAATTACCAAAATATTACTCAGGAAAAATCATAACCATTAGGAATACTCTTTTTAATCTTGATAATTTTATTATTTGCAACACTGGACTCGATACTCATACGACAGTCCTTCACATTGTCGCACTGAATTACTTTCATTTGAAATACTGAACACCATATATAGCCGGTCACTTGTATATATATTATGGTCTAACTATTATTATTAACAGCATTCTTTGTGTTGACGGTGCATGTAATACCTGAAATGTTTTGTAAATTTAAACATTTGACATTGTTAGGAGACTCATTTATTTGAAATAATGGCACAGTCGGAATTATATGTATGTGATATAAGTTACTAGTGTATATGTTGGAGATTTGAGTGGTCTGTGGTCTTACCATCTCATAACTTTACATAGTAATATTCACAACAGTTAAATATTATTAATGTTTCGGGCCCAGGACCGAGTCAAGCTCCCCAGCTAGGAAGTAAACGACATTAAGCCTCCATTTAAGCACCGACCTAAGTGAATATAGTTGCCACGATAATGATTAAGTTACTGATTTCTTTATTAATTTTAACCCGACTTAACCGGCAAGTAAGTGTTTAATGATCTGCATGCAGGTCTTTTAATTTAAAATTAAGTCTAAGACATGTAAAAGAATTTTCGATTCTGTGTAATGGTGAAAATAAGAATAACAATAATCACTCATTCCATTTCACTAGATCATATGAAAAAAAAAAAAAAAGTAGAGAATATGCGAATGTATTTAGAATCGATATGGGTAGATTCAAGAGAGGAACTGTACAGTACATGAACTGTACAGTACATGATTAAGATAAAATAATGTCCAGCTATTTTTTATTCTAGCGACATTTGGCAATTAGAGAAGCGATGCCGTATCCCAGGGGTCCCAAAATGGAATTGTCATGTCTTTTTATATACCGGTACACAGGGTCTCTAGCCTTCTTGATTCGCTTCCCCGCTGGGTGCTTTCTGAAGCACAGTAAAATTATCAGGCGACAGCAAGGAAATGCAAATAATGTGTATACCTTCCTTGCGAAGGATAAGGAAGTTTTCTCAGGCATGCACGGTTAATGTCTCTCCTCATTTGCCTGTTTAGGTGTGCCGGATGCATATTGTCGTAGAGCAAGTTATCTCAGCTTTTCAGGCGAATTTTTCTCTTCTCTGAGGGATCGGTCTTATATTGCTTAAAGATAACCTTAACCAAAGCAACCTAGCATGATCGAGACAATCTAATTTAACCTTCATCTATCTGTTCATTGCCAGACGCCTTAATCCCGTAGGGAGTGACCACAAACAAATCGCCTCCCTGTCCCCCGCCATTTCACTGTCTTCCCCACTCACACATCTCTCTCTCATATACCTCTCCACTCCATCCCTCCATCACAACCTTGGCTTCCCTCTCCCTCCACCCCTCCATCTCACTCACATACACACTCCTCGTTAGTCTCTCGCTCTCCATTCTCTCAACGTGGCCAAACTACATCAGTGTATTTCTACAACACTCTCTTCGTTAGTGTGTCACTCTTTATCCTCTCAACATGGCTAAACAACTTCAGTGTATTTCTCCTCTTTTTATCACATCCATATCCACACCATAATGCTCCTTCGCTTCCTCATTTGTCAGTCTGTCTCTCCATGTAACTCCACATGCTCCTGGTAACTCATTTCCGGTGCTCTCACTTTTGACTTGGGTCCTTCCAATAAGGTCCAAGCATCACTTATATTCGTAGAGCTGACTTCACAATACTATCATGCCCCGACTTTTTTTTTTTTTTTTAATTCCATGCTCACTTCCCCATTTCTTATTACTGCTTTCAAAGAACAAGCAACCTTTGCTCCTCGTTGTACAATCAGGGAAATTTCCGCATTACCCACCTCCCGAAGCACTGGTGTGAGACGGGTGAATGAGAAGCAGCAGCCAGACCTCGTGTGTCTGGAAACTGAGAGTTTGAAGGTGAGGGAGGTGGGGGACTTGGGGTACTTGGGGCACAGGAGGGTTTGGTGATAGGTTGGGAATCACGTTTAAGCCTGCAATGAATAACCTGGACGGTGTGTCTGAGTTTATTTAATGAGGATAGATGACAATTTGATGCTAGCATTTTATTTCAAAAAAATACGTATGTGTCTCTTGTCAGGAAAGTTATGGAAATTTGCTGGGTTCGGACAGAGGTTTGAATGCTTTCATTCCCTCTCGACTTTAACATAAGACGTTTCCCAAGATTTTGGTAACGATATAACGTATATCCATATTTTGTACAGACTCGAAAACAAAGCCTCTCTCTCTCTCTCTCTCTCCATATTTATCTGTATCTATCTATCTATCTATATCTATCTATCTATCTATCTATATATATATATATTATATATATATATATGCATATATATATATATATATATATATATATATATATATATATAGATAGATAGATAGATATAGATAGATAGATAGATATAGATAGATAGATATATATATGTATATGTGTGTGTGTGTGTGTGTGTGTGTGTGTGTGTGTGTGTGTAAATTCATATTTGTTTAATTATTTATCCTCTGTCATCGCACTATAAACATCCGCCTGGAAACATTTCCAGTGTTATTCTGGTAATTATTCATCTCGAACTTTGAGTCTAGTGTGCTGTGTAATAATAATAAAAAAAAGAACAGTACAGTATGAGCGACTGACACTCCTCGTTTTCCTTTAGACAGAATGACATGGGAAGTCTTTAACATTAGTCTCTGTAAAGGCTCTCTCCCACCTCGGCGAAAGTGTGGAAGATAAAGTCACGATGTGTCAAAAATCCCTAAACGTGGGTATTCGTGATCAAAATCTTGTCCCTTCGTGGCATGGCGCCGATACGTCGCACGAGGTGGAAATTTGTCGTGGGGAGCCACGACGTTTTCATGCTGCATGAAAACGTCGTGGTCTTCCACGATTTTGTAAAATTTCGCAGATTAGTCATTGACAACAAGGCGACGCCTCGGCGACGTCAGCGATTACCCGGCGTATAAACCGCGTATGATCGCCGACATCGGCGAGGCGTCGGAGGTGAAAAAAATCTTTGAGATGTCATACGGTCATACGGCGAAGCGTCGGCAATGTATCGGCGATGCATCGGTGAGGTTAATACGACATAGCCTACGTAAACCGTACGATACGTACCGGGTTGTGCGACAGTAATATTTCATCTTATGAATGTCGGTGATATATCACCGACATTTCGCGTATGAACCATCGATTAATCGCCTTAAATACGCCGATGACGGCGAGGCACCTGCGATGGCCTCAGCGTTTTGTCTGCGAGGTGCGTGCGATGCATTCGCCGACACATCGACGATACATCGTCGACAGCACGCCGCCGATGTACCTTTATCGCCGTTGAGTCGCCATAAAAAAAACCGTTAAAATTTGAATTTAGAATAATGCTTGTGCATTACGCCGACATATCGGCGATATGTCGGCTACTAGTCGCCAGTTATATCGTATACTCCGCCGAGGTTTCGGCGTTTTGTTGTACTGGTGTCGCCGGTATTACGCCGACACCACGATTCTTCGTCAGAATCGTCGACACATCACCGACTTCGGCCACGATTTTCATCGTGGCTTCATCGTGCCTATTTACGCCGAAGTGGGAGAGGGCCTTAACTATCATTCCAATCGAACATTACAAAACGAAGGCAAAGAAGCATACCTTTGACCGCAAACATGTATTATATATGCAGTAATGTAGACAGATTCAGAGAACAGTGTGATAACATACAAATAACATACCGCTTTTGCATTTTGAGAATACGTAGGACGCATTACCATAGGCTATTGTTACTGCAACGTAAGCAACTCTCCAAACCCTCCCACCCCCGGCCACCTTGCCTTCCACTCACAGACTCAGCTACCAGACATGTGAGGTCCGTCTGCTGCTTCGTGACTATTCGTCGACGACCAATGCTCCGAACAGTAGGTAATGCGGAACTTTCCCTGAATGTACCTTTTCATGCACTTCATCCTCCAAACTTTCATTCTTACTCGTCACACTACCCAAGTACTTAAATGCACTCACATTTTCCATTTCCTCTTCATCCAACCACACTGTACATTCAGTGACTTCATGTCTCTCGAAGACCACAACTTTGCTCTTCCCTACATTTTCCTTTAGATTTCATTACTTATACACTCTCCCAAACTCATTCACCAAATCTTGCAGTTCCTCTTCGTCTTCACTCAACAATACAGTATCATCTGCAAACAACAATACAGAGGGTTTCCAAATGCTGCCCTCTCTCTTTGGCGTTGCTCCAACATCCACCACCCTAGCTTGTATCTCTTATATAACCCCATCCTTATACACATTGAACAACCATGGAAGTATGACACATCCCTGTTTCAATCCAACATTCAGATAGAAAAATTCATCCAGTTCACTATCCATACGCAATGCAACCTTAGCACCATCATACGTACTCTGCACGGCATGCAGCAACTTCCAATTTATTCCATATAATCTTAATATTTTCCACATTCCTTGCCTATCCACTTTGTCACATGCTTTCTCCAGATCCATGAAAGCCGCATACAACTTCTTTCCTTTCTGTAGAAACTGTTCTTCCTAAAGATGAATATCTGATCTACGCAACCCCTTCCCTTCCTAAACTCTCCCTGTTCCTGTCAAATTAACTCTATTAAATCCCTAACTCTGTCAATTGGTATCCTACAATATACTTTGCCTCTTGCACCAAGAAGACAAATGCTCCTATGATTATCACACACTTCTTTTTCCCCTTTTCCTTTGAAAAGGGGAATAATTATACTTGACTTCCAGTTGTCCGGGACCCTACCTTCCTACCAGGCTAATTTGTACAGCTTCCATAGCCTATCCATTCTAGTGCTATCTCTCCCCCAACCTTTCTCATTTCACCATACACTCCATCAATTCCTGGGGGTATCCCCATTTTGACTTTCTTAATTGCTATCATTATTTCTATCCTACTGATCTCTTCCGCCCCTCTCACTACCCTCCTTCTCCCAGCCATTCCCCAGCCACCCATACTTGCATTACTTTCATTCTCTGTAATAACAACTCCTTAATGTGTTTTCTCCTTCTGCTCACTTTTCCTTCCTAATCAATCTACCATTTTTATCTTTCAGTCCCTTAATAACTTCTTTATCACCCAGTCTAGCTCTCTTTACCTCCTTCCGGAACATTTTCTTACATTCCCTCTAATTCAAACTCAAATTCGTCCCTAATTCCTCATCCACTCTCTCCTTACTCTCTCTCTTACTAACCATTTTGCTTCTCTCATCTACTCTACATATAACTCTCTCTTCCATCACTTAACTTCCTTCATGCCTTTGCTTCCCATCTACTCACAGTATGCTTTCTTCTTTTGCACCACAACTTGCCTCACCTCTTTATTCCACCAGGCCGTTCCTTGCGTTAGCTTAGTTTTCTTTTCACCCCAGACACCACCTCACATGCTGCACATGATTTTTTCTGGATCTTGCACAAACCTTCCACCTCTCCAGTCTGCTGCAAATCATATTTACCCAATTGCTCCACTTCTCTAACACTCTGGCTTTTTTTCCATCCTCTTGCAACCTTTCCACTCTTCTTGTATGGATTACTTCCTATTGTCCTTCCCTCCTTCTATTCCCCCATTGCATTTCAACCTTGGCTTTCACGACCAGCAAATGATGGTCAGAAAGTTCACTCCCCCAACCTCTGTATGCTGTTGCATCCATTACATACCATCTCATTCTCCCATCCACACACACATAATCAATCATTGCCTTCCATTCATTCAGGTTGCTGCCCACCATTCTCATTACTAGCCACATATACCTATGGATCATTTTGTTTCTAAAGAGGGTATTGGCTGTCACCAACCCCCTTCCCACACAAATGTCCACTAGTGCACTGCCATTCTCATCCACATCTGCAGGCACACCCCACTCACCAACTACTCCATCTACCTACACATTCCCTACTTTTCCATTAATATCTCCTATCAAAAACACTCTCGCTTTCCTCTCAAACTTCTCCATACACTCCTCCAGTGTTGTCCAGAACTATTCTTTCACTCTGCTTGCACGATCTTGCATTGGCACATACACACACACATCTCCCACATTTATATTTCCACTTTCAATATTACCCACACAATCCCTGAACGAAATGATCCAAACTCTTTTATATTCTCCTTGCACCTCTTGCACTCAAAAATACATCCACCCTCTTCCCATCCATACTTTCACTCTCTCACAGTTACACCTCTGCATTAAGTCTCACTTAACCCGCCGCGTCCTGTTGATGTATATATACATCCACACGTTTTGTCACTGCCAATCCTGTTGACATATATAAACACGCATCAATTGCAAGGTCCCAAATTTGCACAGTTTTCAATTTTCGCGCCTGATTTTTAGTACGTATACACGGGACACCTTCCTCTACAAGATGCCAGGCAGGGACAATGCCTTACCCTGCATGACCTCCACCCCCTGCACGCCAGTCTCAGTAATTCATCTGTTACCAGTGACCTGGCCAGTAAAGACATGTCGTGCCACGGTACGAAATTCAAGGCCAAAGTGATTCCCCAATCAATGACAATGTGGAGGACAAAGTTTATGTTGCATTAGAGGAAGAAACAATCAGAAATGATGATCAGGAAATGTCACCAAAAAAGGTCAGGTATGATGATGTGTTTGGTGAGTGAAACAATGCTTATATTGCCTATATTACTGTGTGAAAACCAATATACTCTTGTACTACATATAAATTCTTGCCAAATAAATAAATAAATACCGTTTATTAGTGGTGTGGAATAGTCACCCTCCCATAGAACTCGTTTTCTTTGGAGCCAGCCTGACAGAAAACTCAGTAAGGTAAGGGGTACTGCCACCTGTATTATTTTAAACCTCAGGTGAGCTATTTCTCTATGAATTTTCAATGTTTCTCACCAAAAGCAGAGGTTTGAGCCCAAACATTTTTTTTCCAAAATTGGTCGGGATTGGGGGGAGTCAGTGGTGCAACATCGGTTGGGATGGGGCGGGTTAATACACATATGTCCACTTTTGCACCCTCAAGCAACAGGAAAATCTCTCTTACCTTCAACTCATCATTTGCACCTCATATATTCATGTTGCAATCCATACCATATCCTTTGTTCGGTCATTGGTCGTCACCTGCTGGTCTGTCCTCACCAGAGATTTCTTGTTTGTACTGTTAGTTAGTTGTTTTCCGGGGAGGGACACTAGCCCTCCGCCAACCCACCTGTTAACATGTAGGGAACACAAGCTGGTTGGTTAGAAAGTTACCACCCAACGTATTTTATGTTTTCCTAGTTTACAGGAAATCATTTTGCAGGGTTGTTATGATTTAAATCAAATTATTTAAATCATGTGATTTAAATCGATTTAAATCAGAGTGAAAAAATCATGATTTAAATCAAAATTGATTTTTTTAATATAAACACAGTAAAAATGAAAATGACAGAATGTGATGGATGTGTATTGTAGAGACGCATCAAGCCTGCTTGGCCTGTACTCTTCCTGTACTGATCTTGATCAAGTCAGGCACAAGTGATTGCCTTTTGTTACAAGGCAAATAATAAAAAACAGAGGAAAGAAGGCTCTTTGATAATAATAGGTGCTCCAGTTAGGAAAGCCTTTAATGCATCATGTCTTTTCAAGTTGCATAGTAACTTTAGGGTAGTAAATGTATGATACCAAAATATGATTTCATTTAACAGTGATAAAGGCTTAGTACAAAAAAAAAAGTCTTCATAAAAGTGAAAAAAAAATCCAGTTAAGTGAAACAATCAGTTTAAATTTAAAAATCTGATTTAAATATCATATTAAAGATTATATATATATATATATATATATATATATATTATATATATATATATATATATATATATGCAGAGACTTCACCGTGAAGACCGTGAAGATATGTATGCAAAATAACGACAGGAGAAATGAAAGGAGCGACAATGAGTACTTTAGTATATTACATCTTCAGAGTGGGATGTAATATACGAAAGTACTCACTGTCGCTCCTTTCATTTGTCCTGTGGTTATTTTGCATATATATACTGTATATATATATCATATATACTGTATATATATGCCATTTATTCCAACCCCAAGTGTGAGTAACCTTCCCCCTACCAAGAAGTGCTACCCTATGGTGCACTGCCTTACTCCCTCTTCCCATTCCCATTTATTATTTTCAATTTTGTGAGTCTGTTTATTTTAACATTGATCTATAATCATGCCTAATGGACTCATTGCAGCAAGTGGGAGGGAAAAAAGACCCAATATGGTACTCTTCTGACAAAATTCCCAAAGACACAAACAAGGTTGGGAAAAAAAAATCAGATAAAAAAAATCTGATTTAAATAAAAAAAGATCCGATTTAAATAAAAAATCGATTTTTTTTATTTAAAAAAAAGTCGGTGATTTTTTTCCAACCATGTCATTTGGCTTGTCACTGTCTGTACTTGATAACTCAGATTATTTTTGAAGGTGACGCCTCACTCATCCTCTTCACTTCTGGAATCTCATACATTAATAATCAAGCTCATGCAAATGGCTCATTGTCAACCAGAGAGAGAGAGAGAGAGAGAGAGAGAGGAGGGGGGCTTAGCTCAGGGGATTAAGATTTTTTCTGTCCCTCCCTCACCTCGCCCAAACCTTATCTACTTGCCCAAATGTATGCTGTGAATTAAAGGCTTCACCAAATCCTGTTTCAGAGGTTAACCACCAGGTGGTCTACCATCGCCCAGCCTCGATTAAATATTTTTGAGGGGTTTTAAAGACCTGTGACACTGTACCTAATACTAAATTAATAATAATTAAAATGCATGACTTACAACATATTGCCCCCGAGAAGGAAACAGGTGAGGAATACCATAGTGCCCCCGACAACGAGGCGAGTGGTATACACCCCAGTGTCCCTGGGAACTTACTGACACCCCTACCCGGACCCCACGGAGTAGCCGCCACCAGACGACGGGATACACAGCAACAACGACATATGTCAGCCCGGGCCGTGCGCCCCTATGTCACTCAGCCGTCGCACCGTCACCATTGCAGGAGAAGGACACTACCTTCAGGGAGTGGGATTGCTGAATCAGCTATGGGTGGAGTTGCTCTCATAACTCCGACAGCGCCCCTCTGGAGACGGCCTACTGCCGCTCCTGCTCTCACCAGATGGCCAATTGCCGCTCCGAAGGCGCCCCTCAGGAGATGGCCTACTGCCACTCCCGCCCTCGCCAGACGGCCAATTGCCGCTCCGAAGTTGCCCCTACAGAGACGGCCTACTGCCGCTCCTCCCTCCTGCAGAAGGAGACGGCCTACTGCCGCTCCCACCTTCACCAGACGGCCTACTGCCACTCCGAAGGTGCTGCCCTGGAGATGGCCTACTGCCACTCCCCCCTCCGACCGCAGGAGACGGCGCCTACTGCCGCTCCTGCCTTCGTCAGACGGCCAATTGCCGCTCCGAAGGTGGTGCCCTCGAGATGGCCTACTGCCACTCCTCCCTCCGGCAGAAGGAGACGGCCTACTGCCGCTCCCTGACCCCAGCCCAGAAACTGCAGGCCCCTTCGCCACCTGTAGCCCTGGACGCGAGAGGAAGTCCCTATGAGTTGTCCCGTGCCCTCTCGGCATGCCTCCCGTTGGCGGTGCCCCTACCCCTGCAGAATTGACGCCGGTGTGTTTCTCCCCCGCCCCCCCACGATGAGTGACTCATGATAAGTGTGGTGATGTCCCAGAAATAGTGAAAGTGATTCAGGTTAAGTGTGACTTAACCGAACCTAGTGTAACAAAATACAGTGACTTAATATGGTGAGTATCGGGGCAAGTAAGATCACAGTGAAAAAGTAAAGGACGAGTGTATAAACCAAGATCTGGTGAATCAGACTCACGAGTGATGCCCTTCGTAGGAAACTAGTAAGACTGTGCCTCCTAAAAATTCCTCTGTAATAAGACACTCCTAATACCTTCGGCTCTAAGGAAATAATAGAGAAAGTGTTAATAATATTCACCCACTCGTATTACCCGTGAATTCCCTATGTCCCTTCCCCTTCCCAATGTTTAGTGCGAGCACGAACAAGAAATAGAATCAATTGCCAAAGCCCCTTTGCTATCGGAAAATGTTTAATTCAAATTACTAATACTTGCCCATCCCCAGTATTACCATAACTCTGTTCTGACCCGCCGCAAGTCACTCCCCTCGCCCCCCCCTCCCCCTCTGTGAGACTCACTCCCCGCGCCACGCACGCGCCCATATTCACTGCACACTTATTACACTAGACTTAATTGTGTTGGCACCAGTATCAGTTAAGCCAGTAACCTGTGAGATACTAATATCCTAGTTAAGGTTTTATTTCTTTACTACATATTGTGTCGTAATATCTGCTGGCTTTGTCCTGTGTCTGACTGTGGTAATATACGTGTAAAGGTTATTGCCTGAAGATTTTGTGTCCTGCCACTCTTTATTGCACTAAGCCCCGGTCTCGAAAGAGGAGCCCGCTACACGTTAGGTGTTCTAGGACCGAGAAGTCGAGCCTATTTCACCTTGCATTACAATAATGTTGCTGTTTTTAGGAATCTTTTTTCTAATTCAGTCAAGTGCATATAAATATACCTGTAAAGAAAGAATAACTAGGCTTTGAGAGAATCTTAGTCTATCTTAACTTGTGGACTAACACAGTGTCTTGTCTATTTACATATATTTGAATAAATCGTGTGCAATTAGTAAAATATTACCTTCAGGACTTCTGATGTAAGTGTTTTAGCATGCTTTAACGAAGTAAGCTGTTCCACTGAAAATTATGTAGTTACCGAATGCTTAGTTAGTGAATCAGCCATATTATTCAAAACAAAACGGCAACACGGTATGAAACTGTAACCACAGCCAAGTGCAGGGAGGACTTGGGTCTCTGTCTCTTGAAAGCTTTTTATTGACCAATTCATGTTGGGGAAGAGTTTTTGGTCAGGATGAGATAAAGATGGTCCATTTTCATCTCTCTAGAAAAAAATCTCGAGCACAATGCATGGTTTCTCGTGGCTCTCCACCCAAGTTGTCCCCTGCACTTGTCTTCGCCTTGGTTCCTTTTTTTGAAATGGGAATCTTGCCCATCCCTTCACGTCAGCCATATAAGCATACCTTTTGGCGCTTTTCTTATTGTCTGCTTTGCAAGCAGCAACTACACACACAAATTTCGTCATGTCAGACTTAGGCTGCTAAGATCGTCCAGACGTCCAACAGGTATTGCCATTGCTTTGAAAAGTCACACGTCAGGCAGGGCAGCATATCGAAAGGTGCTGCCAAATCAGCGGCTTCAAAGCTATTTTCTTTTCTGGATACTAACGAATGACAAATATTGTAATCACTATTATCTTGCTTTATGGACGGTGCTAGTAAAATTGCCTAGGTTTTATCTCCATGTTATGCTTACAGAGGTGAGTAAACTGATGAAAGCTGAGTTTACAAAATGACACATATAATCAAAAGGCTCCCATATTATGATTTCTTCGTAGCAAATCATGCCAACTGAGCAATCTGATGAGTAAAATATGTTTTGTGGTGTTTTAGTATCAAAATTAAAAAGAAATTAAGCACTGGTTACTTTTTCATTGTCTACCTCGCATCAGAGCTGGGCGACGGAAACGAACCTAGTGACAAATTTCTGAAACAGGATCTGGTGAAGTATCTAATATGGCCTTGGGTGTTCAGTTTACGTCACGGCAAAGACTTTGCTCAATATATACCCTAAATTAACTTTTCTTTTATAGAACATAAATGTTCACATCTATCTTGTTACTATATACCGTACACTCAGGTATTATACTTAATCAAATAGTTGCCAATGCTTAAGATTTTCGAAAAATGGCGATCAATTTAGTGACACTGGGAAAACATATATGGCTATCTTTAGGAGTTTCATCGCTCATATTTTAGCAAGCCATTTTATATTCATCCAATGTCATTCATTATCATAAAGTCTACATAAGATTATATGGGTTCTTGTAAGGGCATAGTCATTCTAGATGATCAGTGAACTAATTTCAATAATATGTGGCACCTTAGGAAACATCAAGGGAAAATGTAAGCGCCGTCAAGTTTATCCACTCCACTGAACTTCACTGACCACCCAGCAACAGGAAACGTTCTGCCGTTTCCTCACCCCACGCTAAGGGAGGTGCGTCTCCGTCAAGTCTTGGTGAACCCAGTATACAATTCTTCCTCTCCCCTTCATAATTTCTGCTTAGATGGGTCTGTAGCTTTTTTTTTTTTTTTTTTTCCTGAAAAACCTGAAGTCTTTGTTGACCTTTTTGCCAATAACTCTACTTTGAATATTGTTGTTTCTCTGTCTCCCCCCTTATCTTGACTTTAACATGCTTGTCATGGTAATGATAAGAAAATATGTATTTTCTCTACTCTCAGAGGCCTTAATACTTAAATTGCTAAAGTGCACGGTCCCAATTTCCCACTTTCTTCTCAAGTTATATATTTCTGTGCTGACATCCTGTCACAGGAAACTGTTTTAACGTTTTGTCAACTGGGATCTTTTCACTGAACTGAATGTTTTTGGTCATTCAGCTAGCTCCAAAGATAGATGATCATTTCCATCGATGTACAGTTGAGGACATATCAAACAGAAACGCCCCATCCACCAGCGAGGTGGTGTAATGCTCTCCGCATCTGGTAACACTGACAGGTACAGTTCCGTTCAGAAATTCGTACTACACCCAAAGTGGAAGGCACAAGCATCGGTCTGCTCCTTCTGGACGACATGTTAATACCCCGAACCTCTCGCCACCACTGACATAGCAGCAAGTACCGGAGCAGTTTCAATTACACAACGAATGCGAAATTTGAGATGAAGTTGATATTTACATATATTGGCAAGTATTTTAACATATTAATGAAGGAAATACATGGACATTCTGCGGTTGTGATGAAAACACGTATACAAATAACTTAAAATACACAAATACAGGGAAATGAAGATAAAGCCTGATATGAATAAGAAAGTGATTTAACCCGCCCCGTCCCGGAGACGTGAATTCACGTCCTCACATGATGTGCACTCATATCCCGGAGATGTAAATTAACGCGGCAACATTGCAAGGTCCCTAATTTGCACAATTTTCAATTTTTGCAAGTGATTTTTGGCATGTGTACACGGGACACCTTCCTCTACAAGATGCCAAGCAGGGACAATGCCTTACCCAGCATGACCTCCTCCCCCCCCTGCATGATCTTTTCTCAGCAATTCACCTGTTATCAGTGACCTGGCCAGTAAAGCCATGTCTATCTATCTATTATGTAGTCCTATATTTGCTCGGCCGCGCGAAAATGGCGTACCATCGACATTTAATAGTTATAATATATTAATACATACTACATATACATTATAATGAACTTATAAGCTAATTAAGTGAAATACATAATATTGTAAAGTAACATAATTGTATGAATATTGTATACATATATTATTCATAGTAAATAGTGATTATTCAGTAATATTACATTTTAAATAAGTTGAATACATATTGGAATAAATGCATTAAAGTAAATTATTTAACTGTAATACAGTATGTACTTGGGTTATTATAGTGAAATGCATACATGCAAGAATAAAAATAGTTTAAAATTAAGATTATTGTAAGAGTTATTAATATTTCATTTAAAGATAATGGTACTGGTCTGCCATATATGGGTCATTCTTCTTTGTGTTATTATTATTATTATTATTATTATTATTTTTTTTTATATATAATTAATACTATATACAAAATATATACACTTCATTCAGGGTGGTTAACTGTGATGTTAACTCTCCCCCCACTAAACAATGACTCCAAATTAGCAATTCTTGCATGCATTCTGTGCATGGCCAACAGCAATACTGCAACCACAATGCAGATAATTATAAAGACAGAAGGTGCTTGGCTATACACATAATATGGGTTGAACATACTCAAACTCAAATCTTCCCAGGGCTTCATTGTTTCATTGATCAGTTGCATAGTTTCAAACTTAGGTGAAGTCAACTTAATACTTGTGCTCATGTTTAAGTCCATATCAGGCAGTGGGTGGAAATGTTTGTGTGTATGGTTGATAATGGCGTAGTGATTGATGGTGGAAAAAGTAGACATGGATGGTGTAAATACCGCACAGTAGTCTGGTGCTATGTATAATCCTGAGGCTGATGTATGAGATGGTGGTATATCTGGACAGACTATGTAAACTGATGTGTTATGAGGGAAATAAAAAAACTGCGAGTGTCCAATGCGTTGATGGTGTACAAGTTTATCTGGAGCAAAAGTGAAGTTGCAATGATGATGAATATTGTTATTGCTGATGATAGCCATTTCACAAGGGACCGTATCAGTAGGCTGAAACGTGAAAATGTACGCAGGACAAAGATGAACAGCATGTAAGGATGTGCGGCACTTTCGCTCAATCGTTGACTCACTTGCGAAAGTGACAGTGTCTCGTCTCTTGGAGACCATGATGAGTTCGGTGTCTGTGTTGATGTTGATGATGACTAAAGTGTTGTTGTTTCTATAGGGGAAGGGGTGTATTTGGTATACTGTGAACAGTTCCGTGATGAATGGTACATGAACTATCACAGATGTTGGTGTTAGTGTTGCTTCCAAGTAAGGGTAATATTGCATAAATTCCCTACTGCGGAACAATGGCTTCAATTTATGTGTATGTATGCCTTGACTAACTATCTGACGTAGCTCATGAACTGGGAGTAAGTCATTTGTGATCTTGCCATCACCAGCATTCGAAATTCCTTGCATAAGTGCCCTGAAATGATCTCTAGTGTTCTCTAATTGTAGTAGAATCGTGTCAATATGTTCTGTGATGATGGAGAAGTGCTGGAAAAGGGTAACGTTACCCTCCAAGTCATTTATTTTATCTATACTCTCGAGAGCTACGTTTTCTGCTTGTTTCAGATTTTTCACAATTATTTTCATTGCCGAGTTCTGTCCTGTGATGAATTTATCTTGGTATGTTAGTACCTGAGCTATCTTATTAAATTTTTTGTTTATTTCTTTAAGGTCATCCTCTGTAGCCAATCCAAAGATGTTCCCAAGAATTGCGCCGCCCAGATCGAACAAACCGCGCTTTTGGCGAGTACGTGTGATGTTGTTCCTGTCGCTCAGCACCTCTGTTCCATAAGATGGGAGATCTTGGATCATGACGAGCATAGTTGACTTCGCCTGTTCTAGTTTCCATTTCGCTAACTTCACCATTTCATCCACTTCCTTGGTGATATGTGATTGTGAAACATAATTCCCTATCTTGAAGTCCAGAGTTCGCATCGGCGTCGCAAGTCTTTCTATATAAGTAGGTAAGTCATGCAAGTAATCTAGACTTATTTCAGTACTCATGACGTCCTTGACGATTGTAGTCGTGGCCGTTGGAGCTATGAGGCATCCTTGTCGTACTATATGCTTGGGGTCTAGGTGCGCATATACCCTTACTATGTATAGGAGAATCCATAGCATAAGTCCCTTCATCGTAACCTACCGAAAAAAAAAATCTATTAATTTCCTATAAAGCTGTGGTTGATGATAGTGATGATGTGCGTTACGGTTGGCTGTTATTTCATTTATAGAAGGAGTTTAAATCGATATTTAATTCTCGTAAATGATGTACTGTAGATTTCATTGGAATAGTTGCACCTATGTTCGATTGTTTGGTATATGACCTTAATTTCTTTTTGTAATCATTGTTGTGTTCTTGCTTGGTTTCTTGAGGTACGTTCACCTGTTCGGTTGTATCCGAGGCTGAATAATTATGTGATAATTCCCTTGAAACTCGTTTTAAATGGTCAATATGAACTTGTTTTTCCTCGCCACTTGAAAGTGACTTAATTAAAACTTTGTTTGCCTTTATGTTAATTACTCTGTATGGGCCCTCAAATTTTGGGGATAATTTATTGTCTCTCGTATGAATGACTCCGTAAACAATGTCTCCTAAGCTGATAGGTGAATCTTTTGCCTTTTTGTTAAATGCCTCCGTCATTTCTTCCTTGGACATCGTTAATTGTTTTTGCACTCTTTTGTGAATGTCCTGGAATTCACGTAAACGGAGTTTAGAGTAATCATCGTAATTGTATATAGGCATGCTGTCACCTTCTAGGAGCTCATATGGTAATTTTTTATCTGTGCCATATATAATGAAATGTGGTGTGTCACCAATGGATTTATTTATAGACCCATTAATGGAGGCCTCTACTCTGGGAATCCAATCATCCCAGCTTGCATAATTTTCACTGAGAATGTGTCGTAGCACATCTAATACCTTTTATTTTGTCTCTCTACCAACCCATTCGATGCTGGGTGATAGGCCAAAACGTTAACCTTTTTGATGTTGTATTGTTTACATATTTCTTGTAAGATCTCAGAATTAAATTCTCCTCCATTATCACTTATTAGTACCTTAGGGGTAGTAAAGCGACATATTACATTATCTGTTATTGCCTTTGCTACTGTCTCTGCTGTCTTATCTTTAATTGGAGCTAAAATGACATAACGGGAAAAATGATCCGTTGCTAAGAATAAGTATAGGTTATTATTGTATGATAATGGCATCTTGAGTAAATCAACAGCGACAACGTCCCATGGTTGATGTGGTACTGGGTAATTACCCATCGGTGCAGGTGTGATTGGGTATCCTTTGTGTTTCGCACATGATTCGCATCTGTCTATATGATTGTTTATATCTCTTCGTAATGAAGGCCAGTAATATAATAGCTGGGCTTGGTTGAATGTCTTATCCTTTCCAGGGTGTCCTGCATGTGGGCTGTCGTGTATCATTCGTAATACTTGGGGTATCATGTCATTAGGTACTACCAACTGGTTAGTATTTCTTTGGCGTTTTGGTTGTTTAGAGTTAATTTTGTGTAATGTATTATTGACCATTGTGAATTGTTCAAGTGGGACATGAAGTTTGGGTAATTGTATGTCATCTCCACTTTCTAACTTGTATATTACTTTTGACCATACTGGGTCAAGTCTTTGTGCCTTTGCGATATCCTCGTGGTTTGGGATATTTCCTTTGAGATCTAACGCCGCGACCTGAATTGTGTTCGGGTTCCTAGATAATGCGTCAGCTACTATATTCATTTTACCTTGTATATAATGTATTTGTACATTGTAGTTTTCAACTGTACATTTCCATCTTGCTCTCCTCCCAGAAAGGAGTTTTTCTTTAAACATACCCACCAGTGGTTTATGGTCGGTGAGTAAGTGGATTTCGTAACCATATACCAAATCTCGAAACTTTTGTAATGCAAAAATCACTGCAAGTGCCTCTAAGTCTGTAGTGCTATAATTTTTCTCCGCACCTCTTGTCTGTCTGCTGGCAAATGCAATTGGTTGATTCTTTCCTCTTTTATCTTCCTGCATCAGTACAGCCCCTAATCCTTTAACTGATGCGTCTGTACAAATAAGAAATGATTTCGTGTAATCTGGATATGCTAAACAAGGTGCATTCGTTAGTTTAATTTTTAGATTGTTAAATGCCCTTTTTTGTTCTTCTTCCCATTGGAATACAGCATCTTTTTTGAGTAGTTGGAATAGAGGGAAGGCTATATGAGAGAACTGTGGTACGAAGGACCTATAGTACCCAGCCAGACCTAAAAATTGTCTAACTTCGTCAGTCGTAGTGGGTCCAGGAAAATCTCTCACTGCCTGTATTTTGTCATCAGTGGTGTGAATACCATCAGAACTTAATTTGTGGCCTAAGAAATTTATTTCCTTAAAGCAAAATTTGCATTTAGAAAGTTTAATTTTTAATCCAGCATCACTAAGCTTTTGTAAGAGTAAGTCTAATTTCCTGAGATGATCCTTAATATTCTTCGTTGCGATAATAATATCGTCAAGATAAACAAATATTCCTTGTCCTAAAATTCCGGACAATACGTAATTCATAAGACGCTGGAACGTACCGGGGGCTGTCCTCAGTCCCATTGGCATTCTTGTATATTGATAATGGCCTCTGTTTGTTGAAAAGGCAGTGTATTTACGTGACTCCTGAGATACCGGAATCTGATAGTATCCGTTTAGGAGATCGATGGTCGAGAATATATTATTCTCAGGACCAATATTCTGTAGAACATCACTTAGCAATGGCATGGGAAATCTGTCAGGGATTGTGTGATTATTTAGTTTACGGTAATCTACTACCGCACGCATTTCTCCATTTCTCTTGGGCACAAAGAAAAGGGGAGCGTTCCACGGAGAAACTGAAGGCTCAATAATTCCAAGCTTTAACATTTCATCGACATACTGATTTGCAAGTGTACGTTGGGAGTGTGGTATGCGATAAGCTGGTACGAAAATTGGTGGTGTTTCTGGGTGCACATTAATCATGTGATTAATCAAGTTAGTACAACCTAATTGTTCTCCGGGCAAGGCTACAGTGTCCCTGTGTGTTTCCAGCAGGGTTAACAAATCATTTTCTTCGTCAAATTCACCTGAGTGAATTAAATTCTCTTTTATTCTTTCTCTATCCGTAGATTTTATCTCACTTGTTACTCCACCAATATTTATTTCCTTCACAGGGGCTAAACATTTTTCAATATTGACTATGCAAGTTCCCTTCTTCAACTGAACTTCCCCATTCATGTGATTAATAATGAATATCTGAGTTAGCCCTTCGTCGTTCGTATGACATAATGCGTTTTCTACTGACAATCCCTTTACTTTACATAATTCTTCTAAGACAAGAACAGTACTATTCCGTAATTTGCTCTTTATGGTAACCTTCATGTATGAATTAGGTGGTATAACCAAATCATTAGTGAGATGGGCTGGAAAAATTGATAAATCAGTACTGTTAGCTGGGTCACTAATTCTGGAGGATGGGGTTGCTGGTGTAAGTGGATCTATACACTCATCTGTTTGTGTATGTTTGTTAAAGCCTTTAATATTACCAATTCTTTTTGGCTCTCTTCTACCAATCGGTGAGGGCTCTGAAAGTATTTCCTCTATAAATTCATTATCAAAGTCTATTCCATTCATTTGTGGGAGTATAGTTATGTTCTCAGTTCTCATGGATCTTAAGCCCAGTAACATATGAGCTTTAATTGCTAAGTTTTCAACGATATAGAACAATGCAGAGAATGGTCTTGTAGTTTCTGTGAAACTGAGATTTAATCTTATCATACCTTTTACTGTAATCTCTTGACCATCTACTGTGTTTAATTCTAAATCAGCTTCATCCAGAAAAGTTACTTTCTTTTTATTTTTAAGAATTCTATTTAGTTCTTCATGTGTTATTAAGTTCACTGGAGAGCCTGTATCTAAAAATAAGGAAACGTTTTGATCCTCACATACAGCTGGTATCAAGATACACTCATTTCCCAACATGCCTCCTATGTGAAGTTTAACCTTGTTCTTCTTTACGTTTGTTCGTTTTTGTCATGACTTGGTCTTCCCCGATTTGAACATAGACACAATTTTTTCTACTGTTTTGCAATCACTAGTCCAGTGCCCTTGGTATCTATGATGCCTACAGTAAGGACCAAACCCTTGTGTCTTTTGATTATCCTCTTTTGCCTTGATAAAGCATTCATACCTTGTGTGTCCTGGTTTTGCACAGTAATGACACAGAATGGACCTATCCCTTGACTGTGACCTACGAGGTGATTTCCCATAAAAAGTGTTGTTTATAGCGCGAGACCTGCTCGGGCTGCGCGAAAACTTATGAAACTGCCTGTAGGAAGGCGTGTGGGAACGAGGTCTAGGCGTCTTTGGTTGTTTGGGCTGCCTCATTTCAGGTCGCGATCGATTTTGTTCTCTGTTTGGGGTCGGTGTTGATGTTTTCACAGCTGATACTGTCTCAGGTACCCTGATTCTACCAGAATGTGCATGTGTGTCGACCACACCTGCTTTACTGCACTGCATCTCTACCTCGTTCATTAAGTCTAGTAAGCACATTCCCGGGGTGTACGCAATTGTTTTGGCGATCTTCAGGGTTCTATCAGGTAATTTACACAAGGCAGCTACATAACCAATGATGTCCACGACGAGGTCTGGGGACATCTTTCCATCATCTGTTATCCACTTAGAATTCTCCAGAGTAGCTAATAGGGTTCTCTTGATTGTGGAGACATCAGCAGTTATTTCACTGAGCACATGGTTTGTAGTGTGCTCCCTTACAAGATCTACAATTTTATGTAATTCTGGAATTATACCTGGCAAGAAGTTCATACCTCCAGAAAATTTCTTCAGAAATTCAGTTTTAAATTCATCATATGTCCTAGCACGATGTAGCTTATCGGAGCGCAATAAATTGCTTGCTGGACATCTTTCCTGGCTTATGCAAGATGAAAAAATAGCAATTTTCTCTTGTTCATCTAGTATGTGGCGCTTGATGAACATTTGTTCGCACTGACTGATTAATGAAATGACATCAATGCGATCCTTGTCTGTGCCAGAGAATTTTGGGGCAGTCTTATCCTCGTGATACACAAAAACGTGAGGTGTGGTTTTTAGATCAGCAGTATTTGTTTCTTGATTCATATTTAATGATTGCCCTGTTAATTCAACTTGTACGAGTTTATCGTTATGTGAGGGAATGGTAGAATATGTATGACCGGACCGGTGAACCCTGTTAAGTATATTGGCATACGTATTTAAGGCAGCTGCGAAGTCGATACTCTCAACGTCTGAAGGGGTTTCCCACTCATCATCCGAAACTCCCGTATTTGTTTCCTTATCTATAACGTGTGGTGTGGGTTGTACAATGGGTGGGCTGTCTCTTAATTGTGAGTCTGATGTTGTGGCAATTTGTGTGTCATCTGGTATTAACGTGGGTGGTTGCGAAAATATTCCTGTCATTAAGATATGATGTTATGAAATACGCCTCTTGTTTATTTATGTCCTAGCAAACTACATGAGTAAATAGGTTGAATATAGCTAATTTTAGCACTGAGAAGAAATGAGCAAGTATAATTTTACCCACTTGATACAGATCGTAGAGGTGTGTCGATACAAAAGTCGATCTCGGAAGAAAATACAGGTTTGATTGAAGATCTCTTGATAATTCTAGTGGTGTGTTGATGGACGATATTACTCAGGAAACTCCATGGCCTGGTATTTGTAGTGGTTAACGGCTGTCCCAGGCAAACCTCAACATAGAACGTCGAATTTCCAACTTAACTGTGAAAATAAGTGAATATGAGTAGGAGCTATGTGAATAATGAGTAATGAGTAGTGGGTGAGAAGTGCCTGGTGTCAGTCACACGTTGCTTGGCATGGCAGACTCGCGTTGTGATGTCATCTCAGCACATGGTGACGTCGGCTTCCCACACTGGTAGCTGTGGTGAGTGAATGAGTAGCGATGAGTAACTTGAGTGAAGACGAGTGAGTAAGATGAGTTGTAAATATGGACTTGGTGTTTTGCTGCGTGCATTGACCTCTTCACACCTGCGTAAGCGTTGGGGGTTTGGTGGATGTAGCAGAGAGAGGAGGGTGAGGTCTGGTGGTTATGAGTTGTGAGTCGTCTCTCACTCTTCGTTTGTTTGTTTGTTTTCTTTCTTTCTTAATGTATTCTTGGTCCTTTTTTCTTGTGATTTACTCGTTGTGGGATGAAGACTGCCGCTTCTTGTAGGTGCGTGTAGAAGATTATACAGACGACGTAGAGTTGTTAATTGTAGTTGATTGTAGATGGCTGTAGTTGATTGTAGATGGCTGTAGACTTTGTAGAACTGAAGCTAACCTTGTAGTCTCGGTTGCTTTTGTAGAAATTTGCTTTTAATTCGGAGACGATGTCCGCAGATTTGCTGGTTTGTCGTTAAGCTACTTGCAAGGCGTCGAGTGATCTCTTGACCTCTGCATCAGCGTAATGATCTGGGAGACGGAGGGGGCAGGAGCTGATATTGTTGGTTGTTGTCAATCTTGATATTTTGTAGGAATTTAATGTTGATTCGTAGACGAGGTTCGTATACGTTCGCTGCCACCAAATGTCATAAAGACTTTGTAGTTACTTGTAGAGAAGTATATTTTAGACTTGTGGTCGAGCGGCTTTTATATCTTGTAGTAGTTTCCCCACCAGATGTCATGTAGTGACGGGAGAGGTAAAGAATAGTATGGGACTATTTTTATTTGTCTTGGAAATATTAAACAGGTATAATAGTATAAGTCCTGGGTAGCTACCTCCCTGTCTCGCTATCTCTCTCTCTCTCTCTGTTCTAAGGCTAATCTCCGTCTCGACCTCTCTCCAGGGTCGCTTGTCTCCTTCTAAACTCTCTTTCCTAAAATCTGGTGTAGTAGGGTGTGTGTGTCACGTATGTTCCTCATGGCAACAGAACTTTCTCACGAGAGGACTGCTGACAGCTAACTGCATCATCTCCTTACTGGCCGCTGTCGTCAGCTTTCCTCCGTGTAAGCGTTTAGCGCTGCTCGCTTCTCGCAAACACAACACCTTCTCATCATTTGACTTCCTGCTTCTATCTGTCTCTCTATCTATCTCTCTATCTATCTATTTATCTATCTATCTATTATGTAGTCCTATAATGCCACGGTATGAAATTCAGGGCCAGAGTGATTCCCCAATCGATGACAATGTGGAGGACAAACATTAGAGGAAGAAACAGTCAGAAATGATGATCAGGTAATGTGGCAAAAAAAGGTCAGGAATGGTGATGAGTTAGTGAGTGAAACAATACTTATAATGCCTATATTACCGTTTGAAAACCAATATACTCTCGTACCACATATAAATTCGTACCAAATAAATAAATAAATACCATTTATGAGTGGTGTGGAATAGTTATCCTCCCATAGAACTCGTTTTTTTGCAGCCAGCCTGATAAAAAACCCTATAACGTAAGGAGGTACTCCTACCTGGATCGAGTATTTTAAACCTCAGGTGAGCGATTTCTCTATGAATTTTCGATGTTTCTCACCAAAAGTGGATGTGTGAGCCAAAAAAAAAAAAAAGATCCTAAAATGTCGGGACTGGGGCGTACCACTGCCCAGAAAACATTGGGATGGGGCGGGTTAAGTGTTAAATTTTCTCCCACTGAAACACACACACACACACACAAAAACAATAACAACAGCCATCACGACCACTGCCGCCGCCACCTGCCACCCACCACAACTACCGACCACCACCGCCATTACCACCCACCACCACCACCGCACCACCAATGCCGCCGCTACTACCACCCACCACCACCACCGCACCACCACCACCGCTGCCACTACCACCCACCACCACCGCATCACCAACGCCGCCGCCACTACCACCCATCACCACCACTGCACTACAAACACTGCCGCCACTACCACCCACCACCACCCGCCACCATCTACCACCAACGCCGCCGCCCCGACCACCAACCACCACCACCTACGCATAAACAAATAGCATATGAATGAAAATATAAAGAAATAGTCTACCTCATCTGTCCTGTTTGTGTGGAAACGAAAAGGAACACATTATAGTTATTATGTGTGAGTGATTGTGCTTCTATTAGGCGGTGGATAATATATAAGGATAATTATACTGATGTTTTCAAACAAAAATACAGTTTTATTTTATAACTATTTTAGTCAACAGAATTATATATATATATATATATATATATATATATATATATTAGTAGGCTATATAGAGAGATATGAGGAATAAAGCAAAATTTCATAATACAACATAATAACAGTATCATCCATGTTGATTATATATAAAATATCTTTATTTCTAATAATGCATACATCCTAAATATAATATTAACTGTTGCCTAATTTTTCACTTCAATATCGGGTCCAGCCTCCCTCTATCTCAGTCACTGCTTGCAGCCTGTTAGGCATGGAGCTTACAAGGCCACGGATGAAGTCGTGTTTGTGCTGGCAAAGTTCCCACTGAGCAGTTCATTTCTTGTCCTCTCATCTCTTCGCTGCCAGGTATTAACGATTTCAGCTCAAACATGTTCTATTACATTTAGGTCAGCCCCTTTGGTGTGCCAGTCTAAGAGTTGAATTGTGTCCTGTCTCTGAAACTTCCGCTGTATGCTGTACTACACGTGTGTTGTGGATGGGGCACTGGTCATGCATGAAAATAATAGGTCCATCTGGGAACGGAAAACTCACTGCCTGTAGAGATGGCAGGAAACGTTCCTCCAGGATATAACGCCCCTCGATGTTGAACATGTCACCCAGGCCATGTAGAGTCAGGTATCCCCAGATGTTACAGGTAACGTGACCCGATCATGCCTCCTCACAAATGTTGACCCTCTCGTATCTGCATGTGAAATATATATTATTTTATTATTGCAGCCATTAGACAATATTAGTTGATGACATGTCCCCCTGTCTAACCTTATATTTAGAACTGATTCATCACAATTTTTTTGACATTAGTATCTTTATACAATGAATACAGAAGCAAAGACTTGAAGGAATCTTACTGTATCTTCTTCTAGGACAATATGAATGGAATAAGATCATAATAAGGGCTCCTGATTATTTTAGATGCCTGGTCATATTGCCTTTAAAAGACTGGAGATCAAGGATGGAGGGGTATGCAGGCTGCGGAAGAGTTTTATAGTTGACCTGTTCCATACATGAAGGTCTGAATTTCTGTTAGCTATTGTAAAAGAGAGGTGGACAGAAAACAGATGACTGGAACAAAGACAAGAGCCTGGAGGGGGACAATAAGAGAAGGGAATTTTATCAATAATGAAATGGTTATATCATACACCTGGTGTTGTTTCTGCTCCAGCAATGAATCTTGCCATGTGAGGTGGAAGAGAAACACTTATCCATGAAAATGATTGTTGACCAAAAACCTGGGTTTTCCTGGGAGTAGCGTTGACTAAACGCTAACCTCCCCCCTCTGTGCTGTTGCATCAGGCGTTCCATCATTTCTGGAATTCTATGGTGTTTGCCATCGTAATGCAGCCTTCGCCTGACAGTCAGCAACGACACCTCTAACTGAAGACTGTCCCTTATGGCCACCGCGTTCGTAAGGGGTGTTGCCTCTGCTGCTGAGACAATAGCAGCACCTTCAGCCTAAGTGGTTCTTCGAGGGGTTCCCATCCTTTCTTACAAGAAAGTATTCACTATTACTAAATATGCCACTAATAAAAATCAACGCTGAAAGTCTAGGTTGGAAAAACTTTCTGTATATTTGTGTTAAAATAAATTATTTTTTTTAAGAAAATACTGTTACAAGGGAAAATTGTTGTACTAACAAACTGCTGCCAATAAAGCTAGTGGCGTAGCGAGAGTAAATGCAGTTCAAGGCCAGATATCCTAGTTTCACCCCATCACTGCATGGGACAACACTGCAGAGGCAATAGCTTGCCTGCGGTTCTTGGCCCTGCTCGACCAGACATACCAATGTTACTTAACAACAACATGAACCGCTACATCAAGAGATGGGAACTGAAGTTTCGTACTGTAAATAATTAGGACTGATTTGTATGTGACCGTCATAAATCAAAACCGTGTCAATTCCTTTCAAAGAAACGTAAATACACAAGTATCCACTCCCCAGAGATTTTTTTTTTTGTATGCGAGGAAGAAGGAACCAAAGGCCATGACCCGCAGTAACAGTTCCCTCCAAGAGAAAAACAAAATACAATAGAGAGCCAAATTCGAGATCCGATCATTTTGAGATGCCTGGACACACTGCTTTTGAAAGACTGGAGATCATAGGCAGCAGGAAATACAGACAGAGGGAGACAGTTCCAGAGTTGACCTGTTGCATAAATGAAAGACTGGGAGTAACGGTTAACTCTAGCATCAGAGAGTTGGACAGAAAAGGGATGAGAGTTTGCTGCCGGACGGGTGCTGCGTGCCCGTTGTAGAGGTGGAGGAATGCAAGCAGACAGTTCAGAGGAGCAGTGACCATTAAAGTAGCGATAGAAAAGAGAAAAAGATGCAACAGTGCGGCGAAGAGACAGAGGTTGAAGGGAGTCAGTAAGAGGAGGAGAGTTAATGAGACGAAAAGCCTTTGACTCCACCCTATTGAGAAGAGCTGTATGTGGGAAGCCTCCCCAACCATGAGAGTCGTACTCCACACAGGGGCGGATAAAATCCCTGTATAGAGTCAACAATTGTGCAGGGGTAAAGAAAGAGCGGAGTCGGCTTAGCACACCCAATCTCTTGGAAGCAGATTTTACAAGAGATGTAATATGATCTTTCCAAGATAAGTCCCGAGCAAATGAAACCCCAAGCATGTTCAAGGATGATGCAGGATTAAGCTGAATATTATTAAACATTAGTGGGTATACCTGTGGAAGATTTTGTCGGGTTGATAGGTGTAAGAACTGAGTCTTAGATCCATTAAAAACAACCATATTATTTTTACCCCAGTCAGAGATACGAGCCAAGTCAGACATTAGGTGTGCCATAGCCTCATCCCATGTTTGTTGAAGTAACTGTTGAGATGGGCGTTGCGGGAACCGAATGGAAAGGTGAAGGGTGGAGTCATCTGCGTATGAGTGGATAGGGTTAGATGTACAGCTTAGAAGATCATTGATGGCTAAAAGGAAGAGAGTTGGTGATAGGACAGAGCCCTGAGGAACACCACTGTTGATAGATCTAGGAGAAGAACGATGGCCGTCTACAACAGTGGCTATAGAACGACAAGAAAGGAAGCTAGCGATGAAGGCACAGATAGAAGGATAGAAACCGTAGGTGGGCAGTTTGGAAATTAAAGATATATGCCTGGACACATTGCATTTGAAGTAATGGGGCACTATGCATTGGAAGAAGACATACTAAGACATTTCAACAAATAATCAGTCGTATACAAGAAAGACAGATCACCAGTTAAATGTTGCATTGCAGAGTGGGTGAGAGGGTGTGGCATGGCTGGCGTCTCGTTTCCGTCATAATGGGGGAGAGATGCAAGCAGAGAATTTAGAGGAACAGTGGTGTGTATGCGTGTGAGTGGAGACAGACAGACAGACAGACAGACAGAAACAGTCAGACAAACAGATAGAGGCCGAAGGGAGTCAGCAGAGTTGAGACGAACGATTATAACTCAGCCCAATATGTTTTAAACCTGGAAAGTGTGTGTAATCTGCAAACTTTGGTCTGACATGGATAAGCTTCAAGAAACACAAAACAAAGCCGTAAGAATAAGTACAGTATGCATCAAAATCATAATTATAGATCACTTTCATCAAGAAGCAGAAATATTTTCAAAGATCATATGAATACCAGAGGCACACAGTTGCTTCAGCTCAATGCCCATCTCACCCTTGCAATTTCATGTTGTATCACCGCCATCCAAAAATAAACAAACGAACAACTGCTCAGTACTACACAGAGTATCTTGGCAACATACTCCCTTCTCAACCCAACAATACATATCACAGATCACCAAACACTGCAGATCACAGACACATGCAGTGCATAAACACATAGCTATTAGCCACCATAGCCATCCAAACCCTTCAGCCAAACAGCATCCATCGTGAGCCACCACCGGACATACATACACCGCTCAGAAAGTTCCCTACCCAGACACGAGCACACCTACACACCTTTCTTTTTTATTATTATTATTGAGGCGAAGATGCACTTGACAGGTTGGTGATGATTAGTTGAATGCAACATGTCCGAATAACATCCTAGTATTTCAAGTAATTACCAGGTAATGTCACATTACTTGGTAATTATCTTAAATATAACGAAGTTATTCGGACATGTCGCATCCAGCCAATCATCACCAACCTGTTAAGTGCATCTTCGCCTTAAAAAAAATAGACTGCGATGTGGTCACGACCGTTCCCTGCTACAGTACCGACACAAAATAAAACTCAGGTTACTTTGCCCACACTGCAAGGCAGCCCCCCACACATCAAGACATTTACTCACCATATGCACAACACTATTACAACACAGTCTTTCAATATAACCTCAACCAAAGACTTATAGAAGCGTCCGGTAGCAGCTTCTGATATCCGTTGGGATCGCAACGAGATGAATCTGGGATTGCAAAAACAACAACTACAACATCTAAACCTCTGCCCACTTTCAAACTCGAATTTACTTATCCACTACCTTATCAAGATCCATTCTCTCTTCATGACCATACCAGCTATATATACTTGCTACAGTATATACAAGCTTCGCCACACCAACAATAACTCAATTCATATTGTTCATTATTCAACCCACTCTATGCACGCCACACACATTCCAAATGAGTCCCATTTCCAATGCCCTTACTCAATAATTTTTGCCCTTATGCAATACAAAGAGTTTCAAGAAAATACACACCCACATCCAAACACCCAGGCCCAGACACAGACACACCCAGACCCAGACACAGACACCCACACCAGACCCAGACACAGACATGCCCCAACCCAGACATACCCAGGCCCAGACACAGACACAGACATACTAGACACAGACACAGACACACCCAGACCCAGACATACCCATACCCAGATACAGACATACCCACACCCAGACAGACACACCGTGAACCAGACCCAGACACACCGAGACCCAGATACATCCACACCCAGACACACCCATATCCAGACACACCCAAACCCAGACCCAGACACAACCACACCCAGACAGACGCACCCACACCCAGACCCACCCACACACGCACACCCAGACTCACACACACACACACACACACACACACAGACACAGAGACACACACACACCCAGACAAAGACACACACACACCCAGACACACCCACACCCACCCAGACAAAGACACACACACACCCAGACACACCCACACCCACCCAGACACAGATACACACACACCCAGACACAGACACACCCACACCAGACACAATCACACCCAGACAGACGCACCCACACCCAGACCCACACATACACACACACACACACAGACACAGACACAGACACACACACCACCCAGACACAGACACACACACACACCCAGACACAGACACACACACACCCAGACACACCCACACACACACAGACACAGACACACACACACCTAGACACAGACACACCCACACCCAGTCACAAACACCCACACCCAGACACACCCACACCCACACACAGACACATCCACACCCACACACAGACACACCCACATCCACACACAGACACACCCACAAACACACACAGACGCACCCACAAACACACATAGACACACCCACAGACAGACACAGACACATCCACAATCAGAAACACCCACACCCACACACACCCACGCCCAGACACACCCACGCCCACACACACCTAAGCCCGCACTCACCTACGCCCAGTCATACCCATGCCCGGACACACCCACGCCGACACACCCATGTCCAGACACACCCATGCCCAGACACACCCATGCCCAGACACACCCACACCCAGACACATCCACACCCAGACACAGAGACACATCCACGACCACACCCACCTATACCCACAGCCAGATACACCCAGACACCCTACACCCACACAGACACACCCACATCCACACCCACACCCATACATATACACTCATACACATACACATACGAGTACACCCGTACACATACAGACAAGCACATACACCCATACACCCACATCCCCACACACATCCCCCTACACACTCCCACATCCCCCCACACACTCCCACGTCCCTCCCCACGCGCTCCCACGTCCCCCCACACGCTCCCACGTCCTCCCACACGCTCCCACGTCCCCACACACACTCCCATATCCCCACACACGCTCCCACATCCCCCCACACACTCCCACATCCCCCCACACACTCCCACATCCCCACACACTCCCACACCCCCACACACACTCCCACATCCCCTCACACACTCCCACATCCCCCCACACGCTCCCATACCCCCCACACACTCCCACATCCCCACACACACTCCCACATCTCCACAAACACTCACACATCCCACCCCCCCAAACACCCCCCCCTACACACACACAAACCATCCCCCCCACACACATCCGCCCCCCCACACACACATACTGTGTGGACAACGCATCACTGAACAGAACTCTGATATTTTGTGAAACACAAAGACAAAGTTCAGCAAACACTGGCTGGGAAAGTATCACGGAACATTATACACTGCATGTAACTCATGAACTTACTATACATGATGAATACTCTGGTGTGAGGTGTGCGGACGTGAGAAAAACAACAGAAGAAGCCTCCGTGCGTGCCGCTGCCCACTGGCTCTGGCAGCCGCTAGTAATTGTGGATGTAGTGTAAGGGATATCTGGCTACGGAAATACTCCTGAATATCTGGCCACGGAATTACTGCATAGTAATTTAATTTTTAAGGTTTTTACACCTTTTGCAGATACTTTACATTAGTCAACCACACCACGTCAAAAAGTAAAATGGGAAAGTTTATTATATACTCAGGATGAAATTTTACCATCCTCCCAGAAACTGATGCTCGAAAAGGTTGCAGCCTCACTCCCACTCCCTTTCTACGCCACTGTATATAGCTCTTTTCACTGAAGTCTTCCATAGGGACTGAACACTAGTTTTAGTTACTTTTAACACTGGAATATTGGCCAGCTACAGTTCACTGTTATTCATTATTGGTATAACACTACAATGATACAAAAGACTCATGACTTACGTTGGTCCTAAAGGTTGCCACTCTCCTCCAATCTCTTTATCCACTTCATCACAGTTTTTCTAGTGAGGCCAAGTTAGTGCGCTATTGACCTGATGGAAAAGCTATTATCACGTAGAGCATTAATATGACCTCTAAGCAATAATCTGTCGTCTCGCCGATTCATGTCGACTGGGTGGGGCACGTGAAGGTACCGGTACTGATTTCGCATTAGAGCACAGGATAGCCAAAACACCTCGGTTAAACCCCCCCTCCCACACCCCAGAGAGAGAGAGAGAGACCGACGGTTAGGTAGAGGAAACATCATGTAAGCTACTTCATCTTCAAACAAATGATTTCCATTATTCCTTAGACTTCACCAATCGTCTTCATCTAGTTTTGAGTATGAACATGAGTTTTAGCTGTTCAGTTATTTCGTGAATGTTTGAATATCTTGACTGCATACAAATTATTTTTGGCTGCTTGGATTTTCCTTGAAGCGATAGAACTGTTCATAGATATTGAGCTAAGATGGTTAGCTGAAATACTGCCCATGTCTAGGGATTACAGTAATGCATGTGATAACTCACTAGCTCGCATACGCACATTGATTCATAACCGACCTTGTTATATTCCGTTATGTGCATTTCTGCTATTAGTACTGTATTATATTTTTTAAGGCACGCGAATAGTAGCATACTTTCATCATTTAATCAGCAGTATGATTGGCTGATATCTACAAGCATGAAAATAAAATTTTCATTTCATTTAATAGTGAGTGAGCGAATGACACTGCTTTGATACTAGCTAAAATCTGGCAGTTCATGGAAGGTTCGAAGCTGTATCCTGTCGTCCGGGAAAGAGGGGCCGACACTAGCGCCTTCCACATTGGGTGTAGTACGAACTTCTGAACGGAGCTGTACGGAACTTCACCAGGTTTCGTTTGGTCGCTTGGACGAACCGAACGTTATGATCATTGCCGCTGCGCGCAGTTATTGGTTGCATATAATCAATGTCCCGCCAGAAAATATACTTATAATAACATGTCATGATTATGGCAAGTTTTTTTTTTAAATTATATCACACAAGATAATGGCAGTTATTATAAATGAAACGGATTTCATGAGTGGTTTAGTTTTGAGTTATGAAACATGCAACAGTTAACAATTCATCATATATATATGTAATAGTTAATAGCTGTCCCACAACTATCACTGAGAAGTGAGTTATCGTGACGCCCATCCTCCCTATCATGAACCTGACATTGGTAGACCTCTGAAATTGAAGCAAGTTCATTACATACAGGAAGTGGCGCCACAGGAGGCTGCAGAGTGGGGTTGGAGGACCTGGGAGACAGGAGGAGGAAGGTGTGTGAGGAGGGGGGCAGTAATGGTCGAACTGGGGGCTAGAGGAGAGTGGTGATGGGGTAGGGGACGGTTGACTTTGGTAGGGAGGGATATATTGCCAGGTGATGACTGGACCAGATAATCATTTCATGGAGAATATGGACTTTTAGTCAGATCATGAAACGTTATGTTGACGTTGCCACGTGTTGTAACTGACCGTCATGGTTTGTGACAGTTCACGACACACTTTCCACTGGGTGGCTCAGTACTCGTGTATTTTGAGTATGGTGACTATTTGTTAATGTGCAAATATATGACCCGTCTCTACAGTTCGTCAGATGCTACAGATGTTGTCATAATGATTGGGAATTACTCTTGTAGCCTGTTAAGTAGTATGATGATTGACGACTAATATCGTAAACATTAGGGATAGACCAATGTAGAGTTTTCCTTTATTATCAATAAATATAAACAATCTGACAGTAATGATTGCCCCTATGGTTCTCATTAATATCTGTATGGTACCGAATTAAAATAAAAGTGGATTTACTTAACCCAGGTTTACGTTACCGTTTTCTTATGCCGTGTTTGGCTGTTGATTTTTACACATTGCCTGTTGTTATTAGTTATATTTAGGTTCGTACTGAGCAACTGTCGTATGCCCTAAGCCTTCCTTCACAAATCCTCGACCAAAATCCTCGAGCCAAAAATGGTGGACCAAGGTTATAATGTTTGCAGATATCCAGTCTGAGCACGTGCATTTTACATCAAATATGCCATGAGTTACAGAAATCGCTTGTATTAAATGCAAACACACACTATATCTGAGTGTTTTTTTGGTTATCTTAACAACCAAGTAGCGTTCACATTGTATGCAATTGACAGGATAAAGATAAATACGAGGACTATTGCCCTGTTCATGGAAAGCAACTACTGAGCCACACGTCTCAGCAGTGTCCAAATATGGGGCTGCCGTCCTGGTTGAGTGACGGTGTATGTTGCAATTCATTAAGGGGGACTGGTGAACCACTGTCGTTGATGTATAAACATGTGATCCCCCGTTCATGGTGCAGCAGTCTTTACGGCCATCTCCCCTCCCCGTCAGTACCCAAGATTGAGAGACCATGTCTGAATGCACGCAGTGTCGGGAAGAGAGAGGGGCGGAGAGTGAACTGGATACTGAGGTGGTGAAGCAGACTGCTTAAGTTACACGTCCGCCGTACCACAATTTACTCTATTAGTATGAGGTCTGCAGTAATCCCACATAAAGATCATGTAATACAGCTGATAAGCACACATACCACAAAGCCAACCAGGAGACAGGGCGTGTGTGCTGGGAAATCCCCAGGCCCTGTCCTCCCCTCTTACTATTTTTCAATCAGCCCATACCCCATGACTGGGCTAATGTATGGCCCGGCCTATACTGTAGATGCAGGGAATCTGTAAACGAACGAATGAACGAGTTCAAAAGGCATCTCTCTACCCACCTATTAACCCACCCTAAGTTCTGGAACATAGTCCATCCCCCTCCCCTAGTAAATCACGTTTTCGTTTACATCTGTGCCATACAGATATTAAAGAGAACATAAGCACGAATCACTACTGTTAACTATTATCTATTGTGGCAAGAGAATAATCCTTTCCCCTCCTTCCCTGCTTTCGATATCACAGTGGTCATTCATGATGTTGCTACGTAAAAGCAAGAATAACTCCCAGTCGCAATGACAACAGGTGTGATGTTCGCTTCCTGCCCAGGTAGCTGCCTTACTGGGAGAAGTAGCGCTCTCGCGTCACCTAGCAGGGCTATATGATTTATGAAGGTCTAGCTCGGGAGAATAATCCCTTACTACAACCCGATAGGTTTGACATCAGACAAACATTCTAGAGGCATTTCATATATCACCAATATTGCAGGGTTTGAGTGATGCACCAACCCGTGGGGAGTTGGTCGTCATATAGACGGTATAACAAAACATGCTGGCAGACTGCATAACGTGCCAAAGTCTACATAACGTTTAACTGCCTGGCTATCAAATTCCATAATCAACGTTGAACTGTGACAGGTTTGGCACCATGTCACAAGCGTGTCATTTATCCATCCCATCCTAGCTTCCTGCCACAGTCCACACTCCCCTACCCCATCACTCTGTTCTTGTAGTGTCCCCCTCCCACCAGCCCCCTCCCATTATTGCCCCCTCCTCACCCACATCCCTCCTCCTGTCTCCCAGGCGCCCCACCCTGCCTCCTCCTGTGGCGCCATCTCTTTTGAAATTGCGTGGATAAAACAGGTCTACCAGTTTCAGGTTCATGGTCAGAGGAGGGGGGTCACGATAATTTTGTAATTATTATGATGGGTGCGGGAATGCAGATAATGTTATAATTGCATAAATGCTGGCCGTCAGTAAATGTTAATTGATTTGTGAAGTTTGTCGAAAGTCACACTTACGAAACATTAGTGTTTAATGTGATTATAATACGAATATGTATGGTGTGATATTATTTTATTGCCATAATCACAAAACGATGTTATTTTCAGTATATTGCTAGGCGGCACGTACAGTTGGCCGCAGTCCCGCATTCCCTGAACCTCACCCTATACTCAGCGATGTGGCACCGCTGTATTTGTTTGGATCTTTGGACACGTAGCGGTATGAGAAGCTGGGACCTTACAATAGTGACGTGGCACGGACAGTGAGTAACGGAATCTTCCTTGCAACGTCTATGCAATGTCAAACCTATCATTTAGACAGTGATAAGCAGTAGGATATAACTAGACCCTATGTCGGGTGTCTAGTTTGGTGAGGTGAGGAGGTATGACTAGCGGTGGATGGGAGGGAATGGAGGGAGGAGGGGGGGAAGGGCGGGCTCTCCCACTATGGATAGCCTCGGCAACAGTTTCGGGAAGAAGGTTCACCAGGAACAATCATATGGATCAGGTTCTGTAAGAAAGAAACAAATAAACCTTCACAAATGTAAGAGTCATACATCATTATGTTGGAATCAACTAACAAATGGAGAATAACCATGTTAACATTTCCTGCTGTTTCATTACACCTTTTGGATGGCGTGCCGACCAAGACGAATAGACTGTCGCAGCATAAGTCATATATACGGTATTCCTGGTAGAAATAACAGGAAGTAGCATAGTGACACCTTGGTATCACCTATGAATGTATTCTGTTAGGTATGCACAAAGTACAATTACACCGTAGGCATACTAACAAGCTTATAAAATTACATAAGTTTTTATTTAAGGACGTGTCTGCATTCCGTATAATAACAGCAGGTATAGCTGGTTTTCATTACTCAGTTTCATTGTTACTGACAAACAGATATAGAAGTTAGCATGATTGTAGTGAACGGTGAAGCAGTAAGTGGCCCCATGAATCAGGGTCCATCTCCCCCCCCCCCACCAACTACACGGCACATCACATGATAAGCGTAACACCTAACAAACTGAGGTGTGCTGTGTTTTACGGGGCATTATGTCGCTTTCATAGTTGTACTGAAATATTTAGCTCTCTTTACTAAGGTGAAAGCACGCCATCTGTGTGTGTCCCAAACCATATGAATGGGTGGTGTATCGCTCGTTTCCTGTCAAGTATTGGGCTTCAGCTTACGACTCAGCAAGAAACATATCGTGTGGTTTGTGGAGACCACATATGGACTACTGAGAGGTTATCTCCGAAGACAGTTAGACAGTAAGAGTAATTGTTGAAAAAATCCTTGCCAAACCAAATTATAGAAACTACCCCCACCCTTTTTCGTATTCATCTCGGCTCAGTCCTGTTTGCATTTCCTCCATCCATGAAGAATTTATTCATCATTATGAGGAATGTAAATCAACGAATTAATTCACATATATGTCTCATACTGGATGAAGTGAGGATATTCCGTTTGTCATAAATAATGGTCACAGTGTGTCTGTCATCAAATTAGGTGCCAAGGGTTATACATAACGTTGGAAATAAGGGAATGAAAACTGATTTGTCAAGTACTGTATATATTTTATACATTAATCTAGTAAAGAATATAATGACCCACAAAAAAAAACTCATTAGAGAAGTGTTCCATAGTAGGAAAATAGCAATTATTACTACACATTTGTAATAGGTGCAATTGCATGTCATTATCCATATATACAGGAATCTAATGTCTGTGCAATACTGAGATCCATCCTAGTCAGTAGCGTGTCCAGCCACCCTCTTTCTCGATCACCTCTCTCAGCCTCGCCAGCATGCTGGAGACGACGGTCCGCATAAGCTGTGGGCGTCGACGGTACAACTCCCACTGTTCCTTTGTGTGGGCCACTAACGCTTCTGATGTTCTTTCCCTACCAGGCTTCAAACAATTGACCATTTCCGCCCACAGATGTTCTATTGGGTTACAGTCACATCCCTTGCTAGGTCAGTCAAGTAGTTCAATGTCATCTTGTGCAGCAAACCACTCCTGCACTATCCTGGCTGTGTGCACAGGACAGTGGTCATGCACAAATAACACAAGGCCAGCCGGGAAGGGGAACTGTCTTTGTCGAAGGGAGGGCAGGAAGAAGTTCTCCAAGATATCAACATACTTCTCTGCGGTAAACCTCCCCTCAGTACGGGTAATGTCGCCCACGCCATGGATGGATATGTAGCCCCACATATTACAGGTCACGTGCCCGCTGCGTCCCTCTTCATGGATGTGACGACGTTCGTATCTATAAAGAAGATAAAGGGTCCATTAGGTTGCAAAACAGAGGACCAAGGATGAACCCCATTTATTGGTTCCCTTCAGCCGGTCTGTCTATCTTTATCCACTATATATATCACTGTTCCAATATATTGTGAATAATCTACAGTATATTCCTAGGGTTAACCTCCCACACTGACCAACATTCATTCACTGATATGTGTATGATGAAACAAAGTTGTTATATTACCTGGTGTTGTTTTCTCTCCACACATGTAGCCGTCCATGATTCGTCGAACTGAACGTTTTTTCGTCCGTGAATACAGCCCTTGACCCGTCATGTCCTTACCACCACATCTGTGGGCGAATGTGAGACGGCCAGCACGGTGCGCGTCTGTCAGTGCTTCCTTTGTGGCTGGGGAACGGTGATGGAGTCCTGCCTCGTGAAGGCGTCTACACACAGTATCCGACGATACATTTAGCTGTAGCTGCTCCCGTATTGCAGCTGCATTCGTGAATGGGTCCTGCTCTACCGCTTGTCGGATCAGGGCAGCTTGTTGAGGAGTAGTCACTCTTGAACGGGGTCTTCTTTCTGAAGTGTGAACGTATTGTTATGATATACGAATATAACAGGGTGTCCCATCAAGTAATGGCAATACTTGGGCAAAGGATAACAGAGTTAAGCTTAGGCAGCAATATTCCGTGGATATATATCATTTATGACCGTTATGAATACCTACTCTGATGATATAAGAATAATGTGCTGTTCTAATATTCACCGGGTATAAATGTTATTCGTCACACTTACTCAGATCACTTAAATCCATCGATTCCTCCCATCTTCTAACCCACTTCCTAACGATCTTTACAGACACACCTAAACGAAGACCGATGTCCTCCTTCGTTACACCCATCTCGCTCAACGCGATGATCTGAGCTCGCAGAGCTAGATGAATCTGCTGTCTGTTCATCATGAAACCAGTGACCTATCAAAAAAGTTTCGCAGCCAAGGTCCAGATGATACCTCTGTATGTTCCCGATTGGCTGGTTTTTCCATGACGTCACAAGGGTTGGGGCAAGATGCAGTGGAAAGGGGGATGGTGTAGTTTCCCTAATTTGTTCGTTCGAAATCCTGATGTTTTAGCAAGTGGTTGTTGGACACAAACAGACAACTATTGTGTCTGATAGTGCTACTGGAAATAATTAGACCTCGTTGCAATGCGTGAGTTGTCAGCACAAAAAAAAAAAAAACATGTTCCTTGCCAGGCATAAGATAGAAACAAATACAGGAAACGAGCGAGACACCACCCATTCACATGGTTAGGGGGACACACAGACGGCGTGCTTTCACCTTGGTAAAGAGAGCTAAATATTTCAGTACAGCTATGAACGCGACATAATGATACATTAAACACAGCACACCTCTGTTTGGTGTTACGCTTATCATGTGATGTGCCGTGTGGTTGGTGGGGGGGGGGGAGATGGACCCTGATTCATGGGGCCACTTACTGCTTCACCGTTCACTACAATCATGCTAACTTCTATATCTGTTTGTCAGTAACAATGAAACTGAGTAATGAAAACCAGCTATACCTGATGTTGTTATACGGAATGCAGACACGTCCTTAAATAAAAACTTATGTAATTTTATAAGCTTGTTAATATGCCTACGGTGTAATTGTACTTTGTGCATACCTAACAGAATACCTTCATAGGTGATAGCAAGGTGTCAAAATGCTACTTCCTGTTACTTCTACCAGGAATACCGTATATATGACTTATGCTGCGACAGTCTATTCGTCTTGGTCGGCACGCCATCCAAAAGGTGTAATGAAACAGCAGGAATTGTTAACATGGTTATCCTCCATTTGTTAGTTGATTTCAACATAGTGATGTGTGACTCTTACATTTGTGAAGGTTTATTTGTTTCTTTCTTACAGAGCCTGATCCATATGATTGTTGCTGGTGAACCTTCTTCCCGAAACTCTTGCCGAGGCTATCCATAGTGGGAGAGCCCACCCCTCCCCCCTCCTCCCTCCATTCCCTCCCATCCACCACTAGTCATACCTCCTCACCAAACTAGACACCTGATATAGGGTCTAGTTATATTCTACTACTTATATCTGTCTAAATGATAGGTTTGACAATGCACAGACGTTGCAAGGAACATTCCGTTACTCACTGTCCGTGCCACGTCACTATTGTGGGGTCCCAGCTCCTCATACCGCTACGTGTCCAAAGATCCAAACAAATACAGCGGTGCCACATCGCTGAGTATAGGGTGAGGTTCAGGGAACGCGGGAGTGCGGCCAACTGTACCAATAACTGCCCACAGCGGCAATGATCATCGCGTTCGGTTCGTCCTAGCGACCGAACGAATCCTAGTGAAGTTCCCTGCCAATCAGTGTTACCAGATGCGGAGAGCATTACACCACCTCGCTGATGGATGGGGTATTTCTGTTTGATATGTCCGCAACTGTACCTATTACCATACTGTTTTACCATACAATACTGAAATATTTAGTCTGTTCTTGAAGGGAAGGCATTCGTGGAGGTTATCAATATCGATTCCCTCCTTTTTTAGTCCTCTCAGACTCCTTGTCATTTTGGATATTTCGTGAAATCAGCGTCATTTGCTTTTAATATTAAAAAAAAGAAAAAAGATGTTCAACAGACGTGCAGTGATCCACAATTTTCAGACTGCCGTCACACTGTTTTTATCTCCCTTTTCCGTTTCTCTGTCTCAAGACGACCAGCGCCTTCTGGAACGATGAATCGTGTTGCTGAAGAATGTTTTATCTAATGAAATGTTTTTTTTTTTTTTTTCTGTTCATGTTCAACTTTCTGAGTGAACACCTAATCTTTTCACTCCATCGCTGGTGACACCACTCTGTGCTTTTCTACCTGCTGCACATATTCATCAGTGAGCACTTTTCAGCATAATCACTGATCTTCTACCACCATTTCTCAAAGTTGCGGAGTCCCTGCTCTGGCAACACCAGTTCGGTGATAGCAGCGCTGCACCTCTTCCACAGGCTCCAACACGTCCACCAGTGATGAAGGTCCAAATACTCCTGAATATCCTGGAATTTGGGAACAAATTCTCCAGGAATATCTTGTTTTCCGCGCGAGAAATAGGGCGTGATACATTTATCAACATTCTCTACATCTTTATCTCATTCTTAACTCAGTCACCTTGTATAATCTGTGCTCCCACCCTAATATTGCCACATTCTAGACAAGCTGGACAGGCTAACGCAGTAAACTTGCAGTCTGTAATTGTCTATCCACATTTCTTCCAGGAACGGTGGATATGCAGGTTTATGCATAATGAAATATGTGTATTATCTCATCAGTCACTTGAACTTTCTGATATGCAGAAATCAGACGTAATGTTTCGATTTACACGTCAATCGATTTATGCATACACTGGAGGCATAGTGGTCTGTCACACCGCTGGTGATTCTCTCTGGTACGTGCATTTCTGTACTGTGGTTCATGAGGGTATGTTCTCTTTCCCCGAAAGTTCTTGATGAGTTTAGGCTAGTTTGTGAGGGCCAAATCATCATCCACTCACCCAGTGTACTGGTATTCTATTTCGGGTAACTGTACAGTGAGAGACGACCCCAGCTCCCAACCTGTATTCCAGCAGACAGTCAGCTCTTAAGGAAGATACCCGGCATGGAATCACTAATATACGACATACATATTCTCAACATGAAAATAAAAAAAACATATGCTCAAAATTCTACTTCCACCATCCCGTCGGTGAGCAGGGGAAACAGCAGACATATCCTGGCTGATGGAAGAGAGAGAGAGAGAGAGAGAGAGAGAGAGAGAGAGAGAGAGAGAGAGAGAGAGAGAGAGTTACGACTCCTAGACAGGCACAATGCACCACTAAGCAACTGACCGTGAAAAAAAGTACCTGCTGAGTCGCAAACGAGGACTTACTTAGGGAAATAGTGATCACAGGGAGATAAATGGAAAGCCCCATTACAAGCTAATGGATACACTGCAGAAAATTACCAATCGATGTACTGTGCAGATTCACAACAGGAGGGGAGATGTATGTGATAAATATTAAGCACTCCTTTACTCCAGTGTTAAAACTAAAAAGGCAGTTGCGACAAACACGGAAATAAACTCCCACATCAACAGTTCATAGGATAACGTCTACAAAGCACTGGGAGAAGATTCTAAACGATTTGCATTAGGGAAAATGACACCAAGTCACAGGGTAAAGTAAAATACTGGGGAAAACAGGGATATTAGACTAATTCACAGGGTAATATTACCAACAGAAAATAGTTACAATAGGAGAGAAAAGGCCAGGCACAATTTACATCAACATCTACAGAACTTGGGGAGGCAATTCAGGCTCGAATCATACCGTAGTTCAAGTTCGGGGGCAGGGGAGCAGTGATGCCCTTCAAAAAATATGATAAATCCCAAGACTGTCTTCTGCAAAATCGCAAGATATACAAAAAAAAAAAAAAAAAAAAAAATCCCAAGATTTATTATACAATCTTTAAACTTACCCCCAAACTTGGAGTGGTTCATCGTCATCACTGGCATCCTCCACATCGCCTGGGAGCAGAGTTGCCATGCTTTCCATTCCCTGGCAGCTTCTCTGTCCATGTAGCGTTGATGACACTTCCCACTCCGTAAATCTTTAATAAGTGATGTACCCACTGATAAGTCACCTCTTCACGAGCTATTGCTTGTTTTGCAAGAAGGTGATTAGCAACAGCGGATATGAGCAGTTTATTTGTTTGTTTAATCATGTTGGGCTGGGAAAATACCCAATCAACACATGCAGAGGAATGGGACAGAGCTAACAGACTACATATAAACTGCGAGAAAAGTGTAAATTTGGGTTCATTGTTGCCATCCTTAACCGTCTATAAATCCAACCAGAATGATGACACTACATCATTTTCGGATGACTGTTGATACCAGACTTTCGCCTTTTTTCTTGGTGGTGTTCTGTCGCCACTACCCTCAGGTTCAGTATCCCCGGAACTGCTCATTGTTCCTCTAATAATTGCACGAATAATGCTTCTAGTGAACCTTAGGCCGGTGTCACACTATACGGCGGCGCCGTTGCGGCGCGGCCGCATGGCTTGTACCACGTCACACTGTGCGGCCAAACCGCAGTTTACCCCCAGCAGCCAGCGTGGATAGGTTAATCATGTTGTCTAAACTGACTGTTTGTGCACTAGAGGCAGAGGGGTTACTGAAAGAGCCAACACGTCGTAGACATATGTACTAGGCTATAATGTGTTTTTTGGATGGTGATTAATGAACCACAGTTATATAAATATACATATATACATACATCAAGTATTAGCATTTCAGTATTAAAGATTAGTAATTATGATACTTATTTAACATGGAAATTTCTTTGGAATATTAGGAAGGATATGTCTGCTAAATAATTTTAGTACTTCAAATAGCACAGTATGTATTAAACGTAAATACATAATAAATAATGTTACTTTTTATAGGAAATACAAAGAAAAAAAAATATTTTACCTTTCTCATTCCTTCCTGCTGACTCTAAATCAAGCCAGTTCTCGTACATCAATTCCCCTACTTCAATCCATGATTTTTCTTTACAGTTGTTATTGGAGTATTCTGCTGCACTCTTCTCCCAAATTGCTGGCCTTTCCTGTATGCATTGAATAAATTTATCCACGTCAAACATCGCGTAAACACAACACAGGAATAGTAGCAGCAGAGCACCGTGCGGCGTGGCCGGATAGTGTGACCACGTGCATTAAACTGTGTGTGTTTTGTCCTCACAACCGGCGTGATGCGGTGTCGCGGCGCTGCTGCGCCGCTGCAGCATGATGCGGCTTTGTACGGCGGATGCGGCGCCACCGCAGTAGTGTGACACCTCTCATTTGTTTGTGTGTGTTATCACTATGCGGCGGCGCCGTTGCGGCTCGGCCACAACGGCGCCACCGCATAGTGTGACACCAGCCTTATGCCGCATTTTCGCGGGCCACTTTAGACCGGTTTAGACCGGTTTGGACTCATATGTGATCGCGAGAACGGGCTGATGTCGGTCCGATCCTGTCCGAGCCTGCTATTGGCTGCAAGAGTGAATGGGCGTGGCCTAGAAGAATGTAAACAAATGTCGGGGAGTAGCAAATTTCATGCTTCCCTTCGATTTTTATCTCGGTCATTAATACTTTAATAATCTTATTTCGTGCGATCTATAGTAATGCAAAGCCTCTACTTCATGGTGAGATTTATTTGGTTCCCTTCTTGGATGATCACGGGCTTCTGCTAGCGTTAAAAATGTAATTTAAAACAAATCTTATTCCCAAGTCCGCCATTGTTGGCCATCAATGGTTACACCCTGCCACTAGGGATGGGCGTAATCGATTATTTGTAATCGATTACTTCGATTACTTCTTTTAAAAATGCAGTTATTGATTTTTTTTTTTCTATAATCGATTACATGAAACGATTACTACTCAACAGAAATGCATAAAAGCAGAGTAGATTATTAATGTCAATGTTTCTCTTTGATTCATACTTTTCCATTATTGAAACAATTAATTGGTCTAGAGCGCATTTTTAAGGAACTGTGCCTTGTCTTATTAGTTCTGCATATTTCACAACTTTTTATTTTGTACATGGGTTGTTTGCGATATTTTTGATTTATGAAATTTTCTGATCGCACAGATGCTCGTTTATTAAGTTTATATTACGGTGAAAGGCATGAGTAGCCGACAAGATGATGAGAGAAACACCTTGTGAGGAGAAGCCTTTTATTTACGAGGCTTCGCTCTTACAGAGCTTCTTCACATCGAGTGATCGAACCACTCGATGTGAAGAAGCTCTATCGGAGCGAAACCGAAACGTCATCTATAAAAGGCTTCTCACAAGGTGTTTCACTCAAGTATATATTACTTCCCTAAACAAAACGATGTTGTTGGTTTGTTTGCATATTTTTGGAAACAAATATTTTTCTAGTATAGGCTAATCCTTTTATGTCTGGCACAAGAGCGTTTGTAGTATATGGAGAGCCACAAGTCAAGAGTGAGAGCAGTGGCAATGAGTTATTTGAGAGGATCGTGTGGAGTCACATAGAGAGACAGACTGACAAATGAGGATGTGGAGGAGCGTTGTGGTGTGGATGTGGATGTAATAGGATGCATTAGGAGAAACACGCTGAGGTGGTTTGGCCACTAAAAGATCGAACTCTCCAAAATGGTTTGATGGCAACTGTGCCAGAGCAACAACCCGAAAGTCATTAGCATATAACTCTTACTTAAAATAAAAAACATCTGAATCACTCTCAATTTAAAATTTCTAGAAATCATGCAAAAGCTGTAATAAATCTAGCCAAATCAAACTTTCTTCAAAAGCAAGCATCAAAACTACTTAACAACCCTATTGACAAAAAATATTCTGGTCAACTCTTAATTCTTTCAGTAATAACTTTAACAAGTCATCTTCCATTCTCTCATTATAATCTTCAGATGGCAACATTACAAATGACCCGCGTGAGAAAGCGGATATTTTTGCCAGTACATTTGCCAGAAATTCTGCCACAGGCAATACCAGCCAGAATGTTCCAGTACTAGAACATGACTTTCCCGAAATTGCCCCACTTAAAATACAGACAAGATACGTAAAATCCATCCTAGACAATTTACCTACCAACAAAACTCCAGGCCCAGATGGGATTCCGCCAATTGTTTTGAAGAAGTGTTCCCCTGAACTTGCCTCTTTTCCAGCTAAATTATTCAGACTATGCATACCTACTTCTTCATTCTCAAATTCATGGAAAGAAGCCTATATCCACCCCATTCCGAAGAAAGGAAGTTCCTCTGACCCCGCTGATTACAGACCAATAGCAGTCACATCTTCTCTTGGTAAGGTATTTGAAACTTTAATTAATAAGCACATTGTTAAACATCTTGAATCCAACAACTTAATTAGTGATAGACAATATGATTTTCGCCACGAAAGATCCACCATTGACATACTCAATCTCTTAACTCATAACATCCATCAATCAATTGATCTACATGGAGAAATTCACGCAGTAGCCCTTGATATTTCTAAAGCTTTCAACAGAGTATGGCACCGTTCCCTGCTGTCCAAACTCCCTTGGTATGGACTAACGTCTTTTGTTCCTTTGATTTCCTCATATCTTAGTGACAGGAAAATAAGAGTAAAAGTAGATGATGTATATTCCAATTTTCACTCAATTAACGCCGGCGTGCTGCAGGGATCAGTTCTGGCGCCAACCCTATTCCTGGTTCATATTAATGATCTCTTATCTGTCACCCACAATGCTATCCACTCATACACAGATGACTTAACACTACATAGTTCATTCACACTCAGACACTCATTTACAAAGTCTAATATCTCTACCTCTCAACTCATTACAGCCATCTCCATAAATCAAGACCTATCTGCGATCAGTGAATGGGGACAAAACAACCTTGTATCATTTAATGCTAGTAAAACTAAATATATACAATTTACTAATAGACAGATATTGCCAGATTCGTACATTACATTCAGTGCTACTAATATTCCCATCTCCAAAAGTATTGAAATTCTTGGCGTCTCACTTAACAATGCCCTCAGCTGGACCTCTCATGTTAGATCACTTGCTAAAACCGCCTCTGAAAAACTTGGATTATTGTACAGAGTCCGTAACTTATTCGCTGATAAGCAGTTAGCAGTAATTTATAAGAGTCATGTGTGCTCTCAGCTTGAATATTGCTCACCCTTGTGGAATGGATGTGGAGAGGTTGCATTAAAACTAAACAATTCAGAACAAAGCTGTTAGAATTATTACCAACCCTGCCATTACAAATAAACTATCTCCTCTACAAGTAAGAAGAAATGTTGCCTCCCTTGCATTATTATTCTGATATTTTTATGACAAATGCTCAGACGAAGTTGCGTCCATGGTGCCACCTCTCCGTGCCTTCCATAGTGCTACAAGGGCATCTGATAGTGTCCATTTCTGGAATGTCACTCAGCCATATTGCAGGACTTCTGCCTATTAGAAGTCTCTCATTCCCCAAACTGCATCTCTCTGGAACTCGCTTCCCCAGAGTTGTTTCCCTCCAAATTTCAACCCACAGCTGTTCAAGTCTAACTGTTACAGATATTTTATGAACAGAGGACACCAGTAATCTGGTGTATGGATTATTATTTTTTATTCATTTGTTTTTCCTTCCTGTGTTCTGTTATTTAAAAAAAAATGTGGAGTGGATGAAGAGTGAGAGACTGAGGAGGAGAGTGTAGCCTATGTGAGTGAGATGGAGGGGGAGAGAGGGAGGGGAAGGCCAAGGATGAGATGGAGGGATGTAATGGAGAGGTATATGAGAGAAGGGGATGTGAATTGCGAGCAGGGCAATGAAATGGCAGGGGACAGGGTGACGTGGAGGCGATTTGGTTGTGGCCACCCCGTATAAGGCATTAAGGCGTCTGGCAATATATATATCTATCTATCTATCTATCTATATATATATATATATATATATATATATATAAAACATAGCACTAGCCGTGTGTGTGTGTGTGTGTGTGTGTGTGTCTGTGTATCTTGGGCAGCCGAAACTACACATTTCAATCGCACCAAAATTGGCTCAAAAATCGCAAAAAATTTGATAATGTGAAAAAACTTGGTCCCATCACGATTGAAAAACTTTTACTATATTTAATGAGCGATCACATTTTGACCAAAAAACGCCTCTCCAGGCGCCCGCCATAGGATCTTCGTAGAATTTTTTGCCCATAGGTACAACTAAAATAAACTACAGCAGCGCGAGAGCCCTCCGCAGGAGCAAGTGCGAGGGGCCCAAAGGGCCCACGAGCTCTTTTGTGTGTGTGTGTGTATATATATATATATATATATATATATATATATATAGATAGATATATATATATATATATAATATGTGTGTGTGTGTGTGTGTGTGTGTGTGGTAGGTGGGGATGCTCTCCACTCACTCAATGTAGTGCTGCCCTCGGGTGTCTGCCCTTTTCTCTCCTCCATCCTTCTTTCCTTCCATCCTCTCCTGTCTTTCCTTCATTCTTTCCTCATCCTTCAGCCTACGGGTGACTTTACATTCCCTCATCTTTCTTTCCTTCATTCTTTCCTCTTCCATCTGTCTGTGGGTGACTCTACAATGAGTGCCAAGCCAAATGGTTTTCTGTACACCAGGAAACTATTTACTACGGTAGGTGGTGACCATATAACCAAATATTGGCGCCTGGTGGTTAGTGGGTAATTACGGCGCTCCAATAGATTGAGCCGGTGAAGGTTTATATTCAAGGCGTGGTTGTTGTTTTTTTGCTTACGTAATGCCACTCAGGGATGAGTGAGGCTGGTTACTCTCATCTTAAAGGTCAGGACCAACCTGCTTAGCCCCCGGCTCCTACCCTCCTCATGGGGCAACGTAAGATTCGATGATGATGATGATTATATATATATATATATATATATATATATATATATATATATATATATATATATATATATATATATATATATATATCATCATCATCATCGAATCCTACGTTGCCCCATGAGGAGGGTAGGAGCTTGTTCTATATATTTTACTAACAAGGGTATATGTTTCATGAATTATAAAGACAAGAATGCTGTATATGTGCTTTATACACTCAAAGAAAAGTAGCATACATAATGTGGTGTATCCATCATATAAAGAAACTTTTGAGCAACTCTAAACTGAAGAAAGAAGGACTGAAAGATGATTCAGACTTGAAAAACTGAGAAGCAAAGGAACTCGAACAGGGTTGTAGCACGAATTTGTACGAGTATAACTAATGATTCCTTAGTGTATGTACCAGTAGTACTTGTAGATACAGTAAGGAGTGGGGCCTTGAAAAACGAACATATAAGCCCAGATTCCAGTAATCGGAAAGGTAATTGATTACTAATCGATTACTTTCCCTAATCAGTAATCGTAATTACAAATAAATGGTGGTATCGCCCACCACTACCTGCCAAGGACGCTCCTCGCCTCCTTCTTGGTTGTTGCTGACGCGCATACATTTGTGCGTGGACCGGTCTCGCTTAGGCTAGCTTGTGGGGCAGGACTGTTTTGAACCAGTCTGTACCGGTCTAACTGTCTCGCCAGAACAGCAATAAGACCAGTCTAAACCAGTCGATACCGGTCTAAAGCCTCACGAAAATGCGGCTTTAAACAACCTCTGACTGGATGATACTGCAGAAGGCCATTAGCTCGAGTTACGTAACTGACGACAGTTGTGGACAGACTAACAGACCAACGGCGGCACGACTGAGAGTGGTTAGGAGCATGAACTCACACATCCTGAGCGTTTGTCCATGGTTTAAGATGCAACCATACTATGTCAATCAATAGTACATGTCCAGCTTTTTTTTTTTTTTGTTTGTTCCCACCAATTTAATGAGGAAAATGAATGCTAAAACTACCAGGAGGAAGAAATGATCAAATTTATAGACCTATATCTTGCATTTTCACTAAAACTAATATACTGTACAACTGCTATATTTTTCTTAGCTTGAATATAAATTTGAACAAAAAGTGAAAATTCTATAATCACCAAATCCCGAGATCTGTGGCATTTTCATGGAAAAATCCCAAGATCCCAAGATTACCTCCGAAATCCTAAGATCTTGGGGAAAAATCTCAAGGAGTGGCATCACTACAGGGGAACAGCATGAGTGATTCAAACAGGGGCGGGGAAGGAAGTTAAGGAACTCGCTCGCCACGCACTTTCGGACTGCTTAAATGCAAGCGAGGAAGTGACGTAACATGGTGTAATAATGGAGCAGCTATTAAAAATAGTACATGATGAGACAGTGGAGAGTGGTCATAGGGAAACATGAAGTGGTGTAATAGTTAGAAATACTACATAACTTACAGTAATACACATGCAAACTACACGAAAGTATAATAAGATCATATGAGCACTAAATTCAATGCACAATTCATCTAAAAATGGAAGAGTAAAGAAACAAATCGTTATACTAAACACACACTCTGACAGGCGGTGAGCTGGGCAAGCAAGTGTAACACACTCAGACCTACAGACATCCTGGTATTTCATCATTTGCAACACTCCCACCCAGAAAGACAGAGGTTCAACGGAAGTTCTGACTGAGGTCTGGATAATCCATCTGTTAACACACTGATAACACCCTTAACTGGCTGGATTGACCTGTCATACTCTTGCAAATACACACTTCAGATTTAGTTGCCGATTCTTGTTTTTAAACTTAAGAAACTTCAAAGGGTGATGATCAGAATAGATGGTTACAACTGGACCAGCCTGTGGCAAGTATACAGAGAAGAACTGGAGAGCAAGGATCAGGCTAGAAGTTCCTTTTCAATAACTGAACAGTTGCACTGAGCAGAATTAATATTACTGAAATAACTGACTGGATGATCTATACCCTGCCCATCACTCAGCATTAACCCGCGGCGTCCCGTCGACGTTCTTTAACGTCCACACGTTTTGTCACTGCTAATCCCGTCGACATACATAAACGCAAATCAATTGCAAGATCCTTAATTTGCACAATTTTCAATTTTCGCGAGTGATTTTTGGTACGTATACACGTGACACCTTCCTCTACAAGATGTCAGGCAGGTACAATGCCTTACCCAGCATGACCTCCTCCCCCCCCCTGCACGCCATTGTCTCAGCAATTCACCTGTTATCAGTGACCTGGCCAGTAAAGCCATGTCATGCCACGGTACGAAATTCAGGACCAGAGTGATTCCCCAATCAATGACAATGTGGAGGACAAACTTTACATAGCATTAGAGGAAGAAACAGTCAGAAATGATGATCAGGTACTGTGGCAAAAAAAAGTCAGGTATGGTGATGAGTTAGTGAGTGAAACAATGCTTATAATGCCTATATTACTGCTTGAAAACCAATATCCTCTCGTACTACATAAAAATTCGTACCAAGTAAATAAATAAATACCGCTTATGAGTGGTGTGAAATAGTTATCCTCCCGTAGAACTCGTTTTCTTTGGTGCCAGCCTGATAGAAAACCCAGTAAGGTGAGGAGGTACTCCTACCTGTATCGAGTATTTTAAACCTCAGGTGAGCGATTTCTCTATGAATTTTCATGCAAGTTCAGGCTGAATGTGTCGAGCAAAGTACGACAATAACAAGCTTCTTGTATTATTATATCCTCCCTCCATCCTGGGATACCATAATGCAGGACATGATCATGCTATGAATTAAAGATACTGGTATTTATTTTCAGTAACTAACATAATTATTGTTCTTGTAACCAACATTATGTTGAGAACTGAATGCTTCGCTCCTGCTTCAAGGAGCTCAGTAACAGTGCTGGTGGATTCTCGTTCACAGGTTTTACTATATTAATGGAAGTTTTCGGAATTACAAATATCATAATTATATTCCAAATAGGTAAAGCAGTACCTACTTCATATTCGTAAATAAACACCTCAATCGTACTCACAACCTCTATTTTACATTGGGGAAAACGTAGACAGTGTTGGTAGCGGCGGGAGGCGGGGCTAGACTAAGGAACTCACCACGCAGTATAGGACTGATTGGGTGCTTTTGCTCGGAGTTAGGTGTACCACGAATATCTGCTTCCAACTGTACTTACCAGTAACCACGAAGCATGTCAAGTTTTATGATAAATTTTGAGTTTCCAATATTTCAATACTGTACATGCATCAACACGGGGAAACGGGATAAGTGTCTGACTTACTGAGGGCATTCACTTTCCTAGAGTCAACACAGAACCTATAGGTACCGTCAAATTCGGCACAAAAGTTACTGGGGAACTCCACTCACTGTTACATGGACTATTTATTTTCTTTTCTAACACGTAATATAGTTCCTGCTGTAGCACTCGTTGTCGACTTGGACACACACACGATATGCATGTTCGACGTCAGTGTCGTGACACACGTCAGGTGCATGCCGTGGAAAATCATTGAAGACACTGGGAAACGACAGCATTTAATTCAATGGCTCCTCCTTCTGTTCTGGGTTACGATGAGAAAGCAAACATGGGAGCTCCAAGTGGCCTTCAGATTGCTCTGTCACTATGTTGCGTTCACCAAGTTGAGGGGACAAATGAGCTCTTCAGCAGGTTCAGCAGCACCACCAGGCTCAGCAACCAAGCTGCAAATAACACTGGGCAAGGGCTTGGGTCGATGATAGAGCTTCAACATGTTCACATGACAATGATGATGCCTCTTGCATGATCAAGCGTCTCAATCAAGTGGACAGTGAAGTTGACCTTTCTGCAAACTAGGTAGGGATCAGAAAACTTGGCAGCAAGAGGGTGGCCAGTAAGGTCAACAGTACCAGAACTTCATCACCTTCGTCGATTTCTCTCTCTTGGGCGTCCTTGTCGTACCACTCCTACATAGCATGCTGGGACTCCTTAAGCTTCTCATGAGCTACTCACAAACTGCGGGAAAGTCTTCCCTTGAAATCAATAACATAGTGCAGTACCTTAGTAGGGGCTTGTGTTCCATTACTCCAAGTCTCCTTCACCAACATCAGAGGTACTCTCATTTGATATCCAAACACCAACTCACTCAGGGACAATCCAAGTGACTCTGTTGGAATATCCCGCAATGCAAAGAACATGAATGGTACACGTGTGTCCCAGTCTTGACCAATTTCTTTACAGTACTTTCGGAGCATACTCTTCAGAGTCTGATGGTGACGTTCAAGTGCGCCCTAGGACTGAGGGTGGTAGGCACTAGAAGTGATGCTTTCAAACTCCTTCCGACTGCTCAAAGACCTTAGACTTGAAGTTGCTGCCTTGGTCGGACTGCACTTCACATGGAAGACCAGATTTCATGAGGAAGTGCAGCAGTTTCTTCCCTATGGCTTTTGTATGGATCTTTCGGTGGGAAACTCGCCTTGGGGTAATGTGTTGCTGTGTCCATAAGGGTCAAGAGGTAACTATACAATGAGGAAGTCTTGGGCAGAGGTCCAACTATGTCAATGACGATCCTCTTAAAGGAGTAGGTAAAGGCAGGTATGGGCACAAGAGAGTTCACGTGGATGGCCTGGTTGGGTTTCCCAGTAACTTGACACACATGACATATGTGAATGGTCTGTACCTCATCCACTGCCATGCGGGGCCAGTAGAAGTGTGTGTGGAGTCTCTGCAGGGTCTTGCATACTCCTAAGTGACCAGCCATCGGTATGTCATGAGCCGTCTGGAAAAGCTGTTGATGACACTGTTCAGGTACAACAATCTGTTGAAAGTCCGACATCCCATTCTCTATCTATCTATAGCCCGAAGCCCTAATCCCGCAAAGGGTGGCCGCAGACAAAACGCCTCCATCATCTCCATCTTCTCCACAATATTCCATCCTTTATATTGAAGCATTTACACTTTTCCTTTTGACACTCAATCTCTAACACTGCAGCTTTTTGCACCGAGCAAACAACAGGATCATTTTCCTGTAGTTACCTTAATCCCTCAGGGGAAATCTCACCAAGGAATGGCACAGGGGTCATCATTATTCAAGTCAGCCTTAAAGGTATCTTCAAGAACTAGGGGGTCAGTATCAACATTCTCCATATCATTACTCCCAGCAGAGTCAACCTATTCGCTCATCATGCTCTTATCTACAGTCTTGTTTACATTAGAATCACACTCAGCTGCCCTTTTCATGGATCTAATTACTGCACACACTGTAAACACGTCAGGGTGCTTACTCTTCAACTCATATGTACCACACACTCACAGGAACCTTAGATACAACTAGGTTAGGAAGGACCTTTGCTTCAGCTACATAAATCCCTTACAACAGAGTCACACCTGGAACAGGTAAATGCTTCACTACTCCAACAGCTACTTTACAGTTCACAAGATCACAAACAATATCAACTGTGACTTTAGGATAAGTGTTAAACCCATCCACACCTCTGATACCTACATATTCGGTGGTCTTATCAGGTGTTCCCAACGAACTGCCAGTGACTGTGGTGTCTCTAAGTATAGTGACATCATAAGTAATGTAATCAAAAAGTACCTTACCAGGGAACATAAAGGGGAGATAAGCAGAAACACAGGTGTAAGGGGCAAGGGGAATGTTTGACAACACCACGACAACAATCTCAGACTTAGCAGCACCAGACACTTTTCCACTGGCTTCTGGGGACTACGTATTATTGGGGTTTCCTTCACACCACTCTTCTTTGCTACTGTCTCAAAAATAGGGTTACCAGAGCCGGGGGGAAGTTGAGCAAGGTCATCACTAGCTGTGATTCTCAAAATACTGGAGTTATTACGGGGGTTAGATCTACCATGCTTTAACCAACAGCGACTTTCCAGATGGTTTGACTCCCTTCAGTAAATACAAGCACAGCTAGGTGAACCAAAGGATTTCGGAGTAGGGGTCTGGGGTGCTCTGTGAGACATAAGGGAAGAAATTTGACTCCTGGCTTGTGGGATTGGTGATTTGGAAAAAGTGGACTTGGTGAAGGACTGAGGGTTAGGCTGAGCCTGGTCAGTATGGGAGGAACGGTTATGAGGCTTAATACCACTCCAGTCACCTGTACTGCCCAAATAAGCACTCCAGTTTACCACATAAGCATCAGCTTCGGAGGCTGCTGACTCTAAATCACCTTGATCAAATTTCTTCTTTCTCAAACAGAACTCAATCTATCAAGCTTACTCAAAAGTTGTTCAAATCACATCATATTACACAGCTCAATGAAATTGGTATGGTTTGAGCTGGTTGATACTCCCACTGCTCTAAGCCACTTAGTGTAAGCATGTTCCAACCACTTGGGAAAGTCCAAGTGGGTTTCTTCTGCCTTTTTCTGCAACTTCTTGAACAGTGCTCAGTAGGCTTCGGGGATTTATTCATAGGCTTTCAAAACTTGTTCTTTGAGAGGAAATAATTTTGGCACTGATCAAAGGGCATATCATCATACGTTTTCTTAGCCGTACCTTTGATAGCATTCTGAGCAACTATAGACCAATGAGACTGAGGCGACTCAAAACCTTGGGAAGTTTCTCTAAAGAAGTGAAAAACTCAAGGACACATGCTTGATTATATGGGGGAAGGATGCTCAAGCGATCAGAAAAACGGTCAGCAAAGTCTTTGTTTTCATTACTCGGATTAGCACTGGCTGAAAAGTGTTTGCTTGACTGAATTTTAAGCTCCAGCTCCTGTTGTTGAATAGCCAGCCATTGCTCTTCAGGGTTCATTTTTTGCTGTTCAGGTTGTAGTTCGAGCTCTCCCAACTTAATGTAATCATATTTGACCAATCTGGGGACACTGAACGGTGCAAAGAGGTCAAAGGTTCGCAAGGGGGGAATATGGACGTAAGCCTAGCCTGAGAAGGAACTTCATTCTCCTGGCTAATCAAAGACTGGGTATACAGAGATTCTTGGGAACCTGCCATCTCATCACTTGGCTTCACATTAGATTTTCCAGGATTCGACTGTACACAAGAATCACCAAACATCCTGTTTTTATGAGCATGCAAGAATAAGGATTTAGTACGCTGATCCTGGGGAATCTCAGTCTGATAAAGCGATGCTGACACCCTAAGCTGAGATTGAACCAACTTGTCCGGATTATCAGAGGAGGACTTACTGGATACAAAATTATTGGCATCATCCAAGTTAATAATAGACGGTGCAAGGAAATTTATAGGGGTACTAGTAACGGGACCCATACTGGATGGATTATTGTGCCACCAATAACATTTCAGAAAGCTTCACAAAATATTAAACCCTCACCACATGACCGACAAAACAAAATTTCATGGGTAATACCAACTCCTAGTATATTTAAGACTAGATGAAAATCACTATGATTGAAATAGTAAGCACAGTCTGTACTCTCACGGTGGCCAGTAATCCTGCTGTGGCTTCAGACAGGCACAACACACCACTAAGCAACTGACCGTGAAAACAAGTACCCTCCGAGTCGTAAACGAGGACTATTTTAGGGAAATAATGATCACAGGGGGGTTAATGGATTGTCTCACTAAACGGAAATTCATATAATGTAGAAAATCACCAATTAACACACATTGCAGGTTCAAAAGGGGGGGTGACAGATGTAAGAACTATTAATACTTTTAAGCACTCCTGTAATCCAATATTAAAACTAAAAAGGCAGTTGGCAAACAAGCAGAAATTAACTCCATCAACACAATGGTTCATAGGATAATGCCTGTAAGCACTGGAGGAAAATTCTGAGGGATTTACAATGGGGAAAATAACACCTAGTCAAAGGGCACAGTAAATTACTAGGGGAAAAACACTGGGATATTACACCAATTCACAGGGTAATAATACCAATAGTAAATGGTTACAACGGGGGGAGAAAAAGCCAGAGACGACTTACATCAACGGTCTGCAATCTCCAAGTATCAGAACTCTGAGGAGACAACTCAGGCTCAAAACATACCGTAGTTCAAGGTGGGGGGCAGGGGGGCAGGATGAGTGTTTGATTCAAACAGGGGAGGGAGAGGAACTCATCCTCCACATTCTGACTGCTATTATGCAAGCGAGCGGGTGACGTAACAAGGTGTAATAATGGAGCAACTATTAGAAATACTAAATGATGGAGTGGTGGAGGATTGTCATAGTGAAACATTACGTTGTGTAATAGTTAGAAATACTAAGTAAGAACTCATTACTGAAGAAACTAACAAACTTGCTGACGCGCAGGGAGCTGGGCGAGCGAGCGTCATACACACAGACCTACAGGCAACAATATATAATATACACATAACAAAGTTCGGTATAAACCAAGGTGTTTCCTACTATTAAAAAAAAAAAAAATCCAGGTGAGCATACTGGATACTTTCATACTTCATTGTCACTTTCTAACCTTCATATCTTTACTCCAGAGAGAGAGAGAGAGAGAGAGAGAGAGAGAGAGAAGCACCTGACAGGTAAAGAAGTTAATCTTAACAGCCTAAGAGGTACACTGGTCATCGTATTAACCTTAATACTTCCCCCAGACACCTCCCATCCTACCACCCACTAATCACACACATTCAGGTGGGAAGAGAGTTGTATTCTCATCCACAGATTGATATTTTTTATCATGACTAGAAACATATTCAGCAGAGTTCAGACCGAATCATAACATGTATGAAATTTAGGGGTAAGTTCATGCTGGTACCCTTATAAGGTAAAGGCAGCTGTTGACAGCATTAGACAAAGTGCAACTGAGTCATGGCTTTTTGACAATAGCTAGGGAGTAAGAGAAAGAAGTGTATGTTCTCCCCTACAGCACCATGTGCCAAGAGCTACAGTATGTTTTCTGCAAAGGTCCACAGGTTTTGTTTGAATGACAGGACAGTTTTTTTTTTTTTTCATGTGTTCGACACTGGGCATAGGCTTCACAGCTTGCTCTCAAGGCCCAGTAGTCCTCCTACATACCATACACCTCTCTACATGTCACCACTTCGGCGCTAACAGCCACCGTCCATATTGAATACATGCTAGGGCTGTCTAATACAGGACTGGTGTATCGGTATTAGCGGGAGTATTTTTAAGACATGTCGGCGGGTCTTCTGGTAGATCAGTAAAGTCTGATTTCATGAAATTCATATCCTTAAACTGGTCCCTGCCCCAGTGGGGATTTGAACCTGGGTCCGTTAGGACTGCAGGCCACCTCTCTACCGACTACTTGTGTAGTATTGCAAGAGAAAGAAGTGTGACTGTGTAAGCAAAAGTTTTACGTGTAAGAAATAGCTCATGACTAAAGTGACTCGATAATAAAGGTGAATTTGTGATGAGATAAGGAAGTAGAGGATGCAAAATAGTGGACGATGGCTAGATAAATTATAATATATAGAGAGGTTTACGAGGGCCACACCACCTACATTTTAAATCTTGAAATCGACGGAATGGTCCTAATCCCACAGATATTATGAATCCATTTTTCTTCGGATCGTTTATTCTGTGAGCTGGAGCAGAGAATTTCGACAATAGGCCCTATGAATGACTAGTCAATGAATGTGTATCTCAGTTTTCTTGGATCTCTGACACTTTCCGCTTTTCCATTTTCTCTTCATTTGTGGATCCTGCCCTGCCTGTATTTTGATGAAGATAACGATAGGATTAGGATACTGATGATGATGACGATGATGATGATTTTTGCGTGACTGTATATTTTGTTCCAATATCAGATAAAAATTCTGCATAACTCAATGTACGAGTATGGTTATCTTCTGACTAGGTGCACATGATTATACACCTCTTGGGAGAGACCTCTTTGAACGGACAGAATATCAGACTGTTGATAACCCCTCCAGTGTGAGGTGCCTGTTCTCTCCTAGACGAATAAAATCATCTGTCACAAGCAAGTATTATGTGTGAAAGTCTTATGAATGGGTTCAACATTACCGGTTCTTATGTTCTGTTTCTGTCTTTGACCAGAGCAGAATTCTGTGATGGATGATAATTATAGAAGGAAAGTTGTCGGTTTCCCTCAATACATTTCCAGGATTTTAAGAACAGTGCCTCCCAATATGTTAGGTATGCTCCACGATATATAACATACATTACTAGTTCTTCTTCTATTTGTTGTCGTAAATTTCGTGAACTGGCAGATAAGCTTTACACGTATGAATGACATTGCAAGAGGCAGTTTTTTATATAATTTACAGAGAGATCAACAACAATAATAATAATCATCATCATCATCATCATCCGGACCTCCTTTCCCACCCTAGGGCAGGGTGTGGAAGCAATAATAATAACATGAAGTAAATAATAAAAATAATAATAATAATAATAATAATAATAATAAATTCTTAAACACATTAATTTCATAGAAACCACCTGTCCCACGCTGAATTAATACTAAATTCCTAAATACAATAATTTCATAGAAACCACCTGTCCCAAGCTGAATTACATTTCATTTCATCCTTGGTACTAAAAGATTCATTTTAACGTAGCGTAGACATTTCGAACTGAAGGGTTGGTTCTGGTATTCCCTTATCTTTTAACTAACAGAGATGCTAACTTACTTGAATAAAATGATCTGTTGGTAGCACCACGACATAGGCAATATGCTGAATGGATATTTTATCCACACCGGAGATGTTTGTTTGGGAAATGTTTTGGCAGATTCAATCATTTGACCAATTCCGTTTGAATTCTGAGTAGAGAAGTTACCTTACAGTATATCATGATCCGTCCCAGCCTGATATAGCCTACCCAGAGATAATCCAAGGGTCCATCTCGCCTCCCAGTGATCACAGAAGCCATGGACGACGCTCCATTCCTCTGATGTTCAGAGAAGCGAAATGGTGCAGCCCGCCAGAGACTGTCAAAGAGCCAGACACCGATTGAATGGATAATCCCTTCACTACGAGTCTCCTTGACGATGAATTATTATCACCGATTGGTAGAGAGAATAAAACAACAGAGGCGTCAGCATAAAAAACTAATGGCTTACAGCCTGTTCTTAACATCCCTCACGGTGAGTAAAATCGTCTGATGGTAAAAGTGTCTCTAACCCCTGTGTTATGATTTGTTGCTCAACTTGCGGCGGTAGCAATTATTACCACGATGATTGTTCACGGAGGCTGACTAAAGTATCCCAGTGAAAAGAAAATAACTAAGATTAATGTCACCCTTCATAGCTGCACCAGCCTTAACCGTATCCACCCATACACATCCTAGACACATCACCGATACACAGTACACACACCACAAACAGACGCGAAAAACACCCCAGAAGCATACCAGATAAACCACAATAACATCCCTTTCCTTAGCATACCCGCATAAATGTGGCACTCACAATTATGGTTGCAAGTTGCCAGACATCATCCTCGAAAAGGAGGTTGCACACTCGTAAAAGAAAAAAAAAAAAACAGGATCCCCCATCGCTACATTTTAAAAGCCAAAAGAAGCGAGTTTTATGATTCTTACATCATCATCCAAAGTTGATACTTGTGTTTCCCTTACCAATAAGGGTTGGAGATGGGAACAGGAGTAAGAAATGGGAGGCTCCAGACATGGTATATGTCACGAATTCGGGCGAGCGTATTTATAAATTCGTGACATTGTACTTCAGTGAGAAAACCATGAATTCTAGTGGAATTCCCGCTGCGCATCACAAAGTTCAACCGTCTTTGTACTCACTTTGATCGGGATGGTTTTCAGAACATTTCTCACTGTTTCACAAGTGATCATTCTTATCCACGACACTACTGCTTTCACAGAGTGATTTATTGTGAGCCTATATTGCTCACTTTTTTTCCGTTTACCGTTGACGTTAGGCCACGCCCTACTTCCGGCGAACACGGCCTTCTCTCGCCCCCTTTCATAGTTTGAAGTTAGTCAGCTTTCAGTTGGCGCGAGGGTAGGACCGTTTGTGCCCAACGTAGAGCAGCGCCTCCGTTGTACAGTGAGTTCCTGAATCTCCACCTAGACAGTGAATTGGCGAAGCGGGCTTAATGAATAGCAGCGTTTTGATGTTCATCACATGCGCCCAGACTACTCATTCACCTTCCCTCCACTGACCAGTACTTCTGTTCGTTTTTCTAGGCTTAAGTGTGTTTAGTTTTTGAATGAGCGAGTGAGTGTATTCTCCTTGTTATTTTGAATTCATTTTTGAGATTCATATAATGTAAATTTATTTCATTGTAATCAATAATTTTACAGTTCTTTTCTTTTAGCTTAATGTAATTAAACTCGTGTTTTATTTCTCCATATTAAGCTTGTTTTAGTTGCCACTCCTAGTTTGCACAAACTCTTTACATTATCTTTAATTGGTACTTAGGCCAGTTCTTTTGTATCAAACTTAAATCCATTGTGCCAGCCAGGAGTTTGCATCAGCAAGAACCTGTTTATTATTATTAGCATTAGTTATTGATTGTCAGGGGTGGAGTCACTTTCTCGAGAGGCTAACAATACTACAAACAGCGCTCGTGAATAATTAGTCTCTACTGTGTACTGTTGAGAAAGTTTATAAATTTTCATCTTTTGAGAATCGGCGAAGTAAGCCAGAATAAATTAAACTTACTGCTTGATTTTCACAAGTCAGTTCCTTGTCTCTATTTTCAAGTAACATCCAGGAATTTTAATTCATAATTTCACATCCCCCCGTGACATCTGGCAACCTCTTTCCAGGATATTAACTCCTAGCTCTAAAGTTATTGACAAGATAATACTCACTCACACCTAGATATTTATCACTAAAGTCTATAGGCACTATCTTACTGGTGGTTATTGATTTATTTCTATTAATTTTAAGTAATAGTTTTTCCAGTCAGTTTTTTTTTATTTTCTTTCTTTACCAGTTTAACTAGATATAACTGGTCACCACCAACCTTTGCCTATATTCTTTACTTTTGATTATTGGCATTTCTCTGCAAAATAGCAGTCAGTACTCAGCCCTTAGTCTACTCAGCCTTAGTTGAGTTAGCATTATGGCTACTAATATATACGTACAGGAAGCCAAAGATATGGGGCATAGTGACCCTGAACAAATAAAGGAGTACTTCCTCTCTTGGTTTAGTTATGAGCAGCAACGTGAGAATGATGCTCGTGAAGAGCGTCGAATTCAGCGTGAGGAACGCAAGAGAGAACGTGAACACGAGCGAGAACAGAGCGAGGAACGCAACAGAAAACGTGAACACGAGCAAAAACAATGCGAACAATGCAAAAGAGAATGTGAATAAGAACGAGAACAACGAGAAAGAGAAAGTGAATATGAGCGAGAACAACGAGAGAGAACGAGAATACGAATGTGCCGAGCATGAGGCACGTGAGAAGCATGAACTTGAGATGCTGAGGATCAAGACTCCTTGGCTTCAGACACAACTGGTGCAGCTAACCCAAGCTCCACGAGCACTCTCCCTATGCATGTTCTGGCGACCCCACACATCAAGCTTCCTCCATACAAGGAAGGCGACTGAATTGAGCCATTCATAGCTCGTTTCGAAGACATGGCTCAGCTGTACCAGCTGGATGAGACAGCTAAGCGGCTCCAGTTTCTTAGCTTGTTTGAGGGCTCTGCCCTCGATATTCTCCACAGAATTCGTGGAGACAATCTCATGTATGAGATGATGAAGTCTGCACTCGTCAAACCGTACGGTCTCTCAGTTGATGACGCCAGGAGTCAGTTTATGAGGGCACGTCTACAAGAATTGGAGACTGCTGTTCAGTTTCTTGATTGGCTTACTGCTTACTTAGACGAGTGGATGGAGAAAGATGAAACTCCTCCCACGTGAGAGGGGATAACTGACCTAATGCTGCACACACAGCTAGAAAAGTCGTGGCCTGCTGAGCTTATGGCTCAGCTTAAGATCTGCCAGGTAAGGGATGCCAGCCAAATGGTGGAGAAGGCTGATGCATTCTTCACTGCGTATGGGTATCAAACTCGTAAGCAACACGCCTGGAACAGGAAAGCTGACAAATCTGGGAAACCATCTCAGACTGAACCCCAGCATCAAGGCCATTCTCAGAATAATGGCCAAGGTCCAAACAAACTGCAGAAGAAGGACCAGGGGTAAAACACCCAGAAACCTGTGTGGCAGCGGTACGACAAGTAGAACCCTAACCAGCAGCAGTACCGATATTTCAAGCAGCAGCAGGGCAAGGACAAACCACGTAACCCTCAGTCAGGACAATCGACTTTAGTGTATCGGAGGCAGGATGCAAATGCAGCCTTCGTTCCATAACAAGTTTACAGTGGTGCCAACCCCACCAGTACAGGTACTTCCCCACAGTTCACTAGTCCCCCAGTGACAGTGAACTCTCCATCTCAGGTGGTCAGTGCTCCAACTCCTCAGATGGTGAGCACATCCCCTCAGGCATCTAGCTCACAGGGCGCCACACTTGCTGCATCGTTCATTCCAGTCTCATCAGTGGCTGGCTGCTACTTCCTCAGACCCTTCCACCAGCAGCACTGCCTTCCTTGTTCAGCCAGGGTTTGTGGGAGGTGTGTCTGTAAATGTTCTGAGAGATAATAGTTCCTCAGGTTGCTCCGTCAAGCAAAGTTTAGTTCGGCCCGACAAGTACACAGGTAAGCAGATCCAAGTTAGACTCATTGATGGATCAGTGAGATTGTTCCGTGAGGCACATATCCGGGTGGCATTTCTTTCTACACTGGCTTGACAGCTGCTGTTGTCATGCCAGAACCTTTGTTTGACCTCATTATCGGCAACATATTAGGCGTCAAAAACAGTTGCGCCGTAGATGTTGCTACTCAGACTTCGGCTGTTGCAGTAACATGAGCCATGGCCAAGGCTCCGAATCGTGTCACCCCGTTGACCGTCGCAATGCCACAAGATCTGATTCGTAGTCAAGATGTTGTCCAAGAACAACAGTCTGACCCGACACTTGCCTCAGTGCATAAGAAGCTGGAGGGTAAAGTGATTAAGTATTCACAGGGAGGTCAAGCCAGGTTCCTTCATAAGCAAGGGCGGCTATACCGTGAGTCACAAACACCCCAGGGCAAGGTTCAACTGCAGTTCGTCATTCCCGCGAAGTATCGCCGAGCAGTGTTCAAATTAGGTCATTGTTCAGTGATGGGAGGTATTATGGGCCAAAAGAAAACCTCTGACTGCATCCATGCTGACTTTTTCTGGCCAGAAATGGGACAGGAAATAACAAGGCTTGTGCATTCCTGTGATGTGTCTCAGCATACCACTGACCGGGGATGTGTCCGTCCTGTGCCACTGAACCAAGTGCCTATAATCTCTGAACCATTGGAGAGAGTAGCAGTTGACATGGTTGGGCCAATCTCTCCTAGGGCAAATGATGGATCAAAGTATATCCTCACTATCATTGATTTCAGCATACGGTGGCCTGAAGCCGTGGCCCTTAAGAATATAGAGGTCGTCACTGTTGCTGAGGCATTGATTGAAGTGTTCTGTCCCGTAGGTATCCCCAAGGAGGTCTTAAGCGACCGGGGTTTGCAGTTCACCTCTGCATTGATGAACGAAGCATTCAGGTTATTGTCCATCCGAGGCCTGCGAACTACACCTTATCACCCCATGTGTAACAGGCTGTGTGAGAGGTTCAATGGGATTCTCAAGATGTTAAAGTGCATGGCCCCTGAACAGCCAAAGGAATGGCCGCGGTTCATTGCTCCTCTTCTATTTGCTTATCGAGAAGCCCCACAGCATTCTTGAAGTTCTCACCTTTTGAACTGGTGTATGGAAGGTATGTCCGTGGACCACTTCAAGTCCTTTGCGAGTTATGGGACGATGAAGAACCCGACCCTGAAGTCAAGACCACCTACACCTACGTCCTTGATCTAGCTGATAGCCTCCAGTCCACGTGCGAGTTAGCTAAGGAAGAATTGATCAAGGCGCGTGAAGTTCAGAGCGTGTATAATGATAAGAAGGCAAAGCTTCGGAAGTTCAGTCCAGGTGATAAGTGCTTGGTGTTACTTCCCACTGCCCAGAACAAGTTGTTGGCACAGTGGAAGGGTCCATATGATGTAGTAGAACGCATTTCAGACCTCAACTACATAATTCAGCTGGGGAATCTTCATAAAAGGTTCCACGTTAACATGTTGAAGGGTTATCATGAGTCAAACCCCGAGGAGACTGGCCCACGAGTGGCTGATAACTGACCAGCCACTGGAAGAAACCGGGGCAGCTGCGGTGATCCCAGCTGATGACCAAGATGACGAGCCCTTAACCATTCAGTCCCTTCTGGAGGAGACTGTCAGAGACGTTTTACTTAACACTGACTTAGCATTAGGTGACCAGAATGCCATAAGGTCACTGCTCTGTCAGTATGCTGATGTCTTCTCTGACCAACCTAGACTCGCAAAGGTTGATTGTCACAAAATTTAGTTGACCAGCAATACTCCCATAAAGGTTAAGCCATATCCCATTCCCATGCGAGTACTGGACGCAGTAGACAACGAAATTGCTGACATGGAGACTGCAGGTATTATTGAAAAGTCCTCATCTCCTTACTGTAGTCCAGAGGTAGTAGTCTGCAAGAAGGGTGGTGGAGTCAGAATTTGTGGCGACTATAGGAAGCTAAATGCAATCACCAAAGTGGATGCTGAACCAATGGGTGACCACATTTCCATCTTCTCCAAACTGGCAGGGTCACGATATTTCACAAAGCTCTATTTGGCAAAAGGATTTTTTCAGATTCCCCTTCACCCCGAGAGCTGTCAGTTCACTGCCTTTGCTATTCCTATGGGGTTGTATCAGTATAAAGTCCTCCCATTTGGACTTACCAATTCCCCAGCAGTATTCAATCGTGCCATGAGACAAGTGCTCCATGGTATTGTAGGAGTAGAAATGTTCATTGACGATGTCCTCATTCATTCTGCCACGTTGGAGGAGCACCTCAGACTCTTGGAAATTGTCTTCAGTAGACTCCAGAGTTTCAGCATGACTGTGATGCCTAGCAAGTGTAAAATTGCTCACAGTGAGGTGGAGTTCCTCGGACATATTGTTGGCAACAATTGCTGCAGGTGTCAGGGCGACAAGATCAGAAAGGTTAGGGAAGCCCTGAGACGCGTGACCAAGAAACAGGTTAGGGCATTCCTTGGTCTAGTGGGGTATTATAGGAGTTTTATCCCCAACTTTGCTCTTATTGCCCAACCGTTGTACGAGGTGCTTCGGAAAATGCTCCAAACACCACTGAATCACTGAATGGTGAGAAGCGCAAGAGAGATCTTTTGCCGCCCTCAAGATTATGCTGTGTAAGGAGCCTATCTTGCAGTTGCCTGATTCCAACAAACTTTTCATACTGCGCACTGATGCTTCACAAGATGGAGTAGGTGCCGTATTAATGCAAGAAACAGAAGGTAGAATCTTCCCAGTGGCATACCACAGCCTTAAGCTAAAACCCGCCGAGAGGAATTACAGTACTGTTGAGAAGGAACTCTTGGCCATGGTTGATGGTGTTAAGAAATATTACTATTATTTATATGGAGCACCATTCACTCTGGAAACTGATCATATGCCACTCACTAGTCTCAGCACGACTAAGATGGCTAATGCAAGATTGACACGCTGGACACTGTATCTGCAGCAGTTTAACTTTGTTGTGAGATACATCAAGGGAAGTGACAATGTAGGCACAGACCTGATGTTTCGCCTGCTAACTGATGACCAACATGGGCAACTGTTGTATGCTGGGTTCCGTAAGACAGGCGTCCTCAGAGATTTTTGCAATCCAAGGACCAGCCTGGTTCCCATTTAAAAGTGTACAAGTAAGACCTGACGTCTCGCCCATAGGTCCCACAGGACACATTACGTCCAGGACCTGTATATACATGTGTACCGTAGGTTAAGGGAAAGTTCGAGACCCCTGTAAGGACAATCCAAGGCTGTGTTTGAATTACCTTGTGGTGTCTTGAGCTGTGGGCCTCTCTGAGGATTCCCGGAGAATGCACATTATCCACATGAGTGTTCACACCCACGTTGGGTGTTAAAATGTGACCTGCCCGAGATTGCGTAGGGATTCTCAGCTTGCCAATGTTAATCATAAGTGTAGAGTAGGGTTTAACAAGTAAACTATAAGGGTCTTTTAAGATTCTGTCCTGGGACCAAATTTCCTGGTTAATATTAATATAGGTTTAGGGTTTAACCAGTAAACTATAAGGGTCTTTTCAGATTCTTTCCTGGGACCACGTTTCCTGGTTAATAATATATCCAATACGAAAATAATGGCAACCTCGAATGTACAAAGCTTGGCTTTCGCTTAAAATTTTCATCTAGGGTGTACTTTTTGTAACATAAGTACTGACTGCTAGGCAGAGAAATTTTAATTTAATAAAGATTGTTTGTCACACTGACACTTTTGATGCTCCACCTTAATTGCTTTCGCAGGTGCAGCTGGCGGGTGTAGCAATTTTGTCGTGGAGATCAGCTGATCGTCTCTGGCACATGCTGCTGCCTCTTCTCTTCTGCCTCGTTGCCTCTATTTGCTATTGATTTGTATTATATAATTTTACACCTAGGCACAGTTACATCGCAACTGTCACACCTACACCAGGTATTACATACATCACGCTACACAACAATTAGTTGTTAATGTAAATGTAGCGAACTTTTCACTCAATTTGACCTGAGTACAGGATTTTTCACCGTCGTCACGGAGTTTTTTTCCCCCAAGCTTGCTTCTGTTAAGGTAAATACGAGGTTTTTGCGCTCATGGGCGACTGTGATTTTCTCCTGTAGCAGTATAGTACACACACCACAGTGTGAATCTTGTGTGACTGAGTTAGGATTTATATGTATGTATATCAAAAATTTTTCTGAAGAGAAATTTGATTTTGATGGGGCAGAATGTCACGAATTCGGACGCGCTTATTTATTAATTCGTGACTTTATACTTCAGTGAGAAAACTACAAATTCTAGTGGAATTTCCACTGCGCATCACTCAGTTCAACCATCCTTGTATTCACTTTGATCGGGATGGTTTTCAGAACATTGCTCATTGTTTCACAAGTGATCATTGTTATCCACGACATTAGTGCTTTCACTGAGTGATTTATTGTGAGCCTATATCGGCCACTTTCTTTCTGTTGACCGTTGAAGTTAGGCCACGCCCTACTTCCGGCGAACATGGCCATCTCTCGCCCCCTTTCATAGTTTGAAGTTAGTCAGCTTTCAGTTGCCGCGAGGGTAGGACCGTTTGTGCCCAGCGTAGAGCAGTGCCTCCGTTGTACAGCGAGTTCCTGAGACGGTGAATTGGCGAAGCGGGCTCAGTGAATAGCAGCGTTTTGATGTTCATCACAGGCGCCCAGACTACTCGTTCGGCTCCCCTCCACTGAACAGTATTTCTGTTCGTTTTCTAGGCTTAAGTGTGTTTAGCTTTTGAATGAGCGAGTGAGTGTATTCTCCTTGTTATATTGAATTCATTTTTGAGATTCATATAACGTAAATTTATTTCATTGTAATCAATAAATTTACAGTTCTTTTCTTTGAGCTTAATGTAATTAAACTCGTGTTTTATTTCTCCACATTAAACTTATTTTAGTTGCCACTCCTAGTTTGCACAAACTCTTTACATTATCCTTAATTGGTACTTAGGCCAGTTCTTTTGTATCAAACTTAAATCCGTTGTGCCAGCCAGGAGTTTGCATCAGCAAGAACCTGTTTATTATTATTAGCATTAGTTACTGATTGTCAGGGGTGGAGTCACTTTCTCGAGAGGCTAACAGTACTACAAACAGCACTCGTGAATAATTAGTCTCTGCTGTGTACTGTTGAAAAAGTTTATAAAGTCTCGTCTTTAGAGAATCGGCGAAGTAAGCCGGAATAAAGTACACTTACTGCTTGATTTCCACACGTCAATTCCTTGTCTCTATTTTCAAATAACACCTAGCATTCTTAATTCATAATTTCACACTCCCCCCGTGACAGTATATCAGACTCCTCAGTATAACACGACTACCATAAAGCTTCAAGTGTTGTTTGTTACGAGTTGGGTATAAACAAGGTATTGATATATCCCCTTCCCACACTGCCACAGGCTTCAACAGCAGTAGTCCAGTATAGGAAGGACGTTGCCCAGTGTGTTGTTCCTCCTAGGGTCAGCCTTTAGGTGTACAGTGCACAGGATCAGCTCAGTCGTTGTAAATAGACACTGGTTTCTTAAGTTCACTGTCTTTATTTTCCAAATAATTACACTTAATGCTTTCCAACTTCACTTCACTATTCTTACAAGCACTGGGGCTATGCAAACTTTACTAACTGCAATTACACTTAATGCTTGACAACACCACTATTTTCACGAGTACTGATGATATACGAACTTCTGTAACACTTCACTGTTTGCCAACACTTCATTGTTTTCACAAGTACCGAAAATACACAAACTTCACTGCACTGACTCTGCACTACACTCAAACTGAACTGAAAACCGACTAAACTTGCTCTAGTCTCCTCCTCATCCTTATGTAAGCTTGCATTGTTCTAGAATTACCTACATTTTCCCTCAGTTCTGGTGTATTCCTGAGAGAGAGAGAGAGATAGAGAGAGCACAGTTACCAACTCGGAGACAACCAAAACATGTCAGAGTTTTCTTACATGACATAACACTGTAAATTATGTACCATACAAACTTAGTTTCAATTACATAATATAACAAACAATCACATACTGGTAAATAGAACATTGTAATGAACATGAGGACAATTATTAATGCATAACTTATGAAACAGCTAGGCTTACAAACAGCAGGCAAACTGGCAACTCTTACTCATATCAGTACCGGAATTACCGTAGGGAAACACCGAGAAGCTTCGCGAGCACCTAACTGGCAAATCCCACTTCTTAATACTGCCCTCTCCTTAGTTCTTTCTCATCCCGACAAAACTACACAATATATTTAAACATAAACCTTAATCATAATGAAACATCTAACTACACACAAAATAATCCTTCAACTTATCAGGTCTTCTTCTATGCCGCTTCCGATGACGTCCTTGTTCCTCCACACATTCCACTTCTCCTGGAATGTCTTGGTCCTCTTCTTCTTCCCTCAAGAAATGTCACCGTCCTCTAGTACTTCAGTTCCCTGGTTCTCCTCAACATCCTCGGCTGCAGGAGAGCACAATTCCTCAGAGATGTCCCAACTGTACTGTCCAGGCCCATGGTACCGCCACAGATGGTTCACATGTGCCACTTTTGGGCGTGATTTCCTGCCTCCCTGAATCCGATATGTAATGTCTGATAGGCAGTCCAACACAGTGTAAGGCCAATCCCATGGGTTCTGCAGCTTTGGTGACCATCCGTTCTTTCACTGAGGATTGTATATCCAAATCTGGTCACCATCCTTGAAGCTCACCTCACTTACCTTTGCATCATACATGCAGTTCATCACCTCTCCTGAAAACCTGAGGGCTCCTCGCACTTCATGATGTACCTCAGCTAGCCTTTCCTGAAGATGCTTTGCATAGCTGGAAGTGTTTGTAGGCAGCTCTTCACCAGGTGGTCTTCTCATTAACAAGTCAACAGGTAAGCATAACTCGTGGCCCAACATCAGTTTTGCAGGGGTGTAGCTGGTAAACTCATGAGATGCAGATCAATATGCCATCAACAACACAGGTAATTTCTGGTCCCATTCTGTCTGCCCCTCTATGCAGTACTTGGCCAGCTCTTGTCCCAGGGTCCAGTTGCATTTCTTCACCATCCCATCTGACTGTGGCCTTAGTGGGGTCATCCTGATTTTCTTGATCCCCAGTAACTTGCAGCATTCACAGTACAGAGCAGACTCGAAGTTTCTACTCTGGTCTGAATGTAGCTCTTGTGGCATCCCTAAACGACAGAAGAACTGTTCAATGAACACCTGAGGAACAGTCGCATCCACTTGATCGAGGATGGCATAGGCTTCTGGCCACTTTCTGAAGTACTCCATCACAACACATACATACTTGTTTCCTCTTTCAGTGAGTGGCAGAGGTCCAGCAATGTCCACCATGACTCTTTCCATCAGTACACCAACTTGGTACAGCTGGAGAAGGGCGCAACAACGTTTCTTGGGTCCCTTCTTGGGACAACACACATCACGGGCCCGACATCACTCTTCAACATCCTGATGCATGCCAATCCAGTAGAATCTCTGTCGAAGCCGATTTAGAGTTTTCTTCACTCCCAGGTGCCCACTAGTGATCTGGTTATGGGACTCATCCAAGATCTCGGACCTCATCTCCTTCAGAACCACCAGATGCCAATACTTGCTGAGGCCATCGGGTGTCTCCCACTGACGCTCCAGTAGTCTGTTGTTCAAATGAAGAAGGTTCCACTGATTCCAGTAGCTCTTGGTTGCAGGGCTTAACCTGGAAACTTCTTCCCAAGATGGTTGCTCTGTACTCTGCTGGAACCACTTTAGCACTGGTTGTAAATCTGCATCCTCCATCTGCATCCTCTTCACGTCTTCTTCATCTGACATTGGCCCTGTCACAACAGTGCGGCGGCATTTCTTGCCAAAATTCCCATTCCCACTACACAGGCTGCCGTCTGTTCTTCCGCCTTCTTGCACACTATTCATCAAGGTTCTCCTGTATTTCCTCAGTGGTGGGGCTTCTTGGGAAAAACTGGCTTGTTGTTGCCTCTCGTCACCAGCCTCCACTAATTTACCTTCATCCATCTCACTTGGACACTCACAGCTGAGGAGTCCCACATCACCACATGCCCAATACCCGGTTGTTGCAATCGTTGGTGTCTTTTTCCTTGCACTGTTCCATTCTTGCTCCTTCTTCCGTTTGTAATAATCTACCTTCTTGTGTCCTGGCTTCCCGCAGAACCAGCAACCTCCTCTGGTCTTCTCCTGTTCCCTCTTCCACTTGTAACAGTCCTCTTTTCTGTGTCCTGGCTTTTCACAGTACCAGCAACTTCCCTTAAATTTTTTTACCTCATGTACTATTGCGGACAAAAGTTTCTTTCTACTCCGGGTGGTAAGACCTCACGTCTGCTGCCCCCTTTCTGGACGACAGGTTGCTGCTTGCTCTACTCCCACCCCACCACCTAAACTAGTAACAGGGCAGCTGAGAATCTTGCTGTTTACAAGGAGTAACCCGGCATAGGAATGAAGTGAACTGCACCCCAGTTTCTGTCTCTCTCTCTCTCTCTCTCTCTCTCTCTCTCTCTCATATATATGTAGTTCATAAAACAGATGCTTTAATTGACAGGTATAAAGGATTTAAAGCAAGTGATTACTGCACAAGGAAAGAAATCCATTATATGACTTTTACGCCATTATAATATAACTTCTTTGGAATTATTAAAAAAAAAAACACACACCAGCATAAACGACATATGGTTCATTTTTACATTATTTCAACTATCATATTTCTTGTCGATGCAGAAGAAAGGTTTCCTTGTTTAATTATTACAGATGGCATGTAAAATATGTATGCTATAGTTCTGCCGTATATAATGTAGGCCAGCGCTACACGCTCCATCTGGTAATAAAACCAATGTTGTACAGATTAAATAAGGGAATGGAATGTGAAAGAAAACTGTGTGGAGTCTTTAATAACAACGTTTTGCTATTTATTCTTCTAGTCATAAAATCATTTACAGAACGGGAACATTGGGAAGGAGCGAGGACAGCGGGGCCCAGCAAGAAGAGAGAGAGAGAGAGAGAGAGAGAGAGAGAGAGAGAGGCTGGCAGGTAGAAAGGGAGTTAGGAACGGTGATAACAATTACAACTTTTATAACACAATACAATGCAAATTTTAAAATATACACTACTAATGAAGTACCGTACTAATAATCAAAATATTAACGAAATATCATTATCGAGAAGTAACACAGTGGAGATACAGACGTAGTATGATTAACAAAACTATAGAGTTTATACTGTAAAGATAACTGAAAATATAATGTAACATAGAACAGTAGCCTAATAGTGAGTCCATCCTCCTCTCTTTTCAATAACCTCCTGTAGACGACCGGGCTTTGACTTTACTAGGTTTTCCAAGATGTGTGGTTTGTCTCCGAGTATGTCCCATTCCCTCTGTTGTGCTGGAGGAGCTGCTGCTTGGTTCTTTCTTCTTCTGGCTCCCATGTGTTAACCAGGAAGGCCCAAACCGACTCTATCGGGTTGAGGTCACATCCCTTGCTTGGCCACTCCAACAGCTCAATCTGGTGACGTTGTTCGTCGAACCAATTTCTCACGATCCTTGCGGTGTGGATGGGAGAGCGATCCTGAGAACATTAAGCGTTAAAACATTGGGATTTGTTTGTGCTCAAGGTGAAGGGAATTGTCAAGGCGGAACCACATCTAGAGGACGAGCATGAATAGCATGGGCGAACGAGCATTCGTTCGCTATGTGTGGACAGCCACCAAAATGTAAACAAACAAGTTTGGATGTGCTCCATTAATTGTCGGTATAATGTATACACCCATGCTGTTCATGTTCATTCTTCAGATGTAGTTCCATGTTTACACTAATGCGAAAACGAGTGCATGGTGAGGGAGTGGGGGAAATTAAGGAGTTTAGCACGGATAGCAAGTGAAGTTGGGGTGGGTGGGACAGGGAAGTAGCAGCTCCCAGCTGTGAGTGCTGCCTAGACCCAAGTTCACACCTTGCTCGCCCACTCTCATCGTCTCATTGCCAGTGTGAAAGCACCTTGATATAAGAGGGGTAAGAGTTTTGGTGTGTGTGTGTGTGTGTGTGTGTGTGTGTGTGTGTGTGTGTGTGTGTGTGTGTGTGTGTGTGTGTGTGTGTGTGTGTGTGTGTGAAAAGCGTTTCAAAGTTGTTAAGAATATATTATTACTCTACCTGTACGAATATGATCCGCTCTGGGTATGGATGTGTATAGGCTCTGACGGTTGGCAATATAACCTCATCTAAAATTTCTAAGTATTGTTGTGCGGTGAATCTTCCATCTGTTTCTGTTAATTCGCCCAAGCTGTTCATATTCATCCACCCCCACATGTTCAAGGTTACGTGACCACTTCTGGCCAATTCATACACATTCTCGGGAGTGTAGTGGGTGTTGTTTGGCCTCCAACAGTGAAGCTTTCCGTGGTTGGTTGAATGAAACGTTTTTTCATCACTAAATACAACACGGGACCAGAAGTTTTTGTCTTCATTTGCGTACTCTTCGGCAAACCGTAACCTTCCCAACTTGTGTCCCGCATTCAGTTTTTTTTTGACGGAAGGAACCCTGTGGTGGATGCCACTAGCATGAAGTCGTCGTCTGATAGTCCTTGAAAAGACTTGTAGGTGTAGGCGCTCTCTCGTTGCCACACAGTTGGTGAACCTATGGCGAGGGTTGTTAATATCTGCCACAATCCTAGCATCGTCATATGCGGTAGTTACTCTCGGCCTTCCAGTTCTAGGACGATCTCTCATACTTCCCGACTCTTGGTGTCGGCGCAGCCATAGACGAACTGTAGGTTTTGAAACCCCCATCTGCCCTCGATATCTCGCAGACGTTGAACCCAGCCTTATGCATGCCGACGATCTGAGCTCGCCGAGTGTATGCATCGTGGTGGTCTCTATTATCACCCATGGCTGTAGTCACTGGAGTGAGGGAATAGGTGGAGTGAAACCAAATCATCATCTCCTATATACCAGTGGCAGTGATCCCATCTGGGGCAGGCTTGCGGAAGCTCACAAACTGCCCGTTAAAGTGTTTAGTAGCCTACTGTAGTTTGGAGTAATTGCTCAATATAGGATTATCTATTTTATGTAAAACTTTCATGCATTTACGTGGAAGACCAATACTCACCGGGAAATATAGTTATGGTAACGTTACTTTTGAATGCGTTTATAATCTAACTAGCGTAATATACGTCTTTAAATTGTTTTACTCATTGTTTATGATTTATAAGGTGTGCTTACAAGGAATACAGTATTGTGCCACAACATATGAAGAACATCCAAACTCTTAACCTGTATGTTGGATTTACCAAAACCATTAGCCCGAACAACACTTCACCTTTCCTTCCTTCATATATTAACAATATATTGATGATAAATAGATAACCATAAAAATGTAATATTGCAAAATCCCTATTCTGATACATATGATAAGCAAAAACAGTTAATTCCACATGTATTAAACTTTGATATACTAACAACGCAGTTACGTATACGTTCATAACAAGATATAAGATAGACTTCTCATCGTAGACATTGGACTTTTCATTATCAGATATCTCCTACCCCTATTGATAATGAATCCCATAATGGCAGACGAAAGATTGTGGGTTTATCATTGTTATTAATGACATTGTGATTCAATAGCTCCTCTTACTCTACCTTTCCTAACCCACCCGTAATAACCTAACAGCTCATTGTCTTATTAAAAGTCACGTTGATCAGGTTGATGATGGTTTGAAATTTTATGTAAATGCTCCATTCCAACTCCATCCTCCATGATTCTATGACAGTGTTGATGTCTATATGCTCGTTACACTCTATGCATGCCTGAATGTGTAGTAAGTGGGTTATGGAGAGCAGCAAGTTACCTGTTGAAGGTAGAACACTGCAGTGGACACGAGTACTTAGATCAATATTTAGGGTAGCCACGAACACTGATGTTATGAGATTTATGAGTCATCAGATGCCTTTTTCAGGGATATTCATGGATTAGGAGAAAAAATTACCCTTGCACTACTGACCATGATCATTATGACACCAAAATTAAATAATTATTTATGGTGCCATATCCATCATAATATAGTGGTAGTTGACCACCATGATATTCCGATCAACACGGTAACACCTTTATCCTTTCCCATTTTTTGCTTACGAGTATATATATATATATATATATATATATATATGAGAGAGAGAGAGAGAGAGAGAAACTGGGGGTGCAGTTCACTCCATTTCTATGCCGGGTCAGTCTTTGTAAACAGCAAGATGCTCAACTGCCTTGGCTATAGTTTAGGTGGTGGGGTGGTAGTTTAGCCAGCAGTAACCTGCCGTCCAGAAAGGTAGCAGCAGTCGTGTGGCGTCACTACCCGGGGTAGAAAGAAACTTTTGTCCGCAATAGTACCTGCTCCTTTCTTGCCTTGAATCCTGCACTATGACCTGTCCGAAAAGTGAATGTACTGGACCTGACATAGGACTCAAACTCTAGAGCCTTGGCCTGTGCTTCTTGCATGCTTCTGGGTTGTGACTGCTTCACTTGCACTTTCAACGCTGCACTGTCAAGAGCATCGATGAACTGTTCCCTCAGAAGAACAGCCAACAGGTTAGGTGCTGCTCCAGGGTACGCCTTGTATGCCATACTCTCCATGTCATGAGCAAGCTGCTATAGAGATTCACCTCAGACCGATAAATGGCTCTGGAATCGTGCTCTGTAAACCTCATTCTGGTACATGGTTCCTTATCTGCACTCCAGTACTTCTACTAGGGACTGATAACTGTTCCTCTCAGTTAACGAGCCCAGAATTTCCATTGCAACACCCTTAAGGCTAGCAGCAAGCTGCACTGCCCTCTGCCTTACACTTATGCTACTGTAGCTCAGCGTATACTTCCTCCTTCAACTGTTGCTGCTTCCTTCATTTCCCCCATGAAAGTAGCCAGCTGTCCTTGCATCCTCAGTTGTAATTCCCTCTGTTGCTCCTGTAATGCCTCCTGAAGCTATTCATATCGTTCTTTCTGTTCTTCATTCTGTGCCTGTAATTGTAACGTAATTCTTCAGTTACACTGAAATATATTACTATCTCTCTATCTATCTATTGCCAGATGCCTTAATCCCGTAAGGGGTGGCCACAAACATATCGCCTCCATGTCGCTCTGTCTCCCACCATTTTACTGCCCTTCTCCTAGCTCACACCCCCCTCTCTCATATACCTCTCCACTCCATCCTTCCATCTCATCTTTGGCCTCCCCCTCCCTCTCCCCCCATCCACCTCACTTACATACACTCTCCTCGTCAGTCTCTCACTCTCCATCCTCTCCATATGGCCAAACCACCTTAATGTAGTTCTCTTAATGCTTCCTAACACATCTACATCCACACCACAACGCGCCTTCACTTCCTCATTTGTCAGTCTGTGTCTTCATTGACTCCACATGCTCCTCTCAGATAACTCATTTCCACTGCTCTCAAACTTGACTTGTGTTCCTCCAACAATATCCAAGCTTCACTTCCATACGTTAGAGTTGGTATCACAATACTGTCATGTAGTAGCTTTTTCACTTCCATGCCCACTTCCCTATTTCTTATCACTGCTTTCAAGCAACCAGCAACCTTTCTTCCCTGCTGCACCCTTTCATGCACTTCACCCCCTAAACTTCCATCCTTACTCATCACACTCCTCAAGTACTTAAACGTACTCACATTCTCAATCTCCTCCCCATCCAGTCTCACTGTACATTCACTGACTTCATTTCTCTCGACGACCATCATTTTACTTTTCCCTACATACGCCAATGGATTCCGTTTCCCACACACCCTCCCAAACTCATCCACCGGCAAGTCCCCTTCGTCTTCACTTAACAGCACAGTATCATCTGCAAACAACAGCACAGGGAGTTTCCAAACACTGCCCTCTCTCACTAGGGCCGCTCCAACATCTATTGCCCTACTTTGTACCTCTTTTATAACCCCATCCATGTACAGATTGAACAACCACGGAGACATGACACATCCTTGTTTCAATCCAACCTTCAAATAGAAAAATTCACTCAGTTCACTATCGACACGCACTGCGCTCTTAGCACCCTCATACATACTCTTCACGTCCTTCAACAACTTCCCACCTACTCCATATATTCTTAATACTTTCCACAATCCTTGTCTATCCACCCTGTCAAATGCCTTCTCCAAATCCATGAAGGCTGCATAAAACTTCTTCCCCTTCTCTAGAAACTTTTCCACTAAAGATCTAAGAAAGAATATCTGATCTATACAACCTCTTCCCTTCCTAAAACCTCCCTGTTCTTCTCCAACTAATTTCTCTGTTATTTCTCTAACTCTGTCAATAAGTATCCTACCATATACTTTTCCTATTACACTAAGAAGCAAATGCCCCTGTGATGACCACACAATTAATTTTCCCCTTTTCCTTTGTACAGTGGAAAATTATACCTGATTCCAATCCTTCGGGACTGTACCTTCCTCCCAGGCCAATCTGCAGATCTTCCACATCCATTCTATTATTGTTTCTCCCCCATGCTTCAGCATTTCACTACACACTCCATCAATTCCTGGGGCTTTCCCCATATTAACTTCTTTATTGCCTCCTCAACTTCCATCCTACTGATTACTTCTCTTCTCACATTGCTCCTTCTCTCAGCCATTCCCACATCTCATATATTACTGCAGTGGAAAATTAAAGTTCTTTAACAAGATTATCTATGAATTCACTGTTTCAACGTTAAAATGACGAGAGATGTCAAATATCTAACCTGCAGTATTTTTCAGGCAGGTTGTTCCTATTTCCTCCCACCCCTTATCGACCATAGCAGCAAACAGTCTACTCAGCGCCTGCTTTGCTCACTCTAATCCTCAGTAAGTGGTTAAATCATTCGTTTTCCTTTAATTAAATGGGAATAATCATTAAAATCGTCATCATCATCATCATCATTATTAGCAGCAGCAATGGCAGAAACTTTTTATGGTGTAGACAGGTATACGAGAGAGAGAGAGACACACACACACACACACACACACACACACACACACACACACACACACACACACACACACACACAAAACAAATCAAAACAAAACTATAATGAAAATCTACACCGTAAATGTCCCACAGTCTCATTTACTCTTGTGCTCGCTGTCGAGTTTTAAGTTTCTCACCACAAACAGAACCGCCGACATGAGTACGTTTCAGACAATTACACTGTTCTCGCTGTAATTATGGGGTAGTACCATTCTACGGAATACCAAACTAATAAGAATGCAACATGATACCTTCGTCACTCATCTAAGTAAATCTTGCAGTATTTTTATTTATAAACGTATTTTGTGTCTCTGCTTACCATAAATATCTATTTCATTTCTATACTGGTACGATTTTCAAGAAATCTAATATCTGTAAGCAAATGCGGGACAAAGTTGGCAAATATGTTTTTATACAGGATTATGATGAGATGAAACCTTTTCAAGCATTTGGAAAGTTCTGTTTTGACTGTTTCCCATGGAAACCTCCAAAACAACATGGCCGACTGATGGACAGGAAATTACTTGAATTTGTTACAACAGAAATCAACACAGATCTTTAAAAAATAAGTTCTTTTTTTTTTTTAATGTGAAGAAGAAGGAACCAAAGGCCAAGAGCCCGCAAAATTGTTCCTACCAAGAGAAAAACAAAATACAAGAGAGAGCCAAATTCAAGATCCGATCATTTCCTGATGACTGGACACACTGCGTTTGAAAGACTGGAGATCATAGGAAGCTGGAAATACAGACAAAGGGAGACAGTTCCAGAGTTGACCCGTAGCATAAATGAAGGACTGGGAGTAACGGTTAACTCTTGCATTAGACAGTTGGACAGAAAAGGGATGAGAGTTTGCCGCAAGACGGGTGCTACGCACCCATCGTAGAGGTGGAGGAATACATCCAGGCAGTTCAGAGGAGCAGCGACCATTGAAGTAGAGATAGAAAACAGATAAAGATGCAACAGCGCGGCGAAGAGACAGAGGTTGAAGGGAGTCAGTAAGAGGAGGAGAGTTAATAAGACGAAAAGACCTTGACTCCACCCCACTGAGAAGAGCTGTATGTGGGGAGCCTCCCCACACATGACAGCTGTACTCCACACAGGGGCGGATAAAACCCCTGTATAGAGTCAACAACTGTGCAGGGATAAAGAAGGAACGGAGTCGCATTAGCACACCTAATCTCTTGGAAGCCGATTTTACAAGGGATGTCATATGATCTTACCAAGATAAGTCCCGAGTAAATGAAACTCCAAGCATGTTCAAGGATGATGCAGGATTAAGCTGAATATTATTAAACATTAGTCGGCACACCTGTGGAAGACCTTGTCGGGCTGATAGGTGCGAAAACTGAGTCTTTGATGCATTAAAAACAACCAGATTATTTTTATTCCAATCAGAGATGCAAGCCAAGTCAGACATTAGGTGTGCTACAGACTCATCCCCCGTTTGTTGAAGCAACTGCTGAGATGGACGTTGGGGGAACCGTATGGAAAGGTGAAGGGTGGAGTCATCAGTGTATGAGAGGATAGGGTTAGATGTACAGCTTAGAATGTCATTGATGAATATGAGGAAGAGAGTTGGTGATAGGACAGAGCCCTGAGGAACACCACTGTCAACAGATCTAGTGTTATGTTAATTATTGTGCTTTTAATGTTGTTACATATATATGTACCTAGAAAGTTATTCACTGCAATGTTATCAGTAAGTGGGAGTGTGTACATGCTGAATAGCATGTGTATAGCACATGTATGACATAATCTGCATCTGTATCTGTACTGTATCAATACCGTATGTGTACTTGTTCATCTCTATTGATGTTTTTTTTTTCTGTTGCAAATGTTTGAAGCTTTAGTCATCTTTGCAGTTCGCATAATTACAGTAAAATGGATTCAGTCTGTTGTCTGAAACGAAATTGGCTAAAGGACTCAAAAATTTGTCTTCTCTACAAAAAAACACATGTAAAAAAACTCACAAACCTGGTGCAAGAGGCAAGGTAATCCTGCAAAGGCGCCGCACAAGCAAGAAGAAAACTACATAATCATGAGAACAGAAACACAATAGGCCGTATTGATGCTATGTTAGCTTCAGATTATAAAAGTGAGTTTTTCTACCATGGGACTTGCTATTCCACATTTACCAGTAGTTTTCACATATCACAACTAGACAAACTACAGCAGGCTTATTCATTAAACAAGGCATTGTCCAGCCAACCCCAAGAAAATACAAGCAAAGAACCGAGGTATGCGACAGTGCTACGAAGTTTTGTTAGTGGTATGGACTGGAGTAAATGTATATTCAGTCAGGATATAATTATAAAAGAAAAGCTCATATCTGTGACAACATTCAACAAGAGTAGCTATATTCTGGAAGCCTCGAAATATGACCCAGTCATTCATGTGCACCTTTCTTGATTGTTTGACCTCACTGCTGCTGAAGGTAAGTACTGTACTACAAAAGATGTTCCCACAGTTTCAGAAGAATGACATAAAAAACAGAGACAGCTTCCAGTGAAGGGTCAACTGTTGCTATGGAATGGTTGGTTATGGAACTCAAAGAAAGAGCCGAAAAGGCACACGTACATGACTGTTTAGAAGTATGGCACTATTATTGTGAACTGGCAGCGAAAGCACGAGAGGAAATACCCCAGTCATTTCTCAGCAGAAGAAGCATATTCAAAGCCCAAATTCAGCATCGGATTCGTGACGATCATAACTGCATCACATAGCAGCCACCAGAAAGACAGGCTCTGCTTGTTCCCACAGAATATTTTAACATGCTGTTTTCGAAATTAGTGTCTGAAGAAGAACCCTTACACATGCCTTAGAATCAGCCCAACGGGGAATTATTTGAGATGGTACAAGTGGCACTGAAACTCAGATCTGACATCCTCTCACATCCTATATGTAAGGAATTTGTTGTTAACGATGAAAAAATTGCCTCTTCCGTTCCTGGTAGCCTGATTGTGTTTCTGAGACTCATGTATGGTGGCCAGAATATACTGGAGGAAGATCCTGAATAATATCATAACAGTGAGGACCCAAGCCAGAAAGAAACCAGGACCTAGACAAGGATTCTCAGCTTAGCACAAAACATTGTTTACAACCTCAGTGGCGGCAAACGTTGGACACCGAAGCACCTTGGTGCCTGTAAGAAGTGAAATACAAGACAGAAATGTTCTTCTTCCACAAACGTGGAACAATTTCATCATGTTTGAAGAAAGCAAAGCAGATCTGGCAGGGTTCTTATCACAGAAGCTGATCGTACAGCCACCAAGGAAAAAGACGTGTTGCTGCTGGAGGTTTCCTCAATAAAGACCAGGTCGAGTCCTCTACCTTTGACGTCAACACTGAAGAGCTGGAAGCTGATAATTGAATAATTTTACACTATGAATATTCAGGCTTCTAGCATTGTAGCTGGTGCCCGAGACATTCTCGTGATGGTTCTCCTGTTGCCCACTTTGCAAAGATGTAATGTTTGAGGGATGGATGAAATTGGGCACATCCAAGGCACCGAAATACATCCCGATTCACTCAGAGTCAACTCAGTTTAACAACTATGTTCTTATCACCTTGCTAGCCTTTCATTCATCAACAGGCTCTGACACAACTTCGTTCCTGGCTGGCCACACCGAGAAATCGTGCTGCAACATCTTCATAGAACATCACGACCTCCTGTCAACCCTGGGCAAAGGTCATCTCACTGACCAAGCTTGTGCTGAAACAGAAGCCTTCATCTGCAAAGTTTACAAAGTCTACAAAGCCCAGCACATCTGTCAACTCTCTTTGCTTTTGCTCATCTCTTGGAGGCGCTGCTACTAGCACATGATGCTTTGTTGTTCCACATCAAGCAGCCACAATATCAAGCAGCAATATGGGAACAGGCTGACAAGCGGCATCCTGTACTATCCCCACCAGGGACTATGGGATGGAGAATTACGAGTGGTGCTCTGGTCCCGATCTTGATGTCCCTGTACTCAGTGCCTGAGTCCTGTTTAGAATTGATCAGCTGCAACTGTACCACGAATTGCAGAAGTGGTAACTGCAAATCAAGAAGAGTAAGCTGCCATGTAGTGCTGCATGTAGTTGTAGCATAAGGGAAAGATGTGAAAGATGAAAGTGTCTTTGCTGACGAAGTTGAAACCACTGTGTGATGATTAACGCAATTGAACATATTGTTCTGAATTTAATAGGTTTTCATTTTTTTTTTTTTTTTGATGACCTGATGTCTGTATCATACAAGTAGAATCATATTTTGTTAAAAAGCACTATAAATGATTATAAGTGATGAAATAAAAAAGACAGTTTTCTTTTATACAGCAAATAGCATGGTCTGTTTGTTTGTCCGGTAGCCATGTTGGATAATTAGTTACATCACGAACAACGCAAAATGGCAAAAATGAATTCAGCATACCCAAATCCTTCAGGAAAAAAAAAACTATTGGCAAACTTTGTCTCGCTTGTGACAACCACTCTTAAACTAGGAAACAGTACCAATCTATTCATAGTTATCATGTCATGACATCTCGCCTTTCCACACATCTCGCTATCTCAAAGTTTTCATTAAACAAATTAAACGAATTCCCTACATAGGATCACAACATCTAACCAAGCATTCATATGTCCTTTAATCAACAGAATTTTACACCAAACCATTTATGGATGTCTATATCAGTTACCTCCCCAAGCGATGTTGGAGGAGGATATGTACTCTATTCACCTATGTTTGTCTGTCTGTCTGTTTGTCCAGTCGATATCTCTTAAAGTTCTCAATGAATTTCAATGAAATTTGGAGAAAGGGTGGGCCATGTGCCAAGAAATAACTGGTTAAATTATGGTGCGGATCCACATCCGGATGCGGATCCTATGTATAAAATCTCCAAAAGTTTTCAGAAAATTTCAATACAGTTCTGTGGAAGAGTGGGCAATGGGTCAAGGAACAATTGATTTAATTTCGGGGCGGATCTGGATCCTATATATACCACACAATATCTACGCGGATCCTGATCCTTTTTAATGCCAATGGCACTGGCGGAGGTATGAGCTCTCTGAATGCTTGCTAGTTATGTCATGCAGTCAACTCATTCAGTATACAACCCTCACTAGTCTTATTTGCACTGCTGTCAAAACTCTCCGGCAGTCATCTCCCAGTCTCTGTCCTCAGTTTCTTAAATCTGATTTGGCTTTTCACAGCACAGCTGACTTCCTCCTTTCTCCACACTACAATATCTTCCTCATGCCATTAAATTGACTTTTCACTTCTGTCTTTAGGTCGAGGCCCAGTTATTCTGCCACCGCTTTCAGTAATAGTCTTTTTTCAGTAATAGTCATACTGTGAATCACTTGTTGCTCTAAAGATAATCATTGCAATATTGTGTATATTTATTTCGAATATCACTACTCACAGTATTCTAAATCATTGTATAAAAGCATCATCATAATGCCATGTCACTCAGAACAGTGATAATGTACTATTCATACAATCATCTATCAAACATCGTTGAATAATGTACATCATTCAGCAGGTTTTCTTCCACATGGCACAAGTATAACACCTTCCTTTACTTATCCCCGTATATCATTTCTAAATATATATATATATATATACAGTATATATATATATATATATATATATATATATATATATGTATATATATATATTGTTACATAGCTTATGATTTCATCATCCTTTGTATAATTCTAACATACAGTATGCTGCATGTTTGATCACGATTCGCCTCGTGGCTTCCATAGTGTGTGTTCTACCTCACTCCCCCCCTCCTTCCTTATAGTAGAGTAAGTCGTTCTTTCTGTTGTTCAGAGCAGGAGTGTCAACTCTTTGTCCCCTATGGCTTCATTTGCGCGTCCTTCTTACAAGTTGTATCAAGCTCTGCCGGCCCCTATATAATGAGCTCAGTCTCTGCATTAATTGCCACTTAGATCTACTCCTCATTTTGTTCACATCTCTGTCCTCCCCTGTACAGTTGTTATTATTTTTGTGAGTGCTCAGGAAGTCTCCAACCATCTAGCTGCTGTGTAATTTGAGTATAAGTGTTATTACATTTTTTCTTGTACTATATAGCATAAGGTGTTAATTCGTAGGCCTGGTGAGGTTTTTGTGATTAATGTAAAGTTTTACTGTCAGCCAGAAGTAATAATATTTTGGATCTGTAATAATAATATATATTGCATTAACTGAGCATTATCCGGTTTTCTCATTTTATCAGGGCTGACTTAGATAAATTTACTCTTGTTAATTTCGTGTTAATAGAGGCTATTGCAGTTAACCATATATTTAACCTGTTTTTTGCCATTACATTATCCTTATGAGTCCTGAATGTTTTGTTGTTAGTTTGAGCATTAAACTTTAACTTGTTATTTTACCTAACTCTTTTGTTTTGAACTTGGAACTTTGCGGGACAGTTTTCTCTGTTCCGTCACATAAATTTGGCGACCTCGCCAGGATATTCAGGATATTATCATAAGGATATTGCTTGATATTTTGTGACTGTGATTTATTCATGATGTCTACTATTACTACTCTTGATGAAACCAAAGATTTTTTGTCAAATGTGCAAACAGTGTGTGATGTAGAAAACAGAACAAAGAATGAACTTAAGCTTGTTGCTCAACAATGGGGAATTGCTGTTCGCTCTCATCATTCTAAAGATCAAATTGTTGACATAATTAATAAAATCTTGTTTAATGTAACTCCTCCAGATGAGCAAACGCAGATTGAATTAGCTAAGTTACAGCTAGCCCTGCAGGAGGCTCGTGCTAAGGAGGCTGAGTTTCACACACAAGTTGAACTTGCTAGGATTCAGGCAGACCATGAGTATCGCATGAAACAAGGTGGAACTGGAACATCTAGCTCTGATGATTTTGACGTGGCTAAAAATGTTAAACTTGTCCCTCCTTTTAATGAATCTGATTTAACAAAGTATTTTCAGTTGTTTGAGAGGGTAGCTACAGGTTTTAATTGGCCCAAAAAGTATTGGCCAGTACTCCTTCAAACTGTTCTCACCGGTAAACCTCAAATAACTTATGCATCTTTGATTCAGGATCAATCTGATAATTATGATGTAGTTAAGAGCTTGATTCTTAAGGCCTATGAGCTTGTTCCTGAAGCCTAGAGAGTAAAATTTAGGACAACTTATAAGCAAGATAAGCAATCCCATGTTGAGTATGCAAAAATCAAAGATCTGTTAGAGCAGTGGTTAAATTCTAAGAATGTGGATTCTGATTTTGATAAATTTAAGCAGATGATTTTGCTGGAGGACTTCAAAAGGTGTATTAATAAAGATGTAAGCCTATATCTTGATGAGAGAAGAATACATAATTTGTCTGATGCTGCAGTTTTAGCTGATGAATATGTTCTCACTCACAAGAGATATTCTAAAGAAAAAAGGAAAGCTGAGAGTAAGTACGTTGCCTCTACTCAGAGTACAGGTAACAGGAAAGAGAATAAAGATGATGTTTCTCAGGAAGTAAATACCAGCTTCTCTAAATTTCAGAAAAGTATATGTACTTATTGTAGTAAGCTTGGTCATACTACGGAAAAATGTTTCAGGAGACAGCGTGATGTGAACAAAAAGGAGTCTTTAAATATTCAGGCAATTGGTGTAGTGTCCACCCTTGAGAGTTCCCAGAATTCTTTAACTGAGTTAACTGAACCTGCTTTGAGGGGTAAATTAAATTCTCATGATGAAGCTCCTCTTTTGAGCAGTAACGTGGGTGACACTCTCAAGAGTTCATGTGCTAATTTCCTGTCTGATGGTTTTCTCAGTCCTCTGGACAGTAATGACAAGAAATCAGTTAAAATATATCGTGATACAGGTGCTTGCCAATCCCTTATGCTGACCAGTGTTCTAGGCTCTAATGTTAATTCCTCTGATGAAACTGTAATCTTACAAGGTGTAGGGAATAATTACTTCTCTGTCCCTCTGTGCAGAGTGAATTTAGAGTCTGGTTTTGTTAACGGTTCCGTTATGGGTTGGGTTGGTTGAGACACTCCCAATGTCAGGTGTAACTTTCTTATTTGGAAATGATATTGGTGGAAGTCAAGTGTGTCCAGCTCCTCAGTTGTCTAGTGAGCCAGTGACTGCGACCCAGGATTGTGATGTCCCTGATGTGTTCTTTGCATGTGCTGTCACTAGGGCTGAGTCTAAAGTTACTGGTGACTTAGAGGATAATAATGATGATGATGCTATCCTAGCTGACACTTTTCTTGCTAATTTGGACCACTCACCAGATGAGGCAGTACCCCGTAGTGTTGATAATTTGTCTCGTCAAGAGTTGGTTGAGTTGCAGGTTGCTGACCCTGAGTTGAAATGTCTAGCTAACTCTGCTTGCGGTGAGGAAGAGTCAGCTGGTGCTTCTACTTGTTATTATATAAAGTCATGAGTACTTATGAGGAAGTGGAGACCCCCAACAGCATCAGCCGACTGTGAATGGGAGGTTGTACATCAAGTTGTCATCCCTCGTGTTTGTAGGCAGGATATCATTAAAGTGGCTCATGATTCCAGTCTGGCAGGACACCTTGGAGTGAGGAAGACTGTGGCACGCATTTTGAAACACTGCTACTGGCCAGGTATCTTCAGGGATGTTTCCTGGTATTGTAAGTCTTGTCACACCTGTCAAGTTGTGGGGAAGTGTAATCAGACCGAAAAGGTTGCACCTCTAGTTCCCATTCCTCCTTTTCAGGCGCCATTCACCCGTGTGTTGGTGGATATTGTGGGGCCTCTTCCTAAGACTTCTTCAGGATTTTCTTATGTGTTGACCCTGATTGATATGGCTACTCGTTATCCTGAAGCCATTCCACTTAGAAATATCTCAGCAAAGAACGTGGTTAAGGAAATGCTAGGTTCTTCACAAAGTTTGGTCTGCCTATGGAGGTACAGTCAGAACGGGGAAGTAATTTCATGTCAAATGTTTTCAAGCAGTCTCTGAAAGAGTTGGGCATCACCCAGATCACGTTTTCAGCTTACCATCCCCAGACCCAAGGAGCGTTGGAGAGATATCATCAAACACTGAAATCGATGCTCAAGAAATACTGTTTGGAACATCAGAAAGACTGGGATAAAGGTCTTCCATTCGTTGTATTTGCTGCAAGAGAATCTCCAAATGAATCACTGGGCTTCTCACCCTTTGAACTACTGTTTGGCCATGAAGTAAGAGGACCCCTTAAGCTACTCAAGGAATACTGGCTGTCGGAGGAAGATGACGTCAACCTGCTGGAGTATGTGATGAAGTTCAAAGAACGGCTGTCCACTGCTTTACAGCTGGCGAGAGAGAATTTAGGAGCTGCTCAGGAGAAGATGAAGACTTGGTATGATAAGAAGTCCAGGTTACGCCACTTTCAGCCAGGAGATCAGATTTTGATTCTGCTACCGGTGCATGGGCAACCTCTTCAAGCCAAGTTTAGTGGTCCTTATTTCGTGGAGAAGAAACTCAGTGATGTCAACTATGTCATCGCCACACCAGATCGTAGAAAGAACAAGCAACTTTGTCACATCAACATGCTAAAGTTATATCATAGGCGGGACGAAAATAACCCAGTCTGCACTGTAGCTGTTCCACCCGAGTCTGCAAGTGAAGTTCTCCCATGCAGCATGAGCCTGAGTGATAGTTTGGGGAAGAATCCTGATATCATGAATGATCTCCAGACTAAGCTTTCTCATCTAGCTCCCGAGGAAAGGCAGGAGTTTTCGGCATTACTGCAGGAGTACCCGCAAGTGTTCCGTGCTACTCCAGGAAAAACCACTGTGTTGATGCATGATGTCGATGTTGGAGACGCAAAGCCAATTAAACTGCCTCATTACCGTGTGAACCCAGTGAAAGTTCCCCTCATCCAGAAGGAGCTTGGCTACCTGTTGGACCACAAGATGATTGAGCCCTGTCAGAGCAAGTGGAGATCTCCTGTCACTCTAGTCCCTAAGCCAGGTGGGTCACAGCGGCTTTGCATCGACTACAGACGTGTTAATCAGATAACCAAAACAGACACTTACCTTCTCCCTCACGTGGAAGATTGCATAGACAAGATCGGAAAGGCTAGGTACATAAGTAAGTTTGATTTGTTAAATGGATACTGGCAAGTACCTATGACTGAACGTGCTAGGGAGATCTCATGTTTTGTAACACTAGGAAAGACTTTTGCATGTTCTGTAATGCCATATGGTATGAAGAATGCACCAGCCACATTTCAGAAGCTCATGAATGTTGTAACAGAGGGTTTGGCAGGGTGTGTTGTTTACTTCGTATGTTGATGATGTATTAATCTTCAGTGACAACTGGAAAGATCACCTATGCCATGTCAGTAAATTTCTTGAGCGTTTGGTTCAGGCTAATCTTGTAGCTAATTTATCAAAGTGTGAGTTTGGTCAAGCTAAAGTTCAGTACCTTGGGTACGTAATTGGTGAAGGACACGTTGCTCCACCAGCAGCTAAGGTTCAGGTTATAAGTGATCTTCCCAGACCTAAAAGTAGGAAAGAGCTACAAAGATTTTTGGGAATGGTAGGTTATTACAGGAGATTTGTTCTTAACTTTTCAATTCTTGTATCACCACTTACAGACCTACTGAAAAACGGAGTTAAATTTGTCTGGACCGATGACTGTGAATCCTCTTTCAGCAAACTTAAAGCTATCCTATTAAGTCAGCCAGTGCTCGCTACTCCAAATTTTGCTAAGCCTTTTAAGATGGCTGTTGACGCAAGTGATACAGGAGCTGGGGCTGTTTTGCTGCAAGAGGATGATCAGGGTATTGAACACCCTGTATCTTAGTACAGTAAGAAGTTCACTCCACCTCAAAAGAACTACTTAACTATTGAGAAAGAGCTTTTGGCCTTGATTTTGGGTTTACAGCATTTTTCATTTTATTTGTGTTCTGGTTTTGACCCCATAGTCATTTATACCGATCATAACCCACTGAAATTCCTTAGTAAGTTTAAAGATAAAAATCAGAGATTGACAAGATGGAGTCTACTTCTTCAGGAGTATTCATTAGACATACAACATGTCAAGGGGAAAGAAAATGTTATTGCAGATTGCTTATCTACAGTAGACTTTAGACAGATTGTTTTAGAGTAATAAGAAATTTCCTTTGTAAATTTCTTTTTCTTTGTGGGGAGGTGTTACATAGCCTATGATTTCATCATCCTTTGTATAATTCTAACGTACAGTATGCTGTATGTTTGATCACGATTCGCCTCGTGGCTTCCATAGTGCGTGTTCTACCTCACTCCCCCCCTCCTCCCTTATAGTAGAGTAAGTCGTTCTTTCTGTTGTTCAGAGCAGGATTGTCAACTCTTTGTCTCCTATGGCTTCATTTGCGCGTTCTTCTTTCAAGTTGTATCAAGCTCTGCCGGCCCCTATATAATGAGCTCAGTCTCTGCATTAATTGCCACTTAGATCTACTCCTCATTTTATTCACATCTCTGTCCTTCCCTGTACAGTTGTTATTAATTTTGTGAGTGCTCAGGAAGTCTCCAACCATCTAGCTGCTGTGTAATTTGAGTATAAGTGTTATTACATTTTTTCTTGTACTGTATAGCATAAGGTGTTAATTCGTAGGCCTGGTGAGGTTTTTGTGATTAATGTAAAGTTTTACTGTCAGCCAGTAGTAATAATATTTTGGATCTGTAATAATATATATTGCGTTAACTGAGCATTATACGGTTTTCTCATTTTATCAGGGCTGACTTAGATAAATTTACTCTTGTTAATTTCGTGTTAATAGAGGCTATTGCAGTTAACCATATATTTAACCTGTTTTTTGCCATTACATGATCCTTATGAGTCCTGAATGTTTTGTTGTTAGTTTGAGCATTAAACTTTAACTTGTTATTTTACCTAACTCTTTTGTTTTGAACCTGGAACTTTACGGGACAGTTGTGACTATATATATATATATATATATATATATATATATATATATATATATATATATATATATAGATAGATAGATAGATAGATATAGATATATATATATATGTTCGACAGCTTCAGGAAAAAAATATTAGTAGAAGGGATCTTTATTTTATTTTTGTTGATTTGGAAAAGGCCTTTGACAGAGTCCCTAGAGAGGTGGTGAAGTGGGCAATGAGAAAGCTTGGCTTGGAGGAGTGGCTGGTTAGGGTGGTTATGGCTATGTATGTGGGTGCTCACACCCAGGTAAGAGTGAATGGAGATTTGAGTGATGGGTTTTCCGTGAATGTTGGTGTGCATCAGGGGTCAGTTTTGAGTCCCATGTTGTTTATCATGGTACTTGAACCCCTTTCACGTGACTTTAGAAACTGACTTCCGTGGGAGTTGTTGTATGCTGATGATTTGGTGTTGATTGCAGAGAACGAGAGGGAGGCGGAGGAAAGGTTTAGGAGGTAGAGAGATGGTATGGGGCACAAGGGCTTAAGGGTAAATGCAGATAAAGCAAAAGTGATGATATCTAGGGTTGGTGGCGGTACTGTCAAAGACGAGGGCGAGTGGCCATGTGCAGTTTGCCACAAGGGCGTGGGGAGTAATTCCATCCTGTGCGGTGTTTGTGATAAATGGGTGCATAAGAGATGTAGTGGTATCAGAGGTAGACTGCGAGGTAATGCTGATTTTACGGCATGTCGGGGAGAGCAGGTGGAGATTGTCAGACGTGAAAGAATTGAACTTGCTGGTGAATCTCTTGAGCGTCTGGAAGAGTTTTGTTATTTGGGAGACATGTTGTGTGCTGGAGGTGGGGCTGGAGCTAGCTCTGTGGCTAGGGTGAGAAGTGGTTGGAAGAAGTTCAGGGAGCTCTTGCCTCTCTTGACATTGAGAGGACTCTTCCTACGTGCTAAGGGGTCTTTGTGTGCAGCATGTGTTAGGAGTGTAATGCTGTATGATAGTGAGACCTGGGCAGTGAAGGAGGAGGATATTCGCCGGCTCAGGCGTACAGAAATGACAATGATTGGGTGGATGTGTAGTGCGTCCCTGCATCCAAGGTCTGGGGGGGGGGCTGGGTTCACGATGGAAGAGTTGAGAGGTAGGATGGGACTGGAGTGTATTGGTGTTGTGATGAGGAGAGGTAGATTGAGATGGTTTGGACATGTGGAGAGGATGGGGGATGATAATTGGGTGAGGAAGGTGAGAAGAGGCTGGGGTTACGAGGGGTAGACCGAGAAGGACATGGGACGAGGTCATTAAGTGTGACCTCAGGGTTAATGGACTGAACAGGGAGGCTGCAGTGGATCGTGCAGCATGGAGAGACGCCTTTAGGTGACAAAGGCTGACGCATGCAAGCATGTTGGAGCCTTTAAATACGAAACGATATATATATATATATATATATATATATATATATATATATATATATATATATATATATATATATATATATGCCTTATCCTCCCTTTTCCACACTTCTCTTTTAACTAGGTGAGTGTGCAGTCACCAAAATCACATTCATTATCTCAAACTTTAAATATATGCAGTAAGAGCTGGCTCATACATAATCGACTATTCCTCTTTGTTGTTCCATATTCATCAGCCACCCTCTTCCCTTCCTTACCCCATTAACGGTATTTATAACTGAAGTTTACATGTCACCTATTCTTGTATTCTTCTTCTTACCATTAATACCAGTTGGGGTCGACTGTTCTTGTGTTTCTCATCCACTGTCCTCTGTATGCTGTGTCTTCCTCACTCGCACCCATTTCACTTATGTCTCGCTCCTTACCACCTCTCCATTTGAATCTCCAACTGAAATTCGGTGCGTCTAGAAAACCGCCTGATTCATGGAAAATGTAAATGAAAATTAATATATTGCATTATTTATGTTTCAGGCATAGAACACTCGTCTATGTATTGTTTGCATATGGATGACTGCGTTCTTAATTTTTGTTAGTATACTGTCTACCGTATTTTCTTCACTATACTCATTACATTATTTAATTAGATCATTTCATGTTTGCAAATTTCATAAATTCATCTTATTGTTTACATTATACACAGACTCATGTTACCTTTGTCTGAGCTTTAATTATTGGTTTCTCAAAATCCTTTGTACTATACATTTCAATACAGTACGAAAAACACATGCGATCGGAGTTATTCATATTTCTGACGGTCGCAGACTTTATATATTTTTTTTATCGAATTCTGGAACACCCCTGCCTCTGCTGCACCTGTAACTGCGTAATTCCATATTGGAGGCATGAAAGGCTTGGTAAACAGAGGGTTGGTGAGGCCATGGTGTTAACAGAAAAAATGTTCGTGGGGAAAAAATTCTAACTGCCTACATTTAATCTGTGTGTGAGTTTGTGTAAAAACAAACTGTATGTTTGCACAGTGTGTGTCAATACCAGTGTCGGAGCTTGAACCGAAAATTTAATCACAAACGCAAAAAAGCATATGACAAAACTAGAACACTGCTGCAAAGCCTCGACGTTTAGAGAGGCGTGTTGGTGCTTGTATGAGAATTTTGAACTACTGTGTTTTTGTTTAACTATTCTTCCTGTATAGGTGTTGAGGATGGGTAATGGATGTGAGGAAAGACAGTAGGAATTGGTGTAGCGGGTAGGTGGTGGTCAAGTGGTTAGAGAACTTGCATGTTGTCTGGAAGGACGCCATATCGATCACTGGCAGGGGAAGAAACAGTGTAGTGAACTCAGTTTCGTTAAAACAGCCCATAAGGATTTCCGCTATACCATCCAACATGTCATGTTGCATCATACCAGTGTGTGTGTGTGTGTGTGTGTGTGTGTGTGTGTGTGTGTGTGTGTGTGTGTGTGTGAATACTTCAAACCTCGAAACAAACGAGTGAGGCACCTCACGATTAAGTGAGGTCAAGGAATATACAGTAATCATGAGGAAGTCCAATCCTTCATTAAAATTTCCACGTCGTAACGGTGCTGTCATCTCGCTGAATCACAGGCAACTGCTAGAAAATGGACAAGAAAAGGGACATGGACACGCGTTTGACGGCAAACTGTTTATTTTGTTTAAGACAAAACGGCCCATTACGCCTGAGACAGCTTCAACATAAGTAGGATACTTTGTATCTGTGTCATTTCCTAATTCTCGTTTTATCATAATCTAATGATACATAAACCACACAGTTCCTGATGACATTAATACCAATGCTTAACTGGGAGGAGATTATTTTATATCAAAAATTAACAGTGTACTACATAAAGTAAAATATGGAATATGACACACACACACACACACACACACACACACACACACACACACACACACAAATTATTGTTTGTAACTATCTATTCCAATCGCAGACAACTTTTAAAGCAAAATTATATCTATTCTCATAGTATAGAGCCAGCCAAGGAGAATCAAGGTGTTTTTCCAGTTCATATTTATCCAGGTGACTAGTTTCGGGAAACATTCCCATCTTCAGACCTAAAAACATTTACCTGTAAAACACATACTGCAGTGTACAAAGACAAAAGTCGTGTCGCGGTTTTGTCCGAAGATTAAGTGCAACACTTGAAATATTATGAAAGCTCTACCATAGTTACATGTTCGTGGTTGACTAGCCTGACTTCGTTAAGCTTCATATTTGCTGCTGATGGGATAAGGCTATGAATGAACCCATGAAAATCCGAACCCTTAACATCGACTCGCAAGAATTGCTGATTCCGAGCTTCGTATGAGAGACGAAATGCCAACGGTTAGGCGATGATCACCTGACATTTCATCTTACATCTTACCACAAAACGTCTAGCAGACCTACTATACCATGGTATGGAGAAGTCAAGCAACATGCAGCCAACTAACAGGAATATGAGAGGTGGCATGATCTTCCTTTATTTACGGGAAACGAAGCCTGAACAGAAAGCTAAAACATCTGGTATAACCATAGCCATAGAAAGGTGGATTACGATTTCAGGAGGAAGGCACAATGGAGAACCGTCATCGTTCAGGCCGTCCTCGTCTTACCACAACTCTATAGGACCAGGAAATAATCACAACGATGGAAGCAGTACCCGCAAGCAGTGCTTACGCCTTAAGAAACGAAGTCCACCTAGAATGAAGCAAGAATGAAGCACACGAACAGTTGTGCGTAGAATTCGGTCGTCTGGTTTATGCGTTCGAACTCGTCCGTGCGATTCAGTTTGCCAGCCACTCTAAAAGAAAAAAATCAATTATCATAATAGAATAACGCTGTTCTCATGTGTTGAATACTATAGTGAATTTTGCTTTACAACACTTAAATAATGTCCCAGGTCATAATTATCAACTTGATTATCTAAAGATGGAGAACTGACTTCCGAACACCTATTAAGCTAATTGAATTGTAACGTCGAGAATGTTGTCATAAAAATAAAAGATGAGAAACGCTTCATAAATACTATAAAAACACAGCAATCAGAAAGATTTAATAATTATGTAAATTAGTTTTGGTAAGTTACAAAAAAATTATATGCTGGCATCCACAGGCTGATCACCTGGAGCAAATGGAAACTCAAGTCAGTGATACCGACCGATCGTTCGACACAAAGCTGACCGCTCCAAAACTACAGTCTTTCTGCAGATATTTTCACCAGATTTCACGACACGACTTTTGTCTTTGACTGTACAGTCATAAGAAAAACTATCGTTACCCTTCAGAGATATGCACTATGACACAAAGACGAAGTGTTGTGGAATGACGGGACAGGAAAGTTTGTATCGCAAACCCGTCAGTGTCGGTTATGTGGGACACAGATATTAGAATTTGTGCTAGAGGTAATAAGAGCTCATTAGAATGTTTGGCCTCCGGGCATAGAGATAATATGTTTTATTATCCGGCACCGAATTCATTAAATAAAAGTATAACAGAATGGTGTAGAGTCGGGAACACACTTGCAGACGGGCAATGAGTATGTGCACCCATGCCAGACTTAAAACAATTCAGTCGATACAAGCCAAGTTAGTACATATTAATGTAATAATGATATGTATTGCTTTCTACATATAATAAATGTGGAGCGATTATAGCCCCTCGTGCACTCTGTGACGTCTCCATAATGCATAACATGGATATACAACACCTCATCCGTATTAACTCTGAAGCATCCATCTGAAGCATTTAACCACCCATCTAAAGCAAATGAACTCGTGCACCCCTGCTAGACTATCAATAAAAAAATAAAAAAAACAGTCGATGCCTACAGATTTAATACCCTTCAAAATCATTTATCTGTTGTATTCTATAGATAATAAGTGTTGAATAGTAGGAAAATAATAAACGTGGCGAGTTTCAATATTAATCCCAAGGGTGACATAAACACGTCCTATATATTTCCCGACAATATGGCTCATTCTTGCTCATTATTCCAACTCTTGTAATGGGATTGTGATATGGTAACACTAGATAGGGGAGGGGCGAACAGCAAGGACCCGTCCATATAGCCCAGCTAACGTTCGTTTTGCATCGAGCATGCCTGGGGGTAACGATAGTTTTTATTATGACTGTACATCAAATGTTAAAATATATTCATAAGAAATAATGTTACCAAAAAGAGCATGTAGCAATGACTGGTTTCTGTGAATGAAACCAAAATGTAAAACTAATTTTATAACATACTCGAGAATTAAAAATGAGTGCCACCTCTGTGAGTTGGCAGCCAACTCACAGAGGTAACACTCATTTTTAATTATCGAGTATGTTATAAAAATAGTTTTACATTTTGGTTTCATTCACAGAAATCAGTCATTGCTACATGCTCTTTTTGGTAACATTTTTTCTTATTAATATATTTTAACATTTGATGTACACTGCAGTATGTGATTTAAATGTTTTTAGGTCTGAAGATGGGATATGTTTCCCAAAACTAGTCACCTGAATAAATATGAACTGGAAAATCACCTTGATTCTCCTTGGCTAGCTACTACTATAAGATTCCTCAAGGGCACCTCAGTTGTGCATATATCTCTCCTGATTCACTGCAATTTATTGGCAGCATAAGGTAGTGCAGACCGGGTCTTGTCGTTATATAGCCATGTTGTTACGCCCTCATAATTTCCATAAGTAGTTCAATAGATGAGGAGCGGTTTCCCCCATTTTATGCGGGTTTTTATGCGAGCGTGGGACCTGAATTGTCAACTCGAAGGCATTGCGTGAATAAGAACTAAGGAAAAAAAAAGTTTTGAAGTGTCACTTTTTTTTTTTTTTTTTCGATGTTCAAAGTAATTCTGATATCTGTATCAGCTGTTGATGCAGCTGAGTCACTTGGTTCGTGGTACCATGTAAGTGAAATGCTATGAAATTAGCTAAGACCCATAGGGATGATGTCATTTTTATAAACATATAAGGGCCAAATGGTTAGAAGACCAGTGTTGGGGTTGTTGTTATGGGTAAGTTGTTACAGTATCAGTTAACCCCCTTGGAGAACAACTATAAAAAAGTGTCCCAATATTTTTAGATACCATATAATCGATGCTTGGAATTACCAATGGAAAGCAGACTGGTGTCATGAAAGCTGCAGTCGAACGAACCAAGGATAATAACTTAGAAGTGCTGTATATGAGTATAGTGATATGTAAATGTAACGTACTTGCTAATGAGCCATGTTGGTAAAAGTGATATTTATGTAGATCTTTGTATCGTAGGTGGTATCTATGCTAATCTGTCCATCAGTCATAATTTGTCTCGGACTGTCTACAGTATACAGTATATTTATCTTTATATTCATATCAATTAATCAGTTTATATAGATCAGCCATTCTTTCTATACGGTATCTATCTCTATCAATGTATTATCTATATCTGAGTATTATCTATGAATAGTGAAAACGGAACAAGTGAGTGGTTCGGTTTAACGTGCGCTAGTGGCAGTGATGTAGTGACTGAATGATAGTAATAGCTTCACAAGTGAGTGATCCAGTTATTGACACAGTTGGTGATGGACAATTTTAAAGAATGCACTTTTTTCCCTCGCATACTTGGTCATCCAGACATATTGACAACGTCGGATCAAGTGCCTCAAGATAAGACTCAGCAACATCGCACCGGCGCGGCGTCATCCCCCTAAACAAAATAATATGGTATTATGGTAGTTTAACGCTAGGGTTGGTTAGGTATAGGTTGATTTAATGTCAAAACACGGCTTTTCTGATGATTTTTTGTGTTGATTGACAGAACTGTTTCATTTAATCCCGAGCGAAGGCGCGATGTTCCCGAATAATTTTTCGCTAAGCTCGCGCCGACGATGCCAAAACGACTGGATGGCTAGTGTACACGAAGAAAAAAACACGTGCTCTGTATCTAGGGTAAACTGTGATGAACGACATGCCGTCACAAATCTTTAAATACCCATGTAACAAAAATGTTTTCGTTTATTTTGTTTATAAATATAATAAACGGACACATTTTCCTACTTCCAGACAAAGAACTCGTTATATTATACCTTTAACCTATGATGCAATCAGCAAAACTATAAAAATTACCACAAGTAGACTCGGTCTCCCTCATACAGAAATTAGCAAGAACCAAACGGATTGCAATCACTGTGAATACAGATACTGCACATATTGACCTGTTAACCGTTTATACATGTGGGCATGTTTGGTGAATTATTTGTGGTTCTATAAAATGCAGCCATATCTTTACTGGAATTTACTGATGTCAATAATAATCCATCCATCCATCAGCCAATCTTACGTTGCCCCATGAGGAGAGTAGAATCCCGGGGCTAGGCAGTTGGTCCTGACATTTAAGATGAGAGTGACCAGCCTCATTCATCCCTGAGTGGCATTACATGAGCAATAAACCCCAATCACACCTTGGATATAAACCTTCACCGGTTCAATCCGACTGGAGCACAATAATTACCCACTAAACCACCAGGCACCAAAATTTGGTTATATGGTTACCACCCAGCGTAGTAAATGGTTTCCTGGTGTACAGGAAACCATTTGGCTTGTCATTCAGTGTAGAGTCACCCACAGGCAGAAGGGAGAGGAAAGAATGAAGGAATGAAAGACAGAAGAGGGAGTGTAAAGTCACCCGTAGGCAGAAGGAAGAGAAAAGAATGAAGGAAAAAAAGACAGAAGATGGAAGGAAACAAGGATGGAGGAGAGGACAAGGCAGACACCCGAGAGCAGCACTACATTGAGTGAGTGGATGGTGGGCGCCCCCACATAATAATAATAATAATAATAGCACAAGAAACACTTGTCACATAGCTAGTAAGATCAGGACACGACTTTTATACAGTACTTGTCGTATCTATCTATATACCTAGGCTGCTTCCCCCAAGGAGAAGGAGGTAGCCGAGACAGGACGACACACTCCCAATTTACTCATCCACTCAACCACATTCATTTGCATCTTAGCCCCAAAGGGGAGAAGGGACGGATCCTCAACGCACCACACCGCACGAGGGTCAACGGCGCAGTCCAATCAGTGACATCAGCAGCAGGGCCCGATAGCAGAGCTGGTTTACCCCTGGCACATCATAATGGAACCATCCCCTTACCCGCACCTGACCTGATCAGCTGATCAGACAAATGCGGGAGAATATCCCCTCAGGGCTGTGTCATCATTTATTCAATCACAGTTTCTCTCCATTCATTTCTATCATGCACAGCCACTCTTCCTTGCTCAACAGACATCCCTCTCGCACCCAACGCTCTCTTCACACTGTCCATCCATCCAATTCGTGGTCTTCCTCTCAGCCTTACACCTCTCGCATCAGATCTTGCTATCTTTTTCACCAATCGCTCATTATCCATTCTCTCCATATGCTCAAACCATCGCAACACCCGCTGCTCAGCTCAATCAGCCATCTCCTGCACAACTCCAGTTCTCCTTCGCACTTCATCATTTCTTACTCGATCCATATGTGTCACACCACACATACTCCTCAGACACCTCATCTCCATTACATTCAAACTTTTCCTCTCTGCTACACCCATATTCCATGTTTCAGCCCCATATAACGAAGTCGGTACCACAACACCCTCATACAGCCTTCTCTTTACATCAATTCGAGGTGAACGACATCTAAGTACTTTTTTCATTCCTCCCAGCACCTTTCCTACTTCATTCATTCTAAACTTCACTTTTGCATCTACTCTTCCATTCACAGCAACATGTAACCCTAAATAATTAAAACACTCTACCTCCTCAAGGAACTCACCATTCAAAACTAAATTCATCCTCCTACCGTCTGCCAACCTAGTACACTTCATCACTTTACTTCTATTCTCATTTACTTTCAATTTCCTCCTGTCACACACCCTTTCAAATTCTTCTGCCAACTGTCTCAATCTCACCTCTGAATCAGCCACCAGTGCAATATTATCTGCAAACAGCAGCTGATTCAGATTCCATTCTTTACCATCAACATTCACTAGACTCAGACCTCCACCTAACACTCTTGCATTCACCTCCCTTACAACACCATCCATATAAATATTAAACAACCAAAGGGACATCACACATCCCTGCAGTAGCCCCCTTTCACGGGAAACCAAACACTCACACTATTTCCCACTCTTACACACGCTCTACTATTAACATAAAAACTTTTCACTCCCTTTAGTAGCCTATCATCAAGTCCATAAAATCTTAAAGCAGTCCACAAAGCCTCCCTATCAGTTCTATCGTATGCTTTCTTTAAATCCATGAACGCCCAAAACACATCTTTCCTTTTCGCTAAATACTTTTCACACACCTGCCTCACAGCAAACACCTGATCCACGCATCTCCTCCCTCTCCTAAAGCCACACTGCTCATCACCAATCACTCCCTCCTTACCCTCACTAAATCTCTTAATTAACACTCTACCATACACCTTACCTACAACACTCAACAGACTTACACCCCAAAAGCAAGTACATTAATACTTATCACCCTTACCTATATACAACGGAACCATGCAAGCACTTGCCCAGTCAACTGGCACCATACCTTTCACAAAGTACACATTCAACAATCTTACTAACCAGTCCTCAATTGTCACTCCACCACCTTTCAAGCATTCTACAGCACACCCATCCATACCTGCAGCTTTCCCTGTTTTCATCTCCTTTACTGCCTCCTGCACTTCCTCCTTCGTGATCAAAGAATCATTCAACTCTCCCAACACATTTATTCCTTGCACCCTTCCATCCGCCACAGTCTCAGCCACCCTTTCCTCCTCTGCATTTAACAATCTTTCAAAATACTCCGCCCATCTCTTCCTTACTGCATCCATCTCAATTAACATCCTTCCATCCTCTGCTTTTACTCAATTTCGCATCCTACTCACCTCCTTCCAAATCATTTTCTCATTCTGTTGAAAAATCTCAGTCAACCGCCTACCCCACATCTCATCTGCTGCCACTTTAGCATCACGCTCAACTCTTCTCACCCTATTCCTCTTTTCTTATACTTCTCATATGACACCTCATCCTTCCTCTGCAGGCACACTTCATACGCATGTCTCTTCTCAGCCACAGCCATACTTACTTTCTCGCACCACCATTTACTTCCTTTTCGTACGCCACCACCCACTCGTCTCACACCACACACCTCTTCTGCATGCCCCACCACAACACTCTTAAACATCTGCCATACCTCCTCCACACTGCCATTTTCCTTTTCTTTCACTGCATTTCACTCATCTTTCAATTTCCCTTGATACTCTATCATTTTCTCTCTTTTATCTAACTCACTCACTTTCAAAACCTCCCTGCCACACCTAAGTCTCCTAGCTCTCACCCATCTCTTACCTACTCTTAACTTTCCCTCCACCAGGTAGTGGTCAGACATACCTCCACTTTCCCCTCTCAGAACTCTCACATCCAACAATCTTCCCATTACATTTCTGAACAAAACCACTTAGTCCATCAATGCTCTATCAACAACCCTTCCACCATCCTGTCTCACCCATGTATACTTATAAATATCTTTCTTCTCAAACAAGTTATTTCCATTCACCATCTCTCGCTCAACGCACATCCCTATCATTCTTTCCCCATTTTCATTCTTCCAGGCACACCATGCATACCAACAATACCTTCAACTGCTACATTTCCCACTCCAAGATTCAGATCTCCCATCAATACCACATTCACATTCGCTCCAAAACTCTGCAGACACTCATCAACATCATTCCAGAAAGACTCCCTCTCTTCTGCATCCCTTTCACTACCAGGCCCATATGCACTCACAGACACCCACAACTCACGTTCATATTTCGTTTTCACCTACATCAGTCTCGATGACACCTCCTTCCATTCAATCACACTGCTGTACTTCCAGACTCACTAACAAGGCCACACTTTCTCTTACCCTTCCTCTATCAGCACCTGACAATCTTCCAATCACACTTCAAATATTAGACTCACCTTTCCCTTTCATCTTCTTTTCACTCAAAGCTAACACACCCAACTTTCTTCTCACAAACATTCTCCCAATCTCCTCCCTTTTAACCTCAATCGTACTACATCCACGCAAATTCATAGACCCAATCTTCAGGGTACGGGGATAACTCAATCCCCCATCCCTTTCTCTGGCCTGTGTCTTTTTAGGAACTAAAAAACAGAGGAGGGGGTCCCTAGTCCCCTCACCCTGCCCCTATTAGTCGCCTTTTACGACACGCAGGGAATACGGTGGCAGTATTCTTCCTAATACAACCTGGCCGCAGAGTAGTAGTACCACCCCATAGTGCGGCTAGATTGTGTTCCCCCCGCCACAGAGCGGGAGTGACTAATAGCCTCCCCATCAGATAATGTTTGCAAATACCAGTATCTTTATTTCCAAGCCGTTACTGAGCCCCACATTGACCAATTCTGACCAGAAAGTCGAGAAAAGAATCTTATATTGTCGCGTTTGGCGATTTCCGAAAATCTCGCTCCACCGCGTCGCCTCCGATCGCCTAAATATTTGTTTAGTATTAGTCTAACACTTCCTGCACTCACTCTGACCTAATGCATAGAGAATTAATTGATATCTCTTACCGTTCTCGTGAAAGAAACGATCAAACGTACAGACAGACAGTTTTGCGTGTCGCGATTTCCGACCATTTCGCGACGTTTCGTCGCACGCCATCGCCAAGATTTTTGTCTAATAGTTCTATGACCCTCCTTAGAATTACCCTGACGTAATGCAAAAAGAATTAGACCGATATTTTTTACAGTTCTCGTGATTAAGAAACGAACAAAAACAAAGATAAACACAAACAGCTTGACATTACTGTTTAGATATTTAGAAATTAACTCCTATTTAGCTATTTACAAATCAACTCCTAACCTGGTTATTCACATTTAGGATACTTAATAGTGTGTCCTGCTAGGTAACGGTATGATATTAATGCTTGAGTAGAGTTTCATGTGTGATAAGGCGCTCTGCCAGACGCATGTTGTTATTCCTGGTGATGAGTGAGCACGTACTACGTCGCCAACAAGATCTTTATAAACCTACGGCGAAACTATGCATCGGCTCGTGCAACAGCTCACATGTCAGATCATCTCAGATTTCAAGCTGAGACTTTGTACTTGATAAGAGTGTAGCTAAATGCCTCCTTATAAACGAAATTGAAAATCGCCTAACAGTCAGCTGATGCATGAGCTGATATTTTAAATCACCTTAAAATTTCAAGCTGTGCAACTATCTTTCTCATTATAAAAAAAATCGCTCAGCACCCTCCAAGAGCAGATATTCGAACTTTCTTTGAAGGAACGTAAATATATACATATCCTCCATGTCTGTCACTTTAGTCCTGTCGAGTTCACGTCAGGTAAAAGTAGGCTCATAGCAAAGATATTGCAGTCTTGACCTCCTATTTATTTAATATCCTACAACTTCAGGGGTTAAAAACAGGAAGTTTCTCCCTGGCTGACTAAACGTAGAAGAGTGCTCTTATAAAATTTCGTGTCAGAGTGAAGCCGCACCACTGATCTCAGTGTGTCGCTGTGGTACTGCACTACTAATCAGAACTTGGATTCGGAGCCAAGGACAACGCGGCTATTGTTGTCTGTTGCTGAATCGTATGTGCACTGTGATTGCGGAATTATGTGTGCGTGTGTGTGCGTGAGAGAGAGAGAGAGAGAGAGAGAGAGAGAGAAATTGACGAAGCAAAGCAAATATGGCTGTATCGACTCTAAAGTATGCCGTGCTTCCGGTGCTGCTGGTGTTGGTTATTGCACGGATTGCCTTCTTGACCCTTGATGGCCTTCCACACCAAGTGGATGGATAAAATACTGACCAAAATATTCGGTGTGGGAGTAGACCAATTCGACTGCAAGCTCAACGCCATTTGAGACCGTCGCTATTTCTGGCCTAGACTGGAGGACATTTTGAACACGTGAGTACCAGCACTTGCCTTCCACTGAGTGTTGGATAAATTCCCCATTGGACCAGCGATTAATTTATTTTTATTTTTTTTCCACACCGGTGGTATGTCATCACAATGTCAAATTACTGTCGCCTGGTTTCAGTTGGGAATCGTGATATTTTTCATAATGTTTTTTTTTTTTTTCCTTTCTGATATATTCATGCCATATGTAAATGTGCCTTTCGTAATTCTGTGTATTTTATTGGCTACGAATTTATACTGAGAGACAGTGAAAATGCAGTCTTAAGTTTATAGATATATTAATAAAAAATTTCTGACGACAACATCTTTGTGTAAGGTAATAATCTGAGTATAGAACAACTGGATGTGGCACAAAAAAATCAGTCCAAACAGACACATCACATTTACACATGCCCTATATGTAAAACCGTCATTATCTGGTGTGACCACCTTGTGTTCCAACACAAGCTTGCAAGCGGCGAGACACTGACGAGCACAAACGACGAATAAAAGCTTGTGGGATGGCAACCCAGTGATGTTGCAAGGCTTGAATCAGATCAGCAATGCTGCGTGGTGGAATCAGCCTTTGAAGTACACGTCATCCAAGTTCGACCCAGAGTTATTCAACTGGGTTCATTTCAGGTGACACTGATGGCCAGCGCAACACCACAACATCATGGTAACGAAGAAAATCATGTGTTACCCTGGCTGTCGTGTTGAAAAACAAGCCTGTTGATGTTGCCACCATGTTAGCTCAACAATGGAAGGGGAATAGGCTGTTGGATACAGGCGACATATGGCTGTAGCTTTCCTTGAATAAGCACAAGCTGAGAACGGAAGTGAGCAGTGATGGAACCCCATACAATAAAGCTGCAATCTCTCCATAACACAATGATGTGCAAAACGTTCCCCATGACTCCGGCAAACTCTGACTCACCCACCAGTTAAGCTCATACTGAACCTTAACGCATGTAAGAAAATGACATTTTTCCATCTCTGGTTGGCAAGATACCCCCCCTGCTGCAATCCAGTACTGTCTTGCAAGTTGATGCTGGTGAGTCAAAAACTGAACTCAGTAAGGTCGTCGTGCACGAAGGCCAGCTTCAGCAAGACGTTGGTGAACTGTCTGTGAACAAATAAGCCTTCTTCTTGTCCTGATAATGCCCTTGGCAGCTGTCTGGAAGTGATTTCGAAGGTGGTGTCCAACAATATCGTGGCCATATGTTGGTGTCATTGCTCACTATGCACCTCAGTGTGGCCATCCTTCTGGAGAGTTGATAGCGTGCCTGCAGACGTGATATTATCGAAGGGTGCTCATTAAATTGGCGTGCGACTTGATTCTGCTGTGTTCCCAAGTTTAGCAACCCGATGACTTGATTCAACCGTGCAAACGTTAGACATGGCATGAAGATTATGCATGTTAAAAACAATCAACTGTGGCGTTAGTAGGGAGGTACAACCATACCTTCTACAGTATGTGCAGCAGCATTCTGGTCAAAGCGCTCGTGCAAATGAAGAAGAAAGTCCTGGATATATTTCAAATAAATGATTCATTATCGTCGAGACAGTCAGAAATAGTGCAAACCTACAAAATATGTGGATCATTTTTGACCTGTAATACACTGCGTAGAGCCTGCGAAACTGTAAAAAGTTAAATTATAACAGGTATATGTTGATACAGGGTAGCTGCGTTTTCATTGCCTCTCAGTATATTGCACCTACAATGCCTTCGTAAAATCAATGACGTTATCGCCCTCAGGGGCAGTCCCTCCACTGGGGATGGCTATTGGGGATCCCACCCTGTCTACAACGTGGCCAAGGTGAGCGCAAACCATTACGCAAGGTTTACTCTTCCTACGTTAAATTCATGACTCTCCATAAGGACTTTGGCCATGACCCCCGCTGTGGCTTGTGGGGGTATCACCCTGCTCAAAATTTGGCCCCAAGAAATAAAAACCGTTGTGCAAAATTTTATGTTCTTAGTGTATATCTGTCTATCTATCTGTCTATCTATCTATCTATCTGTCTATCTATCTATCTGTCAATCTATCTATCTATCTATATCTATATCTGTCTATCTATCTACATATCTATACACACACACACACACACACACACACACACACATACACACTGGTCAGGTTTGAGTAAGAGAAAGGGCAGAGTGGGATTTGATGAAAGCAGAAGATGTGAAAATAACATAGGGAGATAAGACGTGAGGCCGAGAACGCTAAATCATTGTTTTGGTAGCATCAGTGACACGAAGTTAAAGAAGTTTCGACCTCATTATGTTTCCACTATTTAAAACAGCTGCAAGTAAAATCACTAAATCATTTTTGTGTATTTTCTGTTGTCGGTCAAAGTAACAGTTTCTAATATCCCATCGCGTACTGTAGGAGGAGCTAAGGAGAAGCGTTTTCCAGTGACTGACCATCTCCGCCTTCTTAACAACGCCTAATTTGCAAGAGAAGAATGTGTTAGCTTGTGATTGGTACCAGAAGCCTCCTTTATGTGTGATCGGCTGTAGATTGTACTTAAGACGGAACATTGGCCTGTTAAGTCTAAGGAGGCGGAGTGTGAGACACTGTAACACGCTTTATCACTAGACACATTCGGGAAGCATTTCCCACTAGACACAGTGTATCACTAGACACATTAGTGTAGACATACTTGTTCACTCTGACTGCCAAACACACAGACTGAGCGCCATTTCCCCTTTTTGGTTCACCTCTAAATATAATATTGGTGTGGACTATAATATCATCAACAGGCCCTGCTAGTTCATCAAGCTATGAGTACATTGCTTCCACTTATTGTAATTTAGTTAGGTAGGAGAAATAACTCGTTTTTATATTTTACTGTGATCCTATATGGATTCCCTTTTGTAAGCGAATCCTATTTTGTTTTTGTGTGTGTTGCAATGTAAAATATGTTAGTTTTCTTTACCCTACCCTTTTGGTGACTGATAAAATGTTAAGTGTGCACCGTAATACATACTCCTATCAGAATTGGCGACCTCTTCCAGGATACCTCTGTGAGATGATGTTGGCAACCTTGGCAAGATAGACAGTGTTTAACCCAATTAACCCATAAGTAGTATTTTTTGGCCTAACAAGGGAGACTGATGTCAGAAAATTTTTAGATTCTCAGTCCTCCCCAACCACAGTGAAAGCTCTCACTTGTGTCAGCTCATATTGTTTGTCCAGGTTTTACAGTTGAAAAATTCTGTCAAAATCACTAAGGCTGATTTACTTGAACTAATTTTGGACACCATGTTTGAGCACAATGAGTCCCCCATAGTTAGTCCTGAGCCACCTATTCACCGCGATACTGCAAAAAATGTTGACGTTGAGGTTTGGGCGTCGGATATACCTGGCCCTTGTGATTATTCTGCTCATGATACTTGTGACAAAGTGCAACTTGAGCTAGGCAGTATTAAGTTCAGAGAACTATAAGTACAAGCTCAAATGAGACAAAAAGAAATTGATCATGAATACAGAATGATGCACGCTGATAGTTCACCTCGAGCTCATAATTCGTCTTCCAGGAATCTAGTACCTCTCTTTAACGAGCAAGATGTCACTAAGTACTTCCAATTGTTTGAAAAGGTGACAGGTCATTATTCCTGGGCAAAAGACTCTTGGTCAATACTGCTTCAAAGTGTTTTGAAAGGAAAGGCTCAAGATGCTTATATTTCTTTATCAGTTAACTATGATTGTGTAAAAGATACCACTCTCAAAACACGTGAGCTCGTGCAAGAGGCATATAGGTTTATATTTAGATCCACCCCTAAACAGAAAGATCATGCTCGTCTATGGAATACGCTATAGTAGCCGCAGCGAGAAATGAACGCTGTGGTGGGGCAGCCGGTCATCCGGGGATTCCCCCACTGTAGCCATATCCACATGTCACCGACCATAGAGGTAGGATGTCACCGACCATCGGCCACCGCTGCAGCCCCGCTCCATGATCCTTACCCTGTGTCTCTGGCTTTCTCTTTCTCTCTCGGTTTCTATATAAACTGCTGTATTTCCGAAACTAATTATGAAATTATTATGACTTTTGTTCCACACCACCACTGAGGTAAAAATCAAGGAGAGTTTTCTGTATAAAGGTTTCCCCCCCCTTGTCTGAGGGCAGGTCAGTTCTGGCAAGTGTATAATTATAGGTCAGGCGGAGGTATCGGCAAGGCCGCACTCCCCCACTCATATGCCACATTTAGGAGGCGGGGGAAACCTTTATACAGAACTCTCCTTGATTTTTACCTCAAAGGTGGTGTGGAACAAAAGTCATAATAATTTCATAATTAGTTTCGGAAATACACCAGTTTATATAGAAACCGAGAGAGAAAGAGAAAGCCAGAGACACAGGGTAAGGATCATGGAGCGGGGCTGCAGCAGTGGCCGATGGTCGGTGACATGTAGATATGGCTGAAGTGGGGGAATCCCCGGTCATCCCGGCTGCCCCACCACAGCGTTCATTTCTCGCTGCGGCTACTATAGTCACAGACATATTTGAAAGATGGTTGCGTTCTAAGAAATTTTACTATTTCACAAAATTGAAAGAACTCATGATCTCGAAGAACTTTACGGGAAACATAGATTAGGATGTTGCTACTCGCCTTGCAGAGAAAGATTTAGATATCCTAGCTGAGGCATCCATTGTAGCAGACAATTATGGTACAATTCATAAACACGAACGTAAGCCTCAGTCATATGTTAAGTGTAGGACAGTGAACCAACAAGGTTTCGTAATCCCTTCCTCTTGCAAATGCAAGTTAATGTCAAGTGACACTACTGTAGCCAGAGGGTCAAGGAAGAGTGTACGATTTTGCCAATAATGCATGAAACCGGGACACTTGGAGGACTGGTCCTGACAGAAACATGGGCAAAGTTCCAATGTGAAATGTATTGCTTTGGTAAACTCTTGGGGATCTTTTAACACCAACAGAGAGCAGCCACCCACAGATAGCATTAGCGGTAGTCAGACATCCTCCCATCCCAGCAGGTGAATATTGATGATAATGCCAGAGTGGTGCAGTCAGTGGTTGATAGACATACCCCTGTATAGCCGTTGTTTGACAGTAGTACGACTGGAGCAGTGCAGCCGTCAGGATCAAGTGAGAGTGGTAATAAGACTCCATCAGAGTGTCCTCCCCCAAGCAGTACACAAAGTGACTCGTCTCAAAATAATTTAATTGCTAACTTTATATCTAAGGTGTTAGTTTCACTTGACAGGAAAGGTGGTAAGGAAGTCATTATACTTGGAGACACAGGTGCTTCCCAGTCAGTAATGTTGAAGGGGATAATTGATGTACCTGACACTAATAAATGTGTCTTGTTGCAGGGTATTGCTGAGTTTGTATTTGTTCCCCTAGCTGAGGTGAAGCTCCAGTCAGAGTTAGTTACTGGTTCAGTGAGTTCGGGTGTTGTTAACCAGCTATCTGTACAAGGGGTCACTTTCCTTAGGAGTAATGACTTGGCAGGAGGACAAGTGCATGTTGTTACCTACGTACCAGAATGAGGATGGGACTAAAGAGCTAGAAGTTATATGTCCTAAATTGTTTGCCGCTTGTGCTGTGACTAAAGCAGTGACAGCGAAGGCCAGTCATGATGATGTTGACAGTAATGGCAATGGCAATGCCGACAGTGATATTGGGGATGGCGATACTTTGTTTGCCCAGTTGACTGACTCTGAAGTTAATTATTCTCCCCAGATTGATGTAACTGCATGGTTGGCTGATGTGCAAAGATCTGATCCAGAGATTGCCACTCTAATTGACTCAGCAATCAGGGAAGATGAATGTGAGTCTGAATTGTCAGAATGTTATTATTTAAGGCCAAATGACGTATTAATGCGAAGACAGAGACCTCCTAGTGTTGCTCATGATAACGAGTGGGAGAATGTACATAAGGTGGCGGTTGCAAAACCCTATAGACAAAAAATTATGTACATTGCTCATGATTCGTCTTTAGCAGGTCACTTAGGGATGAGGAAGACTCTCTCCCGCATCTGGCAGCATTTTTACTGGCCTGGAATCCATCGAGATGTCTCCCGGTTTTTCAAGTCATGTCACACTTGCCAGCCAATGGTTATGAGCAATAGGCCCATTCCTGCGGCTCCTTTGATTTCTCTACATGTGTATCATGCCCTATTAACTAGAGTTCTTGTGGACATTGTCGGCCTTTGCCTAAAATCTCCTGAGGCCACGAGTACATCCTCACGACGTTAGACATGACCACCATATATTCCGAAGCCATTCCCTTAAGAAACATTTCAGCTAAATTGTTTGCAAAAGGGATGTTGAACTTCTTTACCCATTTTTGTCTCCCAAAGGAAGTTCAGTCAGGTCATGGCAGTAATTTCAACTTTTTTTTTTTCCAGACAAACCTTTCAGGAGTTAGGAAACTCACAAATCACTGCATCAGCTTATCATCAGAGTCAGGGTGCATTACAAAGGTATCATCAAACTGTGAAGAGTATGCTTAAAAAGGTGAGTGTTAATGAAAAGGAATGTGCCAAGTGTTTCCACTTCCTACTTTTTGCGGCCAGAGAGACACCGAATGAGTCCTTGAGCTACTCCCCATTTTAGTTAATTTTTGGCCATAAAGTAAGAGGACCTCTTAAACTTCTTTAAGAAAAATGGGTCAAGGATGAAGACCAAATTACATGCTAGAGTATGTGTCAAAGTTCAAAGAGAGACTGGCCTATGGTATGGAAGTAGCCAGGGAAATCCTGGAGTCATCTCAAAAGATGAAGAGGTGGTATGACCACTCTAAGAAAGTCAGGAACAGACTGTTTCACCTAGGAGATCAAGTTCTTATCTTGCTTAACATTTATGTTCAGCTTCTGCAGGCAAGTTTCGCAGGCCCTTATGTAGTAGAGAAGAGGGCAGGTGAAGCAAATTGTCATCTTAATCCCAGACCGAAGGAAGGAAAGGATGTTTTTCCATGTGAATATGTTGATGGAGTACCACAGGTGAGACATGGACCCCCGTAGTGCTGCATGCGTGGTGTCGACTGTCAAGATATAGTGGAGGACGAGGGCTGCCCTTTGACTTTGGACCAGACGACTAGTTGGAGAGAACACCATGAAACATGGAATACATTAACTGATCAACTCTCCCATTTGACAGCAGATCAGTGTGCCGAACTTGTTGTCCTTCTCAGGAAGTTTCGTGATGTGTTCCGGGACATGTCAGGACAGACGTGTACTGATTATCATAAAGTCACCTCCCTTACCAAGACGAACACCTACCCAGCACCTAGAGTAGATGACTGTGTAGGTGCTGTGGGCAGTACAAAGTTTATAACCAAGACAGATATGTTGAAGGGATATTGGTAAGTCTCACTCACAGAAAGGGCCCAAGAAATTTCCTGTTTTGTGGTCGGTGACAATACTCCTAAATGTAAAGTCATGGCCTATTGTATGAAGAATGCTCCTGCCACCTTCCCGAGGTTGATGAATAATCTCACATGGGATCTTAAGGGATGTGTCACTGATACTGATGACGTACCCGGTAGTTGTTTTCAGTAACTCCTGGAAGGAACACTTGAACACCTACAGTAGATGCCTTGCTGCAGACTGTCCTCTTCTAATTAGTGCTTAATTTAACCAAATGTGAATTTGGAAAGGCTTAAGTACAATACCTAAACTATGTAGTAAGATCAGGTAAAGTGAGCCCACCTGAGGTTAAAGGTCAGACCATTGTCAAATCCCCCAACCCAAAAATAAGAACTGCAGCAGTTCTTGGGTATGGTAGCGTACCATAGACGTTTTGTCCTGACCTTCTTTGATCTTGCGGCCCCCCTTGCTTATTTATAATGAAAGGGGTCAAGTATAAGTGGAAGTCAGAATGTAAGGCTGCCTATTCTAAAGCCAAAGACAATCTTTCAAGTCACTTTATGATTCAAGCTCCAAATTTTTATATACCCTTTAAATTAGCTGTTGATGCTGGTGGCCTTGGGAACGGCGCAGTTTTCATTCATTTCATTCATTGCCAGACGCCATGTATCCCAGACGGGGTGGACAATGGCTCAGAGTTAATTGTTTTACAGGGAGGGGCACTAATCCTCCACCAACCCCACTTGACACATAGGGATGCCAACAGCATCTGGTGTTCCCAGGCGGTCACCCATCCAAGTACTAACCAGACCCAACGTTGCTTAACTTCGCTGATCGGACGGGAAGCGGTGTACTCAACGTGGTATGGCGCAGTTTTGCTTCAGGATAATGATTAAGGTTTTGAGATCCCTATGTGCTATTTTAGCAAAAAATTTAATAAGGCCCCCCAAATTATTCAGTTACCGGTACTGAGAAAGAACTCCTTTCACTCATGCTTGCTCTGCAACACTTCTCTGTTTATGTTTGTCCAGGGTCAGATAATGTGGTGGTAAACACTGATCACCACCCTCTGAAATTTTTGTCCCGATTTAGACAAATATCTCAGACTGACCAGCTGGGCCCTACTTCGACAAGAATAATCCCTAGAGGTTCGACATGTAAAAGGTGTTACTAACATACCAACAAATTGCCTGTCCGGGATTTAACTTTGTTCAATACCAGAAATTTCCACTTAGTAAATTTCTTTCCTTAAGAGGGAAAGTGTCACTGGTGTGGTTACCCAGTGGAGTAGGAGATGGAGCAGAGTGGAACTGGATGAAAGTGGCAGAGGTGAAGGTAAAATAGGGAGATAAGATGAGTGGCCGAGAAAAATAAATCATTGTTTTGGGAGCGTCAGTGACACTGACTTGAAGTTAAGACCTCACTATTTTTCCACTATTTATTACAGATGCGAGAAAGATCACTAAATCATTTTTATGTATTTTCTGTTTCGGGACAAAATGACACTGTAAATTCCCGTATATTACAGTAGGAGGAGCTAATGAGAGCATTTTCCAAAGACTGACCACCTCCGCCATCCTAACAACTCCTAACTGCCTAAGAGTAAGATGTGTTTGCTTCTGATTGGTAGCAGAAGCCTCCTTTGTGTGTAATCGGCTGTAGATTGTACTTAGACAAAACATTGGCTTGTTAAATCTAAGGAGACGGAGTGAAGCTACTATTTAAGCGTGAGGTGCAAGTAAGTGAGACACTTTAACACGCTTAATCACTAGTCACATTCGGGAAGCATTTCCCACTAGACACAGTGTATCACTAGACACATTATTGTAGACACACCTGTTAATTTTAACTGCATAACACACAGACTGAGCGCCATTTCCCCTTTTTGGTTCACCTCTAAATATAATACTGGTGTGGATTATATCACCAACAATCTCTGCTACTTCCTCATGCCATGAGTACATAGCTTCCACTTATTATAATTTGGTTAGGTAGGAGAAATATCTCGTTTTTATATTTTAGTGTGAGCCTATATGGATTTCCTTTTGTAAACGAATCCTGTTTTGTTTTTGTGTGTATGTTGCAATGTAAAGTAAGTTAGTTTTCTTTACCCTACCCTTGTGGTGACTGGTAAAAGGTTAAGTGTGCACCATAATATATACTCATATAAGATTTGGCGACTGTCACGGAAGGATGTGAAATTAAGAATAAATGCTGATATTAATCGAAAGTAAAGACAAGGAATTGACTTGTGAAAATCAAGTAGTGAGTTTTATTTCATTCTGCCTTACTTCGCCAATTCTCTAAAGACAAGAATTTTATAAACTTTCTCAACAGTACACAGCAGAGACTAATTGCTCACGAGTGCTGATTGTTAGTACTGTTAGCCTCTGAGAAAGTATTCTTACCCCCTGACAATCAATAACAAATCCTAATAATGGACAGGTCCTTGCTGGTGCTCAACTCTTAACTGGCACAATGGATTTAAGTTTTAATATGGAAGAACTGGCTTAAATACCAGTCGTGAATAATGTAAGGAGTTTGCGCAAACTAGGAGCGGCAAACTAAAGTAAGCTCAATGTGGAGAAATCAAACACCATTGTTACATTACATTAATCTCAAAGAAAAGAACTGTAAATTTATTTATTTACATTACATAAATCTCAAAAATAAATTCAAGGGGGGAAATCACTGTCGCAAGGGACTAGTGAATTCAAATATCAAAGGAAATGCACTCACTCATTCAAAAGCTAATCAGACTTAAGGCTAAGAAAACGAACGAAAATACTGGTCAGTGAAGGGAACGGAGTTGAAGCTACGAAAGACTGGGTGTCTCTGTTGCACACCAGGTGCTGCTATTCATTGCTCAGCCACTGCAACCGATCACCAAACTCGGCGGGGGAAATATGGGGAATCGTTGAACTCGGGAGATTGTAGGCACTAGGGGCCTCCTCTCTCAGCTCTAGCACAACGAACCTCATCCCATAGCTGCTCGACACCAACTGACTCATGTAAGCAATCTGGGAATGGCCCAAATCAAAGGTCGAGAGGCAATGTGAGAACGACAACTACACAAAAATTTTCGCACAGTGAAAAGCACTGTCTTTACAGAAAGACAGTCACTTATGAAAACAATGACAAGGTTTATGAAAGCTCATTACGATCTGAGTGCAAAAGCGAGGCAGATAAGGGTCTGAGCGAAAATTAATGCATTTTAATAAAATTCAGACGTTTCCTTATACAATACTAATACAATGTCGCGAATTAATTCTTGACAGCGACCTCTTCCAGGATAGCTCTGTGACATGATGTTGGCAACCTTGGCAAGGTAGACAGTGTTTACTCTTACCTAATTAACCAATAATCAGTATTAATTGTGTTTATGCAAACCTTATTCTGCAAAATTATTATTGCTCTAAAAAAAAAAAAATGCCTTTATATATAAGTTTTGGAGATTATCGTTTACCTTTATACTCTAAAGCTATCCTTTCTCTTTGCATTATTCTCTTAAAAAGAAAACAAACGAATCCTTTATCTAGAGCATATTCCCTTTAGTTCTTTCTGTCTTCATTCTTCTCCAGAGTTCTCCAAATTCGTTCATTTAATTAAAACTAATGACTTAAGTGGTCATCATTTGTGTTTTATTAAAGCAAATATTAAAATGGTCCCCATGATACCCCATAAAATACTCTGGAGAACGCTTACCCAATAATATTTGTCAGAGTAATATAGTAGTAGTACTTCCAGAGTACTATAATTCTCCAAAGAACTTCTTCATTTCCAAGACTTGTCCGTGTTCGTCAAGAGGCATCAGTATCTTTATAGTAGCGGGGGTATCCGATGTTACCCAGGTAAAAGACATGGCCGTGCATACAGGCGTTGCTCGGTTTCGTCACAACAACAATGATCACTACCACCATCATCATTATCATTACTATCACTATCATCACTAGCCTAGCACTATCATCGCTGTGAAGGATATAATTGTGAAGGATACACTCATTTTGCACTGCATATCTATATATATATATATATATATATATATATATATATATATATATATATATATATACACTCGTATTTCCCCCTTCCTCTTCTTCCCTTTTTCCCTCTCATTTCTTTCTGTCCATTCTTTTATAACTTTTTGAATTTATTCACCTCACCAGATATGAGTTACAGTATTGGCAAAAGAGGAACATGAAGTGAATGATGAAGAAATGCATTGACACTGATGAAGACAGTTCAAGCATTAATGATATTAATAACTTATTCTAGTCTACATACATAATCCTCTAACGACGAAAGAAGCCTTGGTTTTATTCTTGCATCTGCACGACGAGTATATTTATTACAAGTGGCCCCAGGGGTCCCATTCTTCGTACCAGGGCGGCACCTGAGGGTTCCATTCTGCTTAAAACCTGGTTGCGATGCAGGTCTGCCTCTCTACAAAATGTCGTTTCCCTGGTAAAAGAAAAAACAAAAAAATCCGACCTACGTCTGCTGAAAGTGATCCCTGTGACCTTTTGATTAGTCGTACTTGTGACTCCCTTCCAGCCAACCACCTGTAAGATGGCTTCTGTTCGACACCTCACTTCTCCTCCCTGTTCTAGGGTGTCTATAGGAATTTGTGGTGAAGGAAGACTTTTATTTTTTATGTGACTGACTCTGGGCACAGGCTTCACAGTCTGTTCCCATGGCCAAGTAGTACTCCATTATTCCATACACCTCCACTTGTCACCACTTCGGCACTAACACCGGCCGTCCATATTGAATATACGCTAGGGCACTCTTACAGGACGGGCGACTTGGTACAAGCTGGGGCATTTTTATATGATGTCGCCGAGTCCTCTGGTACATCAGTAAAGTCTGCTTTAATGAAATTCAAATCCTTAAACAGTTAGCTGCCCCAGCCTGGATTCGAATCTGGGTCTATTGGGACTGCAGCCAACACTCTACCAGTAGGCTCAGCCTGCAAATTTGAAAAAAACAGCGAGGTTATTATTGTAAGAAGTAAACAGGTAAAGTATAATTGGATGAGATGGAAGACGAGGAGTTAACTTAGAAACTAGGGTGGTTAAGGTAACGACAAAGTTAGATTATAGTTTTGGTTTCCAACCAGGTATAGGAGGGTACACCACTAAGGTGATAACTGTGACGAGTATAGATACGAGGAATAGGTTCCAGTTTTTTGACGATTAAGTACAGAATGAGCCTCATATTTGCCGGAGACTCAGATTAGACATCAGGAGAAAGAGTTTTGTGCTAAAAGTTCTTTAAGGACTTTTTTTTTGTGTGTGTGGTGGTATGCTTCATGACCTGACTGAGAATGTTGGAAACTTAGTCATCAATACCTAACAGTACACAAAATATAACTGTGGTATGAATTAATTATGTAACTTCGGACAGGTCAGAGGAGATACTTAAGAAGTACGGGGACTTTATTCGGAAATTCAAGGAAAAACATAGGAGATTAGTTATCTGTGACTTAATATCAGGTTTGAAGCTGGCTCTGTAGATGATAAGCATCAACGTAGGTTAGACGGTATGGATAGGGAGCAGTGTGTCGTTTGATGATGTTTAAGACAGTTTTAGTCACAATAGGTTACTGTAAGGTAGATGTGACCTTCACTTCAAGGGTAGGTAAAGCTAGGTTAGGCATGGTTCTAGATGATGTCGTTAGTCATACGTTAGAGTCAGAGAAATGAATATAGGGATGGTCACTGACATAAAGCTCTTAACACACACCCGTGAGGTTAATGTAGGTATGATAATTGAAGTGAGATGACACCAAGTTATTCTGGTAGACATGACCTAACCTCAGAAACAGAGAGACAGTCAGCAGATTTCTCGTGAGGGAGGTGATAACAGTGGATCGTTGAGGGAGGAGGGGGGAAATGTCATTTTTACTGAGGACTTAAAGGATGAAAATTGGATAATTTTATTGTGTTTCACAGCCTCTCTAGATTCACGTATAATATTAATGTTATCTTCATGAATGCTGCAAGTATTATTTCAAAGCAGGATGAGTTAATTACTTATGCAACTGCCAAAAATCCTCACACAGCATCGACAGCAGAATCATGGGTAAACATCTATGACGAGTACTTTCTGGGAGGCTGTTGCTACAAGCTTGAAAAGTCGCCACTGAGCAAAACCGCCAGACAGTTGAATATATGTAAAACATCACATTATTGGATCTATTATCGAGGAAATGGAAGCTGAAGTGTACGATTCCTTGTATGTCAAAAGTTTCACGTTAAGTTAAATTGGTTCTTTTGCTGTTAAATAAAGATTACAATAGCTAGATATGAAAAATGATAAATTATTGTATAAGATAAAATTAGTCATTGCTATGCATTATCTAAGCGTTTTCGTTAAAGCAAACATTGTTTAAAACATTTCGTGTGCAAAGTAGGGAACAGGTTGTCGGTTCTAGTATAATTATGATACACTTTCATCTCAGATAGTGAACACAGGATCAATTGGTAATAATATATGACCTTCCCCTTACAACAGACAGTATTCTAACAAATTTATGTGATGTAGCTGATAATTTCTCAGTCTAGAAGCTAACAGAATCAGACAATGAATTGAAAACAAACTAGAGACCAGTAAAAACAGTCTCCTGTATTCTGTCATCATCAAAGCTAAGCCCGATCATATGAGGTATGGAAGTGACAAAATGAACTGCATTAAATTATTACTGTAGGAAAACACTGAAATATTCACTAATATGATGTCTCTTAAATGACAAAATGTACCGAGAATTATATGGAGAAATAGCTGCGACAATAAGCCTTCCTGGATGTCAAAGCATACCGAAGAAATCGTTGGTCACATGAAACAGTCTAATAAAAAATACAAGCTGACATGATATCCTGATGCTGGTATTGATTACTGTAAATTACAGAGGAAATGGACAAGAATTATTAGAAAAACTACACAAAACTATGAGGGAAGAACTTTAAGTGGTGCAAAGTCAAACTCGAAGATAGTTTTTTATTATATTAGGAATATGGAAATTGTTAAAGATATCATAGACCTAACATTAATCTTGGTCTCGTTCATTATGACCTACCCACAGCAACATTATAAAACAACTCCTTTCACAGCGTTTTCATAAAAGGAAATAGCGTAAACATACCAATGCCACAATAAATTTATGTACCGAAGATCAGAAGATGATAATTCATCATGTAACATAGTGACAGACCAAGAAATAGTAAATTCTTTTCAAAACATTTACCAAGTAAATCAGCCGCACAGATCTGTTCTCTCATCGTATGGTCGAAAAATGTTGTAGCACGGTAACTTATGTAACTCTAAATTTCAATAACACAAGAAGTACCTAGTCAATGGAACTTCCCTAATTTAGCCCTTATCATTATAAGGACGATAAGAAAATGGTCACAAATTACTTCCTAACTAGTATTAACGTAAGTAATAATAATGCTTTAGAAAAAAATCACTACAGATATAATTACTTTATCCTTGTGAAGCATAATCTGCCAACAAATAACTGGCAAGGATTTCATAAAAATAGACCATACCTTATGAATCTGCTGTATTTTTAAAACATAGGATAAGTGGAACGTACAGTCACCGACGGACGTAATCAGTCTGGGTGTTCAGAAAGGGTTTCATCAAGTACCTCATATAATACTTTAAGAGAAATTAAAAGTCGATGATCTGTCTATCTATCTATTGCCAGACGCCTTAATCCCGTACGGGGTGGCCATAAACAAATCGCCTCCACGTTGCCCTGTACCCCGCCATTTCACTGTCCTGCTCCGAACTCACACACCCCTCTCTCATATACGTTTCCACTCCATCCCTCCATGTCATTCTCGGCCTCCCCCTCCCTCTCCCCCCCCCTCCACCTCACTCACATACACTCTCCTCATCAGTCTCTCACCCTCCATCCTCTCCACATGGCCAAACCACCTCAATGTCTTCCTCTTAACGCTTCCTATCACATCTACATCCACACCACAATGCTCCTTTATATCCTCATTTGTTAGCCTGTCTCTCCATGTGACTCCACAGGCTCCTCTTAAATAACTCATTTCCACTTCTGTCACTCTTGAACTTGTGTCCTTCCAACAACGTCAAAGCTTCACTTCCATACGTCAGAGTTGGTATCACAATACTGTCATGCAGCAACTTTTTTACTTCCATGCTCACTTCCCTGTTTCATATCACTACTTTCAAGGAACCAGCAACCTCTCTTCCTTGTAGCACCCTTTCAAGCACTTCACCCTCCAAACTTCCATCCTTACTCATCACACTACCCAAGTACTTAAACGTACTCATATTTTCCATTTCTTCACCATCCAACCTCGCTGTACATTCACTGACTTCACCTCTCTCAGAGACCATAACTTTACTCTTCCCTACATTCACCTTTAGATTCCGTTTCATACACACTCTTCCAAATTCATCCACCAAGCCTTGCAGCTCCCCTTCGTCTTCACTTAACAGTACAGTATCATCTGCAAACACAGTACAGGGAGTTTCCAAACACTATACTCTCTCACTTGGGCCACTCCAACATTCACTGACCTACCTTGTATCTCTTTTATTACCCCATCTATGTACAGATTGACCAACCATGGAGACATGACACATCCCTGTTTCAACCCAACCTTCAAAATGAAAAATTCACTCTGTTCACAATCCACGTGCACTGCAGCCTTAGCACCATCATACATACTCTTCACAGCATTCAACAACTTCCCATCCACTCCATGTATTCTTAATTCTTTCCACAATCCTTGTCTATCCACCCTGTCATATGCTTTCTCCAAATCCATGACGACTGCATAAAACTTCTTTCCCTTCTCTAGAAACTTTCCCACTAAAGATCTAAGAATGAATATCTGATCTACACAATCTCTTCTCTTCCTAAAGCCTCCCTGTTGTTCTCCAACTAATTTCTCTGTTATTTCCCTAACTCTGCCAATAAGTATCCTACGATACACTTTTCCCATTACACTAAGAAGAAAAATGCCCCTATGATTACCACACACTTATTTTTCCCTTTTTCTTTGTACAAGGGAATAATTATACCTGACTTCCAATCCTCCGGGACTCTACCTTCCTCCCAGGCCAATCTGCACATCTTCCACATCCACTCTACTGCTAAATCTCCCCCATGCTTCAGCATTTCACCACACACTTCATCAAATCCTGGGGCTTTCCCCAATTTGACTTTCTTCATTGCTTCCACAACATCTATCCTACTGATTTCCTCCTGTCTTCTCACCTCCCTCCTTCTCCCAGCCATTTCCAAGGCACTTATACTCGCATTACTTCCATTCTCTATGTTCAACAATTCATTAAAGTGCTCTCTCCATCTGCTCACTTTTTCTCCCTTCTCCACCAGTAATCTACCATTTTTATCTTTCACTCCCCTACTAACTTCACTGCCATCCTTTCTTACTCTCTTCACCTCTTTCCAGAACCTTTTCTTAAAGTCCCTCCACTTCACACCCAAATTCCTTCCAAATTCCTTATCCACTCTCTTCTTACTCTCTGTTACTAATCTTTTCACCTCTCTCTTCCTTTCTACATATAACTCTTTCTTCCGCCTCTCAGCTTCTACCACGCCCTTGTTTCTCATCCATTCATTGTATGCTTTCTTCTTTTGTGCCACAGCCTGTCTCACCTCTTCATTCCGCCATGCTGTTCCTTGCACCCCCTTCCGTCTTCTCTTCATCCCACACACCACATCACATGCTGCACATATTTCTTCTATGAGTATCTTGCACACACCTTCCACGTCCCCCATCTGCTCCAGTTCATATTTACCCAATCGTTCCTCCACTTCTCTCATATTCTGCCTTTATCTCATCCTCTTGTAACCTTTCCACTCTCTTTGCAGCTACTCCTTCCTCCTGTCCTTCCCTTCTTCTAGTTCTCCATCTTACTTGGATCTTGATTCTGGCCACCACCAAGTAGTGTCCAGAAAGTCCATTCCCCCAACCTCTGTGAGCTCTTACATTCATTACACATTTTCGCATCCTTTCTTCCACACACACATAATCAATCATTGCCTTCCTTTCATTTAGTTCACCACCCACCCTTCTCATCAGTCGCCATGTATGCCTGTGGATCATTTTGTGCCTAAAGAGGGTTTTCGCTATCACCACCCCCTTCCCGGCACAAAAGTCCTCTAACTCACTGCCACTCTAATCTATTTCAGCAGGCATCCCCCACTCACCAACTATTCCATCCACCTTCACATTCCCTACTTTACCATTCATATCACCAATCAAAAACACTCATTCTTTCCAAACTTTTCCATGCACACTTCCACATTTGTCCAGAACTCTTCTCTCACTCTGCTTGCACGATCTTGCTTTGACGCATACACACACACAATCACCCACATTTGTATTCCAACTTTCAATCTTACCCACACAGTCCTTGAGCCAACTGGTCCATACTCACTTATGTTCTTCTTCTATCTTTTACTCACAATACACACTCCTTCTTTTGCCCTCTCATTCTCACCTATTTCTGCACATATGCCCCATCCATACTCTCATTCAGTCACACTCTCTCCTCTCAATTTAGTTTCAGTTACTCCACATACATCCACTTTCGCACCCTCAAGCACCTTGACAATCTCTCTCTCTCTTCCACCTCATCATTCGCACCCCTTACATTCCACGTCGTGATTCGTACCACGTCCTTTGTCCGGTCCTTGGTCATCATCTTTGGGTCAGTCCTTGTCCGAGGCTTTTTGTTCGTCTTTTTAGTTAGCTGTTTTGAGGGGAGGGGCACTAACCCTCCGCCAACCCTTTTAGTCGCCTTATACGACAAGCAGGGATACTGGGGGAGTATTCTTGAAAAACCCCTTACCCCGATGATCATTCAAACAACTGCTGTTCAAAGTTTGGTGATTGGGCAACAGATCGCAAACAATGCGCACTGATGCACAGTGAATCATCACTGCGAGAAGTAACTCGCAGAGTTCCGCAAGGGTCAATTCTAGGACCACATCTTTTCACTGTTTACATCGGTGATATGCAAAATTAACTAATTTCTAATGCAGCAGAATATACAGATGTCAGATTACAAATGCAACTGCTAATGCAATTGAAACATTAAAGCAGACTGAGTCAATGTAAAAGGGCCTGGAAAACAGCAAAATGGAGTGTAATATGGCTGATGAAATTTAGTGTAGATAAATTTAAAGAAATGCACTTTATAAACAAAAATGTTGAATATGAGTACCTCAAGTCCGATAACCCACTGAAGGAATTAAAACCAAAAGACATCTACAATCTCTTGTTGTCGTTTCTGTGGATTATTGGCCTAACAAACCAGTCGACCGCAGGTTAATAAATCTGTCAGTCTGGGGCAACCATAGTTTCTCTATGCTATTAATACTGTGTCTGCATTCCGGATTGGCATGTGTTGTACAGTGCTCATTTATGTATGTTATGTTGTGTGACCCAATTTTACAAACTAGGCTCGTGTCATATGTGATTCCACCCTGCCAAAGTCTAAAATGGTTATTAAGAAGGGCTGGGTAATGTCCTAATCTATTATGACCTTAATAAACTCCATCACTTTTGATGAAGGATATCTCTGTTGAATGGTTGTCGGTATGGAGGGCGTGTGATATAGTGTTCTACGAGTAATCGAGACTTTATGTTGTCCTGCACATGAAATGATTATGTAGATATTTCTTCATTGCTAGTATTAGAAAATATGGAGGTGGATGCTGCTGAAGGGACCTTGATAATATTTATGTGGCGACAATTATATGGCCTAGTTTTGTAGTGTAGCTGACATATATTGACAGAGGTGTTGTGTGTTAGCACCGGCTGCCTTTTATATTGAGATATTCTCTAAAAGGGAGGACTTTGGTTTCAAAGTGTGTGTTGTAGGAGTTGTCTTAGTGCAGCCATTGATGATGCGTAAAACATTGTTCTGTATGTTTTGCATGGTGTTGTAGTGGGTGTTAAACATAATGAAGATATACGACATCGCTGATTTCATGTATTACTTGTAGATTCAGGAGAGATACTTTTTGTTGCCCGTAGTTCGTTCCTCTGTGTCTTGAGTGCACTGATTCTTGGAAGGTACTACCTTCTGTTGTTCATGAAGGCGAGTCCGGTGCCATGTCAAGTATCTTAGTGGAGGGGTTTAATGGAACAGTTATATTTCTAAGTGTGATACTGGGGGTGAACCTGAGCTCGTGTTTGTTGCTTGTGATGAGAGCTGAGGTGGATTTGACTGGAGTGATCATTGCCCTCGACTAAAGCCTAAGGAGTGTTTAGATACTCTTGCTGCAGTATATAGGATGTGCCGCGTGGACGTAATGTCGTCTGCATATGAGGCAATCTTTGTGGGTGATTGGTGTGTTGGAATGTCATGAATGAAACGGTAGCACGTGTATGTGAATAAAAAGAGCTCTGTGTTCCTTTGTTTCAGTAGTTTCGTGTTCATGATGATTTGCCTTCAAGTGTTATCCAGAAAAGTGGTTAGCAAGCCAATTCTTGGTGCTGCTTTCCAAGTTTGTGTTGTACTGTACATTTCAGCGATAAGTTTGCGACGGGGGATAGTATAAAAATTGTTACTAATGTCTGTTGTCTTAAGAAGTATACACTGAAGGTTTTGTTGGGTTGATGCCATCAAATGTGTGGTGTGTAAGGTTGGTTGATAAGGTGTTTTTGAAGTTTAGTGAACGAAAACCGTGTTGTGAGGGAGTAAGGAGGACATAAGATGATACTGGTAAGAAGTAGGCATTGAATTATCTTATACGGCAAGGAAAGCAGTTACGGGCCTGTATGAATGAAAGAGGGTTGGGTCCTTGTTATGATGAAGTACAGTGATGATTATACCATGTTTACAGATGCTGAATATCCTGCAGTGTGAATACAAGTCGTTGTTGTTGTCTGAGAGGGCTTGGATGCCATGTAGTCCTGAAAGGTTCAGGTAGAGGTTTTTGATGCCGTCCATCTCTGTCTTGATAAAGTTCATTGTTTCCCTAAAAATTAGGTGGCTGTTCCCTACTTATTATCAGTAACGATCTGAAAAACTCTAAACACTGTATAGCAGCGAGTAGTTAGGCACAAAAAATACTCGGCTTTATGACTAGAAACTTTGATGATAAAACATTCAAAATTATAGTTAAATGTACGACTACTACATTTCTAGTTCGATCACACCTAGAATGCTGTGTTCATTACTAGCCTGAAACATTGTTCAGTATAACGAAAAACTCGAGAGAGTGTGGGGAAGAGCCACTAAATGATCCTGTTTCTGCAAATTTGACCTAAAAATAACGATTATAGTATTTAAATGTTCTCTCTCTCTCTCTCTCTCTCTCTCTCTCTCTCTCTCAGAAAAAAAAAAATACTTAATACCGGTATTAAGTGCTCTTAACAAATTCGCCGGCGTCAGGTATAATACTTTACTCGAAATATATAACAATACTGCGACTAAAAATGCACGGACGAAACTCAACGGTGCGAGATCCCAACTAATACAGGAAAAAAATATTTCAATATTCGCATAGTGCAATAATGAAAAAAGTTGCCAGCAATGGTAGTCAGAGAAAAACCATAGATATATTATTTTACAATTTGGTTAGATAAACAGAAACCATAAGCCTCAACTGAGTGCTCTTTATTTCCAGGTTGACGTGTATGCTGACTGCAGTGACATGACTGTTTAATTATGAGAATATTCTGTGACTGTATATGATATGATATTTAGATTTATAGGTGATGCCATTTCATACATCCTATTTAATAGAGTTCCCATCTGTTTTCCCTCATGGGCATATTTCCATCCCACTGACTCATTTTCTTTCATAAACCTATTTTTTTTCCTTGGATCTATTTTCACGCATGAAACCATTCCTCCCTGGGACCTTTTAACTCCCAAGGGTCCACTTCCCTCAGTGGGCCTATTTCCCCCAATAACTGATTTTCTCTTATGATCCTTCTTTTCTCCCATAGACCTGATTCTTCTATGGACCTTATTCTACACATTGGATATACATTCCCATGTGGATCCATTCCTTCCATGGTCCTATATTCTCAATAGAAACATTTTCTCACGGACCCATTTTCTCTCCATGGGGATACACCAAAGCTCCTCGTGGGCCCATTTTCTCACATGGACTTATTTCCATCATGAATCTTTTTAATCAAGTGGACATAATTCCAACTGCGTCCGTTTCCCCCAAGGACGTATCCACCATGGACCTATTTCCTCACACTGACACATACTATCCATGGACCTATTTTCCGCACAGACTTGTTTACGCCACAGACCAATTCACTAAAGGACTTTCGCCAAGATAAACCGACCCACCAGCCCACGGATATAGCTGCCTACTCATTCAGTATTAAAACACCATCTCTCGGGTTGTCCTTCGGGAAACCACTAACTCACCCACTTTCAAAAAATCTCGTTCACCATCCTATAAAACTTACCCATCCACTATGCCCACGTACCCACCCAAAAAAAAACACCCATCCATTAGGCCCACCCACCTACCCATGTGGCCTAACCACCCGACCACCTCACCTCACCTCACCCTCCACCACACCTATCCTTCAACTCATCCCATCGCCGACCAGCTACACAGGTAGTGTAGCGGCAGCATGATCACTTCACAAATGACAAGACCCAGGTTTAGATCCGGGACCGGTGGAATTATTGAGCGATTTTCCCAAACTCCCATATCCTTAAACATCCGCGAGAGAGTAGGGACCCGGATGTAAATCAACTGGCGGGTTGTAATCTCAGTGAAGAAATTACAGACTCCTAAAACACACACACACACACACACACACACACACATATGCAATATATATATATATATATATATATATATATATAAAAACACACACACCCTGTGGCGGGGGGACACAATCTGGCAGCACTATGGGGTGGTACTACCACTCTGCGGCCAGGTTGTGTTAGGAAGAATTCTGCCACCGTATTCCTTGCGTGTCGTAAAAGGCGACTAAAAAGGGCGGGGTGAGGGGACTAGGGACCCCCTCCTCTGTTTTTTAGTTCCTACAATGATACAGGGAATAGAAAGAGATGGGGGATGGAGTTATCCCCGTATCCTGAAGATTGGGACTATGAATGTGCGTGCATGTAGTACGATTCAAGCTAAACGGGAGGAGATTGTGAGAATGTTTGTGAGGAGAAAGTTGGATATGTTGGCTTTGAGTGAAACAAAGATGAAAGGGAAAGGTGAGTCTAAGTTTGGAAGTGTGAATAGAAGGATGTCAGGTGTTGACAGAGGAAGGGCGAGAAAAGGTGTGACCTTATTAGTGAACCCTGAAGTGCTACAATGTGTGACTGAATGGAAGAAGGTGTCATCGAGACTGATGTAGGTGAAAGCGAAATTTGAACATAAGTTGTGGGTATTTGTGAGTGTATATGGGGCTGGCAGCGAAAGGGATGCAGAAGAGAGGGAGTCTTTCTGGAATGATGTTGATGAGTGTCAGCAGAGTTTTAGAGCGAATGTGAATGTGGTAATGATGGGAGATCTGAGTGCTAAAGTGGGAAACTTATCATTTGAAGGTGTAGTTGGTATGCATGGTGTGCCTGGAAGAAATGAAAATGAGGAACGAATGATAGGGATGTGTGCTGAGCGAGAGATGGTGATTGGAAATAACTTGTTTGAGAAGCAAGATATTTATGAGTATACATGGGTGGGACAGGTGGAAGGGTTATTGACAGAGCATTGATGGGCTATGTGGTTGTTTCCAGGAATATAAGAGGAAAATTGTTGGATGTGAGGGTTTTGAGGGGGGAAGGGGGAGGTATGTCTGACCACTACCTGGTGGAGGGAAAGTTAAGAGTAAGTAAGAGATGGGTGAGAGCTAGGAGGGTTAGGTGTGGCAGGGAGGTTTTGAAAGTGAGTGAGTTGGATGAAAGAGAGAAAATGATAGAGTATCAGGAGACAGTGAAAGATGAGCGGGACGCAGTAAAAGATCGGGAAAATGGCAATGTGATGGAAGAATGGCAGTTGTTTCAGAGTGCTGTGGTGGAGCATAAGGGAGAGTTGTGTGGTGTGAGACGGGTGGTAATGCTGTAAGAAAGGAAAGTGAATGTTGGTGCGAGGAAGTAAGTATGGCTGTGGCTGAGAAGATACGTGCATATGAAGTGTGGCTGCAGAGGAAGGATGAGGTGTCATATGAGAGGTATAAGGAAAAAAGGAATAGAGCGTGAAGGGCTGTGCGTGATGCTAAAGTGGCAGCAGATGAGTGTTGGGGTAGGCGGCTGACTGAGAATTTTAACAGACTAAGAAAATGTTTTGGAAGGAGGTGAAAAAGGTGAGAAAGGGAGAGTCTGTGCAGGAAGAGCAAGTAAAAGCTGAGGAAGGAAGGATGTCAAATGAGATGCATGCAGTAAGAAAGAGATGGACGGAGTATTTTGAAAGACTGTTAAATATAGAGGAGGAAAGGGAGGCTGAGATTGTGGCAGATGGAAAGGTGCAAGGAATAAATGTGTTGGGAGAGCTGAATGATTCTTTGATCACAGTGGAGGAAGTTCAGGAGGCATTAAAGAAGATGAAAACTGGGAAAGCTGCAGGCATGGATGGGTGTGCTGTGGAATGCCTGAAAAGTGGTGGAACAACTATTGATGAGTGGTTAGCAAGATTGTTGAATGTGTGTTTTCTGAGAGGAATGGTGCCAACTGATTGGGCAAGTGCTTGTGTGGTTTCGTTGTATAAAGCCAAGGGTGGTAAGTATAAATGTACTAGTTTTAGGGGTATAAGTCTGTTGAATGTTGCAGGTAAGGTGTATGGCAGAGTGATAATTAAGAGAGTTTGAGAGGATACAAAGGGATTGATTGGTTATTAGCATTGTGGCTTTAGGAAAGGGAGGGGATGCGTGAATCAGGTGATTGCTGTGAGACAGGTATGTGAAAAGTATTTAGCGAAAGGTAAAGATGTGTTATGGGTGTTCATCGATTTAGAGAAAGCATATGATAGAACTGATAGGGAGGCTTTGTGGACTGTTTTAAGATTTTATGGACTTGGTTGTAGGTTGCTAAAAGGAGTGAAGAGTTTTTATGTAAATAATAGAGCCTGTGTAAGAGTGGGAAATACTGTGAGTGATTGGTTTCCCGTGAGCGTGGGGCTGCAGGTGGGATGTGTGATGTCGCCTTGGTTGTTTAATATTTTTATATGGATGGTGATGTAAGCGAGGTGAATGCAAGTGTTAGGTCGAGGTTTAAGTCTGGTGAATGCTGATGGTAGAAAGCGGAATCTGAGTCATCTGCTGTTTGTAGATGATATTGCACTGGTGGCTGATTCAGAGGAGATATTGAGACAGTTGATAGAGGAGTTTGGAAGGGTGTGTGACAGGAGGAAATTGAGAGTAAATGGGAATAAAAGTAAAGTGATGAAGTGTGCCAGGTTGGTAGGAGGATGAATATAGTTATGAATGGTGAGTTGCTTGAGGAGGTAGAGGGCTTTAAGTATTTAGGATCACATATTGCTATGGATGGAAGAATAGATGCAGAAGTGAAGTTTTGAATGAATGAAATAGGAAAGGTGCTGGGAGGAATGAAAAAAGTGTATTGATGTTGTTCATTTAGAATGGATGTAAAAAGAAGGGTGCAATAATGAAAAAAGTTGCCAGCAATGGTAGTCAGAGAAAAACCATAGATATATTATTTTACAATTTGGTTAAACAGAAACCATAAGCCTCAACTGAGTGCTGTTTATTTCCAGGTTGACGTGTATGCTGACTGCAGTGAGATGACTGTTTAATTATGAGAATATTCTGTGACTGTATATGATATGATATTCAGATTTATAGGTGATGCAATTTCATACATCCTGTTTAATAGAGTTCTCATCTGTTTTCCCTCATGGGCATATTTTCATCCCACTGACTCATTTTCTTTCATAAACCTATTTTTTTTTTCCTTGGATCTATTTTCACTCATGAAACCATTCCTCCCTGGGACCTTTTAACTCCCAAGGGTCCACTTCCCTCAGTGAGCCTATTTCCCCCAATTGAGCAGAGGGTGTTGCGATGGTCTGAGCATATGGAGAGAATGGATGATGAGCGACTGGTGAAAAAGATAACTGGATCAGATGTGAGTGGTGTAAGGCTGAGAGGAAGACGACAAATAGGATGGATGGACAATGTGAAGAGAGCATTGGATGCGAGAGGGATGTCTGTTGAGTAAGGAAGAGTGGCTGTACATGGCAGAAATGACTAGAGGGAAATTGTGAATGAATAAATGATGACGCAGCCCTGAGGGGATATTCTCCTGCCTTTGGTCTGATCAGCTGATCAGGTCAGGTGCGGGTAAGGGGATGGGTCCATTATGATGTGGCAGGGGTAAACCAACTCTGTCGTCGGGCACAGCTGCGAATGTTGCCGATCGCACTGTGCAATTGACCCTCATGCGATGTGGTGCAATGAGGATCTTTCCCTTCCCTTCTCCCCTTGGGACTAAGATGCGAATGAATGTGTGTGCTTGGATGAGTAAATTGGAAGTGTGTCGTCCTGTCTTGGCTAACTCCTTTTCTTTGGGGGAAACAGCATAGATACAGTCGTTGACATAAATAATCACCTATCCTCCGGTATCCCGTGCCTCAGGCTGGCTCCTTTATGTGCGGCAAGTCATACTGGAATAAGAGTGGCTGAGAGGGAGGGGCCAGAGAGAGAAGTGAAGGTGGGTGGGCGAATTAGTGATGGTGAGGGGCTGGACTGTGGGAGGGAGAGAAGAGTAGGTGGGGGGGGGGGGAGGAATGAAATGCTAAGTGGTGGTCGCATTATTTGTTTCTCTCTTTTCGTTCATTCAGGGCATGATGTAAGGGAGTTATTATTAGGTAGATAATACTGCATTACATCTTGTATAGCGGCGTCAGATAACAAGCTTTAGATAGGTGGCGACATCAAGGGCTGGCTCTTGAGAGAAATATACTTACGTGACAGATCAAACATTAAGGCACAGCCATTGAGACTGTTTGGGCCCAGATTGTCAGGTGTAGGAGCCATAGAACGAGAGGACACGGGCCTGCTTCCTCCAGTGCACCAAGGACGAATGGGAGCTGTTCAGACGAAACCAGCAAAACACAAACAACATTGTTTCCTGGGTGCAGCGAAGGCTGCAAGAGGTTATTGAGGCAGGAGGCACTGGACTACTTACTAAGGCCTGGTTGCTTTGGCTTGAACGATGTCGGTAAACACTGACATATTTTATGGGAGTTTGGGCAGGATTTTGTTTCATTTTCTTCCTAACAGATAGTGAGAGATATCGTTATTATAACCAGCCATGTGCACAGACACCAAATTCGTTTACCTGTTATGCATAATTATTTTAAATAGCCTTTCAATATAGAGATGCCAAAAATAGTTGACATGATGGTGACTGTATAGAGGGAGTATCCAGCGAGAGGATGATCATATTTACTGTGGACACAACCGTGTCAAAGGTTGCATATGATATTTAGTTCCAGATTTTAATTACACCTAGTGGCAGAGGACTTTTCTTATACAAACATCACGGAAGTCAAAGCCATCCAGATTCCATTCTACGTCCGATGTCAAAATACACGGATAAACACAAATATCTGGCTCCAGACAAATGTTTAATCTGTCACGTCAGTACATGTCTCTCACGAGCCTGCCCTTGATATTACCACCTATCCAAAGCTTGTTATCTGACGCTGCTGTACAACCAGTAATGCAGCATTATCTGCTGAATATTAACTCCTTGATATCATGCCCTGAGCAAGAGAAAGGAGACAAGTTATGTGACCACCACTTTGAATTTCATTCTCCCTCCCCTACCTACCCCTCCTCGCCTCCCTCACCCCATCCTCACTCCTCTCCCGCACCACCACCCTTCCCCAACCCACCTTCCCTTCTCTCTCTGGCCCCTCCAGCTCAGTTCCTCTTAAAGGGGCTTTCACACATTCAGGAGTCGGACGAAGAATCATTGCGAGTTGCTACTCTTCAGACACTCTGCACCCTACTCCTGACAATTCCTCTACAGTCCTACGGACTCTCGGCACTGTCTCGGGACTCCTCGCGCACTCCTGATGTTTTTGACATGTTCCAAATTTATCGAGAACCTCTACGAATTTTTATTAACTCTTACTGCCTACCTAAGGCGTTCGTGGCTACTCCTAGTGACCCATAGCCACTCATAGCTACTCTCAACGGATTCTTGTATCAGAAAACCTTTGCGAGTTGCTAAGATTCGTTGTGAATAAGTAAGAGTAGCATGGAGTCGCTAGGAGTTGGTAAGAGTAGCAAGGAGTCTGCCAAGAGTAGGTAGGAGTGTCACAGGAGTGCTCAAAAGTTTCGCTTCACCCACGAGTTTTTTTTTATATATTTTTTTTATGTGTCCGACTCTGGGCAAAGGCTCAGGACCTATTTCTTGGGGGCAGTGGCCTATCCCAAGGCCCAGTAGTCCTCCTACACCTCCACATGTCACCACTTTGGCGCTAACACCCACCGTCCATATTGAATACATGCTAGGTCTGTCTCATGCAGGACTGGTGTAGTGGTATTAGCGGGGGTACGTTTACGACATGTCAGCAGGTCATCTGGTAGATCAGGAAAGTCTGCTTTTTAGGAAATTCAAATCCTTAAACTGTTCCCTGCCCCAGCCGGGATTCGATCCTGAGTCCATTAGGACTGCAAGCCGCCTCTCAACCGATTCAGCCACCGCCTCCCCCTACGAAGAGTAGCTAAGGGTTATCTATGAGTTGCTAAGAATATTGCAAGAGCATGGTAAAAGTGTGGTAGGAGTGAGGCTTCCATTATTTATTTGATTTTTGAGGGGTGAAAGATTTATCTGTCTAATGGCCCCATAATGAAATATTAGATGTATTTGTCCAAGAAAATGGGGTACAACAGGGCAGCGTGCTTAGTTCCATGTTATTTAGAACTTGTTATAACCAATAATATTCTGTCATCAGCTCTCATTCCAAGTTTCTTAAACAGTCACTCTTTGCTGACAATTGTGTAATGCACAGTTTTAGGCTTGGCAGATTCGAGTAGCCCTTGATTTCGTGCATGAGTGGGCATTGCAGTGTAGATTTAAGTTTTGGTTCCCTAAGTGTGCCACTGAAGCTTTCTTTACCAATTATAACATCCCAGACTTGAATGTGACTGTGGATAATTTAATCAGCCAATGCCTTTTCAAAAATTTGTAAAATTTTTGGCATTACATTTGGTGAGAGATTAAACTTTAAAATTCAGGTTAACAATTTAATTACTTGTGATAAGCCACAAAATGTTATAAAGTACCTAGCGGGTACTAGTTAGGATGCCAACAGATACTCTTTACTAATGGTGTCTAAGTCCATTATTGGTTCTAAACATGACTATGGCTCACACGTGTATGGGTTGGCATCTGATGCTGTATTTGGAGTTTGGATGTGTTGCAGAATAAATGTTTGCAAATGTGTCTTGGAGCCATGAGGTGTACATGTATAGTTCATATGGAGGTGGTGGCAAATGCACTTCCCTTCTGTATTTGCCGAGACCACCTTCTTTCCTACGGCGTTAGGACCATAAGGAAGTGTGATTCCGGGCAATATGGTGGGTACCCACATTTGTCAACATCAACATCTTATTGGGGAGGGGGGGTTCATTGGCCATTTGCCAAAAGCCTCCTCTTACTAACACAGGAGCTTGGTGTGGACCCCAATGACTATGACAAGTTGATGTTTTTAAATAGAATGCCTTAGGAGCTAACTAACTTTTTGTTGACTGTTCTTGGCTCCCAACACGAAAGACAAATGAGGCAAATGTGAAGTCCACCATGAATGTGTGGGTGCCCTAGTTGAGTGAATATGTGGGTGCTAGTGTGTGGCCATTGGAATGAATCCTCAGGTTTTGGTTGCTGATTTTTACATTTGTGTTTACCTCTGAACTTCTTGCTTTTGACATGCCATAGAATATTCTCTACATTCTTGACATGCCTCATTTGTCATACTTTCAGACTCTAAGTCAACCCTTCAGGCAATTATTAATAAATTGCATTCGTGCAACAAGTCCCTCACGCTGATCAGGGAGCGTGGTCATTATTGTAACTACGCCACTGAGCAGGCCGACTTACTCGCAGTGTCAGCTGTAGAACACAAGGAAACGTGGTGTCACGGGGTTTTTAAGGAGTATGCTATATTAAAGGATAATTATTCAATAATACTGAGAACAGGATAATGAATTGTCTTGTGAAAATCAAGCAATGATTACTTTATGCCGGGTTACTTCGCCAATTCTCTAAGGATGAGAATTTATCAACTTTCTCAACAGTACACAGCAGAGACTAATTCGTCACAATTGCTGTTTGTTAATACTGTTAGCCTCTGGAGAAAGTGACTTCACCCCTGACAATCAATAACTAATGCTATTAATGATAACAGGTTCTTGCTGATGCATTAACTCCTGGTTGCACAATGGATTTTAAGTTTAATACAAAAGGACTGGCCTAAGTACCAGTTATGAATAGCAAAGCGTTTATGCAAACTAGGAGCTAAAAGTGAAATAAGCTTAACCCATCACGTCCCGAGCCTTTCCGCACCTATGACATCCCCCAGTCCCGAGCCTTTTTGGAAAAATTTTTTTTCTTATAAAACTTCCGCTTAGGTCAAGAAACTATGGAAAATCTTGAAGAAAGTGGTCTCTGCGGTCTATAAGTGGTCTATACAGGTGCGGTTTCCCCCCGCAGGTATCGTATTCTGTAATGGGCTGGATATGCGTAAACGTTTTCTATGGTAGGGAGTAATGGGACAAACAACACACAACACCTCTTCATTTATTGAATTTGTACTAATAAACAATAACAGTAACAATATAATGTATTTCAGACACACATATAGGAAAAATAAGCATTGTACCATCGCACGAGCATAGCGAGTTAGGTCCGAGTCGTATCATGCTATCTGCTAATTTTCTGTTATGAGTCTACCGATCATTTTTTCTACTTGTATACTTCTGTTTCAATGACAATTTACCAATTACAACTGTTTGTTAAGTGATTTCAGATGTTTTCATTCATTTTGATGACATGCAGCATAAGTTTAGCGCACATCAGCTTAGTAAGCGCACTCGCTATGACTCGTATTTCAACATACCAAATTGTTTTATCACTTTCCAATTATTTTCCCATTTACATAGAACCTTTCCCCCACCACTGTGAAGGTTTTCAATTATTTTCATTCATTACGAGGGCATTTAGCGATATGCTAGTGCCTATTCACGTAGCAACCACGATCTCAAACACTCGTGTTTCATCATCTACTTTATTTATTCACTCCAATTATATTTTCCCACTTACATTACACACGTTTACACCCCTCCAATGCACTGTACATACTTACTGCCATTATTTATTCAAGTGAGCGTAAGAATATCGCCTGAAAATACCCTCGCAAGGAATGTTACGTCATACATAATACTCACACACTTATATACTAATTCACTCACACACTTATATACTAATTATTCACTTTATCACTTGCTGACTTTTATTTTGACTAATACGTGCCTTATTCATTCAACTAAGCATCAGGAAATCTTATCTTTATAGACACGCTATGAATATTTGACTTAGGAAATACATCATCATATACAATAATTTGAACTTATATTATACCCGTAAGAATGTCACATAATAGAAAATTTATAATAAGGGGCCGTATTTATTGCACTGAGCGACAGAATATCGCATCAAACAACCCTCTCTATGTAAGTTTCAACTTAGGGCAGATTTATATACTTACACCCAATGTTTGCACTAATGTTCTACCCGTAGGCACTTTATACTAATATTTGGCGATCCACATGACTGATATTTTCACAGAGCGTCTGTCTGTCGCATTTACATCATAATTTTTGCGTCCTTTCGCAATCACACCATGCTAAAATTGCAGCAACGTGTGGTATTCACTAAAACATGGGTGAATACACAGACCCACGTCACACTGCACGCACTCATAGCGGGTGTCCTTCCTCTGTGTCGTGAGTCTCACCTGGGAATGACTGCACACGTGACACCTGCGCTGGGGCCTAGGTCTGTTGGACTGGGGAGGGATAGGAGTGGGGAAATGGCGGGCGGATATTCTCTGGGGAGTGTGGGTAATAGGGGCAGTGCGGGGGCGCTGTTGGGGCCTTTCAACAGCATATTTTGCAAAGATTTCTCGTGTGAGCTCCCTCACAAACCCTTCAAAGGTTTCCTGAACTCCTGTGGTCATGGCGTGAAGGTGGTGGCAAGTGAAAGAACAGTTTTTTATACCACTTCATCGTGGTCCTGGCACACTCTACCGTCGATATCATGGAGTCTGACTGGTCCACGAGGCGCATGTTTATATTATAGTCCATGACACATTCAGGTTTCCAAACACGACGCCTGCTCTCGCTATGGTAATCAACAGAATCAGTACGGTGCATCAAGGGGCGGTGAACCGTGGACAAGAGGCTTACTTCTCTGTTGTGGTTCCACATTGTTGCAAGGATGTTGTTTGCTTTGAAGAAGACAACCTCACTCCTTGCAAGTTTGATATTGGGGAGCAGAAGACGTGCTGGGGAGTGGTTCCTCCCCACCTTCCCCCTCCATTACCACACCACGTGCTCTCTCACGCAACCTTGCTCGACCACGTGTTAGGGGATATTGGGGAGCATAAGACGTGCTTTGGAGTGGTTCCTCCCCACCTTCCCCCTCCCTCACAACCCCACGTGATAAGGAACGCACCCGCACTGGCCCACGTGATCCACTCTGCCGCCTCACACTGCGTAGGGAGAGCAATGACTCACCCACCTCACTCTCACTTTCCCTAATCCCAGGAATGTCCATTTCACTCCCCACTCCCTCCACTTCACTTCCTACCGTCCCAAACAGAATGCTAGGCCCATACCTGCTTAGACGACAAGGTGTGCGCTCTGGGCCACGATGCGTAATCACCTACCGCCCATACCACGTGGCAGCACGTCCCACGTCTCCGTCCTCGTCCTCGACCTCGAATTCAGTTTCCAAGGCACGCTGGGGATAGGGATATGACATACCACGTGCCTTCTTTGCCTCCTGCCCCTCTCTAGCAGCACGGTAAGTCACGTACTGCCGCTTCCTTGGTGACGAAACTTCCTTGTCACTGCTGGTGGTTTCTTCCTCCTCTGGCTGCACATAATCTTTGTCCATCTCCTCGTCATCCAGTGGGGAATCACTGTCGCCGGTAAAGGTGTCCAGGGCGACTTGACTTTCGCTCTCTGAGAGACCTCTCTTAGCCATGTCTGAGCAGGACCGTGGCTACCAGGTGAGTGGACAAGTGGCGGGCTAGAGCGGGTCACGCGGGGTCGCCGAGTGTCCCCGCCTGGTGGCAGGTAGGGGAAGGTCAGGCGAGGGTACATACTGCAAATCAAGCGCGAAATTTGAAAATTGTCGAAATTATGCACATTGCAATTGCACGACGTACTGGTACGTCACCGGGCCTGGCAAATGCAAATCGTGGTGACGTACCCATACGTCGTCGGGACGGGGCGGGTTAATATGGAAAATAAAACACGAGTTTACATTTCATTAAGCTCGAGAAAAAGAACTATTAAATTTACTGATTACAAAGAAATAATTTTACGTTACATTTCAAAATGAATTCAAAATAAGGAGATCACACTCACTCGCTCACTCAAAAGCTAACTCTTAAACCTAAGAAAATACGAAAAGAAAATACTGGTCAGAAAAGTGGACAAAGCGGATGACTGGGCATCGTTACTGGAAGGACACTACACATGCTAAGTCTCTCGCCAATCACACTAGGTGGAAATTCAGGAACTGGACAATGGCAGCACTGCTACACACTAGGCCCAACCTGCTTCCGCGGCGTACAAATCTTGACTGACTTCAAATCGTGGGAAAGAGGCGAGTGTCCAGCTGCATTGCTGACGGCTAGAATGAGCGAAACACGCCCACAATAAATCACTCAGCGGAAGCGCCAATGTCTCGGACAAAGACGATCACTTATGACACAGTGAAAATTGTTCTGAAAAGACTCCCGACCGGGTGAATATGTAGCAGTTAAACTGAGCAATGAATACTGGGATTCCACTAGAGTTTGTGGCCTTCCACCAAAGCTGATGTCACGAGCCGACTCGTGACATTACGCCCCATGAAATAAATTTTTTTTTTTTCTTCAGAAAAAAAAAATTTCAATATACATACATATAAATCCTAACTCAGTCACACAAGATTCACACTGTGGTGTGTGAGTGCTATCCTGCTACAGGAGAAAGTCACAGTCGCCAGTGAGTGAAAAAACCTCGTATTTACGTTAATAGATGCAAGCTTGAGGGAAAAACTCTGTGACGACGGTGAAAAATCCTGTACTCAGGTCAAACTGAGCAAAAAGTTCACTACATTTACATTAACAACTAATTGTTATGTAGCGTAATGTATGTAATACACAGTGTAGGTGAGACAGTTGTGGTGCAACTATACCTACGTGTAAAATTGCATAATGCAAATCAATAGTAAATGATGACGACGAGGCAGAAGAGAAGAGGCGGCAGCATGCGTCAGGGATGATCAGCTGTTCTGCATGGCAATGCTGCACCCACCAGTGCACCTGCAAAAACAATCAAGGTGGAGCATCAAAAGTGTCATTTCTCTCTCTGCCTAGCAATCAGTACTTATGTTACAAAAAGTACAGTATTTACATTATTAACCAGGAAATGTAGTCAGGGCATTTCTGCAGGACATCACCCATCTAGCAGCAAACTCTCATCCCTCTTCTGTCCAACTCTCTAATGCTCCCAGTCCTTCATTTATGTAACAGATCAACTCTGGAACTGTCTCCCTCTGTATTTCCTGCCGCCTATGATCTCCAGTCTTTCAAACGCAGTGTGTCCAGGCATCTGGAAATGAATGGATCTTGAATTTGGCTCTCTCTTGTATTTTGTTTTTCTCTTGGAGGGAACTCTTATTGCGGGCTCATGGCCTTTGATTCCTTCTTCCTCGCATTAAAAAAAAAAAAATTCTGACCCAGTTTACTGGTTAAACCCTAAACTTAATTAGCGAAAAGACTGGGTGTTTGTGCAGGACATCAATCGCTGAAATTCGCTAAATTAACCAGGGAACATGGTCATGAGCGAAAAGACTGGGCGTCTGTGCAGGACATCAAACGCTGCGATTCGCTAATGGAACCCAGTTTACTGGTTAACTAACTCTACGCTTACGATTAATGACAGGAAGCTGAGAATTGCTACACAATCTCGGGCAGGTCATGTTTTAACACCCACCGTGGGTGTGAACACTCGTGTGGATATTGTGTATTCTCTGGGAATCCTCTGAGAGGTCCACAGCTCGAGACGTTCCACAAGGTAATTCATATACAGCCTCGGACTGTCTCTGCGGGGTTCTCAAACTTCCCCCTTAACTTACGGTACATATGTATGTACAGGCCCTGGACATACTGTGTCCTGTGGGGCCAATGGGCGAGACGTCAGGTCTGCACCTACTTCACCACTGCCCTGTCTCTCAACTGACTCAGAGATTACGGGTGTGGTTTCAAACGGCAGAGGAAGGACATGTCCCTGATTAGTGGTATGTAGACACACATTGCAGGAACGCACAAAGCTATCTATCTCTCGTCCCATCCCTGGCCGGAAAAAGTCAGCTCGGATACGGCCCTGGGTTTTCCTTTTGTCCATGTGACCTCCTGAGGCTGAACAATGACCCCATTCTAACACTGCTTGGCGGTACTTGGCGGGAACGACAAACTGCAGTCGAACCCCGCCCTCGGGTGTTTGTGACTCACGGTAGAGCCGTCCTTGTTTACGAAGGAACTTGGCTTGACCTTCCCGTGAATACTTTATCACTCTACCCTTTTGTTTTTTTCACACAGCAGCAAGTGTTGGGTCAGAATGTTGTTCTTGAACAACAACTTGGCTACACATCAGATCTTGCGGCGGTTCATTGGTCACCGGGGTGACAGTCTGGAGCCTCAGCCATGGCTCGTGTTACTGTAGCCGAAGTCTGAGTAGCGTCATCTATGGTGCAACTATGCTTGGCACCTGGAATATTGCCTATGATTAGGTCAAATAAAGGTTCTGACATGACAACTGCGACTGTCATACCAGTGTAAAATGGAGATGCCACCTGGATACATGCCTCAGGGAACAATCTCGCTGATCCATCAATAAGTCTAACTTGGATCTGCTTACCCGTGTACTCGTCGGGCCGAACTAAACTTTGCTTGACAGTGCAACTTGAGGAACCATGATCTCTCAGGACATTTACAGAAACACCTTCCACAAACCCTGGCTGAACAAGAAAGGCAGTGTAACTGGTGGAAGGGTCTGAGGAGGTAGCAGCCAGTCATTGGTTAGACTGCAGAACAAACAATGCAGCAAATGTGGCGCCCTGAGAACTTGATACCTGAGGGGTCATGCTCACCATCTGAGGAGCTGGAGCATTGACCACCTGTGGAGGAGAGTTCACTGTTGCTGGGGAACTAGTGAACTGCGAAGTACCTGTACTGGTGGGGTTGGCACCACTGTACACTTGTTGTGGCATAAGGGCTGCATTTGCATCCTGCCTCCGATACACTAAAGTCGATTGTCCTGACTGAGGGTTATGTGGTTTGTCCTTGCCCTGCTGCTGCTTGGAATACCGGTACTGCTGCTGGTTAGGGTTCTGCTTATCGTACCGCTTCCACTCAGGTTTCTGAGTGTTTTGCCCCTGGTCCTTCTTCTGCGGTTTTGGACCTTGGCCATTATTCTGAGAACGGCCTTGTTGCTGGGGTTCAGTCTGAGACAGTTTCCTAGATTTATCAGGTTTCCTATTCCAGGTATGCTGCTTGCGAGTTTCATACCTGTATGCAGTGAAGAATGTGTCAGCCTTCTTCACCATTTGGCTGGCATCTCTTACCTGGCAGATCTTAAGCTGAGCCATAAGTTCAGTAGGCCATGACTTTTCCAGCTGTGTGCACAGCATAAGGTCAATTATCCCCTCACGTGTGGAAGGAGTTTCATCTTTCTCCATTAACTTATCTAAGTAAGCAGTAAGCTGGTCAAGAAACTGAATGGCAGTCTATTTATCCTGTAAACACGCCCTCATGAACTGACTCTTGGCGTCATCAACTGTGAGGCCATACACTTTGACAAGTGCGGCCTTCATCATCTCATATGTGAGATTGTCTCCACGAATTCTGTGAAGAATGTCGAGGGCAGGGCCCTCAAACAGGTTAAGAAACTGAAGCTGCTTAGCTGCATCATCCAGCTGGTAAAGTTGAGCTATGTCTTCAAAACGAGCTATGTATGGCTCGATTCGCTTGCCTTCCTTGTATGGGGGAAGCTTGATGTGTGGGGTCGCCATAACATGTGCAGGGAGAGCGCTCGTGGAGCTTGGGCCAGCTGCACCAGATGTGTCTGAAGCCAAAGAATCTCGCTTGAGCTTCAACATTTCAAATTCATGTTTTTCGCGTGCTTCTCGCTCGGCACGTTTGTGTTCTCGTTCTCTCTCGCGTTGTTGTAACTCGTATTGACGTTCTCTCTCTCGTTCCTCATGCTGTTCTCACTCATGTTCTAACTCGAGTTCACGTTGTTTTTGTTCGTGTTCGCACTGTTCTCGCTCGTGTTTGCGCTCCTTTTCGCGTTCCTCACGCTGAATTCGACGCTTCTCACGAGCATCACTCTCGCGTTGCTGTTCGTAATTAAACTGAGAGAGGACAAAGTCCTTAATTTCAGTTGGGTCTGTAAGACCCATATCTTTGGCTTCCTGTACATAGACACTGGTGGACATGATGTTAACTCAATCTCAGTAAACTAGCGACTCAGTACTGACTGCAATTTTTTCAGAGAAAGATGTCAATAATCGAGAATAAAGAATATAGGCACAGGTTAGTGGTGATCAGTTTTATCTAATTAAACTGGTAAAGAAAGAAAATTAAACAAACAACTGACTGTGAAAACTATTATGTAAATTAATAAAAATAAATTAATAATCACCAGTAAGATAGTCCCTATAGACTTCAATGATAAATACCTAAGTATGAGTGAGTGAGTATTATCTCGTGAATAGCTTTAGAGCTGGGAGTTAATATCCTGGAATGAGGTCACTAATTGTCACGGGGTTTTTAAAGTATAAACAATATTAAAGGATAATTATTCAATAATACTGAGAACAGGACAATGAACTGTCTTGTGAAAATCAAGCAATGATTACTTTATGCCGGCTTACTTCGCCGATTCTCTATGGACGAGAATTTATAAACTTTTTCAACAGTACACAGCAGAGACTAATTCCTCACAATTGCTGTTTGTTACTACTGTTAGCCTCTGGAGAAAGTGACTTCACCCCTGACAATCAGTAATTAATGCTATTAATGATAACAGGTTCTTGCTGATGCATTAACTCCTGGTTGCACAACGGATTTTAAGCTTAATACAAAAGGACTGGCCTAAGTACCAGTTATGAATAGCAAAGCGTTTATGCAAACTAGAAGCTAAAAGTGAAATAAGCTTAATATGGAAAATAAAACACGAGTTTACATTACATTAAGCTCGAGAAAAAGAACTGTTAAATTTATTGATTACAAAGAAATAAATTTACATTACATTTCAAAATGAATTCAAAATAAGGAGATCGCACTCACTCGCTCACTCAAAAGCTAACTCTTAAACCTAAGAAAATATGAAAAGAAAATACTGGTCAGAAAAGTGGACAAAGCAGATGACTGGGCGTCATTACTGGAAGGACACTGCACACTCTAAGTCTCTCGCCAATCACACTAGGTGGAAATTCAGGAACTGGACAATGGCGGCACTGCTACGCACTGGGCCCAACCTGCTTCCGTGGTGTACAAATCTTGACTGACTTCAAATTGTGGGAAAGAGGCGAGTGTCCAGCCACATTGCTAACGGCTAGAATGAGCAGAACACTATCTATCTATCTATTGCCAGACGCCTCAATTCCGTTTGGGGTGTCCACAAGCAAATCGCCTCCAAGTCGCCCTGTCCCCCTCCATTTCACTGCCCTTCTCCCAACTCACACCCCCCTCTCTCATATACCTCTCCACCCCATCTCTCCATCTCATTCTCGGCCTCCCCCTCCCTCTTCCACCCTCCACCTCACTCACATACACTCTCTTCGTCAGTCTTTCACCCTCCTTCCTCTCCACATGGCCAAACCACCTCAGTGTGTTCCTCATAACGCTTCCTATCACATCCACATCAACACCACAACACTCCTTTATATCCTCATTCGTCAGCCTGTCTTTCCATGTGACTCCACAGGCTCCTCTTAAATAACTCATTTCCACTGCTCTCACTCTTGACTTGTGTCGTTCCAACAACGTCCAAGCTTCACTTCCGTATGTTAGAGTTAGTATTACAATACTGTCATGTAGTAACTTTTTCACTTCCATGCTCACTTCCCTGTTTCTTATCACTGCTTTCAAAGAACCAGCAACCTTTCTTCCCTGCTGTACCCTTTCAAGCACTTCACCCTCCAAACCTCCATCCTTACTCATCACACTACCCAAGTACTTAAACGTACTCACATTTTCCAATTCCTCACCATCCAACCTTGCTGTACATTCACTGACTTCATCACTCTCAAAGACCATCACTTTACTCTTCCCTATATTCACCTTTAGATTCCGTTTCTTACACACTCTCTCAAACTCATCCACCAAGCCTTGCAGCTCCCCTTCGTCTTCACTTAACAGTACAGTATCATCTGCAAACAACAGTACAGGGAGTTTCCAAACACTATCCTCTCTCACCAGGGCCACTCCAACATCCACTACCCTACCTTGTACCTCTTTTATTACCCCATCCATGTACAGATTGAACAACCATGGAGACATGACACATCCCTGTTTCAAACCAACTTTCAAAGAGAAAAATTCACTCAGTTCACCATCCATACGCACTGCAGCCTTCGCATCATCGTACATACTCTTCACAGCATTCAGCAACTTCCCATCTACTCCATATGTTGTTAACACTTTCCACAATCCTTGTCTATCCACCCTGTCATATGCGAAACACGCCCACAATAAATCACTCAGCGGAAGCGCCAATGTCTCAGACAAAGACGATCATTTATGACACAGTGAAAATTGTTCTGAAAACACTCCCGACCGGGTGAATACGTAGCGGTTAAACTGAGCTATGAATACTGGGATTCCACTAGAGTTCACGGCCTCCTGCCAAAGCTGATGTCACGAGCCGACTCGTGACACGTGGGACGTTCCTCTTGATCTATGGTCTCTCCCTCGGAAAGAAATGAATACATTAGTTTTCTGTGGCATAGTCATTGAACCAGACTGAATATTCCAACTTGTAAACCATTCTTTGGTGAATGGGATACTGCAAAGCATCCCAAATTGTCATGACTGCAGATGAACCCCACAAATGTCATACATATGTTGCTGTAAACTGAAAAACGATTTACATAACACTGTGACATCTATGGTTCGGTGTTGTCTGTCGGTCATATCTTCCTGCATTGTTGGCAGTTTATTTTCATGAATACGCTTCACTTATAAATTACTGCAGCGTGCCAGACGTTCCCTTCATTCTTTCTCCCATCCTGGGTGGGGCGGAGCTTGTTATGACATAAAAATTGATGGTTTTCATGACATGTGTTTCACCATGGTTTTTATCGAAAGTAATTGTGTACATAATGGATAACTGAATTAGGGCTGACAGTGGCGTATTAGGAATATTCCCTGCTTCTGATACTTTTTATTTTTTTAATGGTGTAATGTCTCTATATTAAACCACATCCCTCGCCTGACTGTCATTACTTGATGAGTGCAATTGTGGAGTATAGAAAGAGGTACTGAAAAACTATTCCACTAAAGATCTAAGAATGAATAGCTGATCTAAACAACCTCTTCTCTTCCTAAAACCTCCCCATTCCTCTCCAACTAATTCCTCTGTTATTCCCCTAACTCTGTCAATAAGTATCCTACCATATACTTTTCCTATTACAGTAAAAGGGCAAATGCCCCTATGATTACCACACACTTCTTTTTCCCTTTTTGCTTTGTACAGGGGAATAATTATACCTGACTTCCAATCCTCCGGGACTCTATCTTCCTCCCAGGCTAATTTGCACATCTTCCACATGCATTCTACTACTATCTCTCATCCATGCTTCAATATTTCACCATACACTCCATCAATTCCTGGGGCTTTCCACATTGGGCTTTCACCACTTTGTCTTTCTTCATTGCTTCCACAGCTTCTATCCTACTGATTTCTTCCTGTCTTCTCTCCTCCCTCCTTCTCCCAGCCATTCCCCAGCCACTTATACTCACATTACTTTCATTCTCTATGTTCCACAATTCCTTAAAGAGTTCTCTCCATCTGCTCACTTTTTCTCCCTTCTCCATTAGTAATCAACCAATTTTTTTCTTTCACTCCCCAACAAACTTGATTACCACCCTGTCTAACTCTCCTTACCTCTTTCCAGAACATTTTCTTACAGTCCCTCCACCTTACACTCAAAATCCTTCCAAATTCCTTATCCACTCTCTTCTAACTCTGTCTAGCTAATCTTTTCACCTCTTTCTATTTTTTCCACATATAACTCTCTCCTCCGCCTCTCAACTTCTTCCACGCCCCTATTTCTCATCCAATCATTATAAGCTTTCTTCTTTTGTGCCACAGCCTGTCTCACCTCTTCATTCCACTATCTTGTTCTTTGCACGCCTTTTCGTCTTCTCTTCACCCCACACACCACCTCACATGCAGCACATATTTCTTCTATGATTATCTTTCACACACCTTCTCATTCCCCATCTGCTCCAGTTCATATTTACCCAATCGTTTCTCCACTTCTCTCATATTCTGCCTTTTTCTCATCCTCTTGTAACCTTTCCATTCTCCTTGCATCTACTCCTTCCTCCTGTCCTTCCCTTCTTCTATTTCTCTACTTTATATGGACCTTGATTCTGACCACCATCAAGTGGTGGTCAGAAAGTCCACTCTCCCAACCTCTCTAGGCACTCTAGCACTGGTTGTAAATCTGCATCCTACATCTGCATCCTCTTCAGGTCTTCTGCATCTGATGCTGGCCCTGTCACAACTGTACGGTGATATTTCTTCAGTGGTGGGGCTTCTTGGGAAAAATTGGATAGTTGTTGCCTCTCATCACCAGCCTTCACTAATTTACCCTCATCCTTCTCAATCGAACACTCATAGTTGAAGTGTCTTACCTCACCACATGTCCAACACCTGTTTATTGCAACCTGAGTTTTCCTTGCACTATTCCGCTCTTGCACCTTCTTCCACTTGTAACAATGCACATTCTTGTGCTCTTCCACCTCATACAATCCACTTTCCGATGTCCTGACTTTTCACAGTACCAGTACCATCCTTCTTATTTTCTTCTCATACCTGTCCCTTTCTTGTCTTGAATCCTGCACTATGACCTGCCTGAGAGGTGGATTTACTGGACCTGATATAGGACTCAAATTCTAGAGCCCTGGCTAGTGCTTCTTGCATGCCTCTTGGTTGTGCCTGCTTCACTTGCACTTTCAACTCTGTGTATATTTTAGTTTAGTCTGATGATGGGGCTGGATTACCTCGAAACGTCACTACTGAAATAAATTGTGAACATGGCTCCAGTTCATCGTCTCCTTGTCCTGGTTATTCAGTTTTATATATGCCATCAGGATCCCTACTGGATCCTCAGTTGTTTAGAGAGAGAGAGAGAGAGAGAGAGAGAGAGAGAGAGAGAGACCCTGTAGTACAGTGGTAAAGTCGTTTTCGTACATGGGTTCATAACCTGCAAGGGTAAGAAACTTTGGGAGTGTTCTCCCGGCCACGTACTGTTTCGCGGGCATAAGGGGTGCTGTAGTTTAACCAGTGTCGCTTCCTCTAAAGTATGCTTACACCCAATGGGCTTGCGCGGGCTGATTACACTTGGCTCACAGACTACATTGACATCCAAAGCCACTCCAACACTACAATTACACTTGCAAGCACTGCTCACCCTACATACAATTTCTACCACACAGCCTAAGCCACTTGGTAGAGATACATTAGCTGTATCGTTCCCACTTCAGTCGGGATAGGCCGGTCCTGCAGTGGATACTCAAATGGTTGATCATATATATATATATATATATATATATATATATATATATATATATATATATATATATATATATATATATATGGAGCCTCTGTGGTACAATGGTAAAGTGTGCGTTTTCGTACACTGAAGAACGAGGGTTCGCGCCCCGCCAGGGTAATAAACTTTGGGAGCGTTGTTCAGGCCACGTACTGCATTGGCGGACACAAGGGGTGTTTTGGTTGAACCAGTGTCGCCTATTATATAATATGTTTGCACCCAGTAGGCTTGTGCGGGCCAATTACACTTCGTTCACAGACTACACACACATCCAAAGCCACTCCAACACTACAGTTACACTTACAAGCACTTCTCACCCTACATACAATCTCTGCTAGACAGCCTAAGCCACTTGGTAGAGATACATTGGCTGTATCGTCCCCACTTCGGTCGGGATAGGCCGGTCCTGCGTGGACACACAAACGGCTGATGAGATGAGATTATATATATATATATATATATATATATATATATATATATATATATATATATATATATATATTATATATATATATATATATGTATGTATGTATGTATGTATCATCATCATCATCAGCCATGGCAGGTACACTGCTGAACAAAGGCCTCCCTCAACCTTTTCCATGAATTCCTTGAATGAGTCAATCTCTTCCACGTTTTGCCTGCAGGTTTCTGTATCTCATCTCTCCATCTCCTGTCTGGTCTTTTTCTGCTACGCTTCCATTCTCTTGGTATCCAATCCGTCAGCCTCTTACTCCATCGGTTATCCCTTATTCTTGCTATATAGCCTGCCCACCTCCATTTCTGTTCTTTTATAACTTCTATAATGTCTTTGACTTCAGTCTGCTCTCTCACCCAAGTTGATCTTTTCCTGTCTCTTAAAGATATTCCCAACATTGACATTTCCATTGCTCTCTGAGAACGGATTAATTTATTTTCCATTGATTTTGTCAGTTTCCAGGTCTCACAACAATACGTCATAGCCGGAATTATACATTCGTTATATACTTTTCGTTTCATACAAACAGGCAAGCTACTTTTCATAATGTCCCTATATTTACCGAAAGCTTTCCATCCAATTGTAATGCGTGTTTTTATTTCACCATCATGATCTTTCGTTAATTTTAGTATTTGTGCCAAGTAGTTGTACTACTTAACTTCTTCAAGAATGTCGTCGCTTATTCTGATAACGCTCTTTGGTGTTTGTGGATAGAACATTACTTTAGTTTTACTTCGATTCATCTTCAGTCCTACTTTCAGACTTTCTCTGTTCAGGTCATTTAACATTTCTTGCAATGCCTCCGCTGTTTCTGAGATTAGGACAATGTCATCTGCAAATCTTAAATGGTTTAGCTATTCTTCATCAATGTTCACTCCTTTGTTTTCCCAGTCTAGCTTTCTGAAAATACTTTCTAGGCATGCTGTAAATAATTTTGGTGAAATCGTATCTCCCTGACGCACGCCCTTCTCAACCTTAATTTTTTCTGAGTCCTTATGTAATTTAACTGTAGCAGTTCCCTCTTTATATATGTTTTCGAGCAGGTTTACATTGTTCTCATTCACTCCTTGTTCTCGCAATGAATTTATAATTGCTATGTGCTCCACTGAGTCGAAAGCCTTTTCGTAATCAACAAAACCTAAGCACAGTGGTTTATTATATTCTATAGTTTTCTCAATTAGCTGGTTCATTGTATGTAGATCATCAATGGTCGAATACCCGCTTCGGAATCCTGCCTGTTCACGAGGTTGGTTTTCCTCCAAAATTGTTGTTATTCTGTTCGTAACGACTTTAGTGAAGAGTTTGTAAATGACTGATAATAAGTTAATGGGTCGATAGTTACTAATATCTTTTGAGTCAACTTTTTTGTAGAGTAAAATAACTATTGCATTACACCATGTTTTGGGAATTTTCTTCTGTTATATACAGTGTGTAAATAAATGAGCAAGCCTATTTTGTACTTCTGCTCCGGCATCCAACAATAAATCTGTTACTATTCCATCTTCTGCCAAAGCCTTTCCTCTTTTCATATTTTTAAGACAAATATTTACTTCGTCTGGTGTTACCTCAGGTATTTCACTTGTGTCAACTGCAAAGTTAGCTATTGGTACTACTGTCTTTGATGTATACAATTCTTTGTAAAATTCTTCAACTCTCTTCACCATCTTATCTCTGCATTTAATGATTTCACCGTTTTTTTCTTTCAATTATGTATATATATATATATATATATATATATATATATATATATATATATATATATATATATATATATATATATATATATATATATGTGTGTGTGTGTGTGTGTGTGTGTGTGTGTAGATAGATAGATGGGTAGATAAACAGATAGATTGTTGTGAAAGGAAACACTTTTACAGTCTGTGAAGTTATTCCTTTTGCAAGGTTACTGATTGAAAAAGGAACGACGGGTGCTGTCACTCCAATATTTCTGAAACTGAAGGAAAGGATAACTCTAGTATTCTGTTCCATCTTACACTAGTTGAGAATGATTCTAGATGTTCGTTTTGGCGTTTAGATTCAGGAAAAAGGAGACGAAGCATTTGTCCATTCACTTCTACATATAAGCAATACAGGAGGTGGTGTGTTGGGAGGTCGTAAATGGCACTAATGTATTTGTCTGCGTCTTTCTTATGCTGTGGTCTGATTTATATAATGGGTTCTTTCAAACTCAACGGATGTAAGACATAAACAAATACATTAGTTTCACAGAAAACTTCCAACACGCCAACCTTTTAAGTAATTATGAGTCTAGATGGTTTTACGTAAAGTAACCATCTGTAACACCGAATATATGCATATGAATGTTCCTGTTGTTTCATTTACACTTTCAGTCTTCTGTTACTCTCTATATACTGAATTAAACTTGCTAACGTTAGCTGGAAGAGAATACAATACTAGAATTTATCCGATAATGAGATGGATAACGGTGATAGAATAAACATTCAGGCTCATATGTATCTCTCTGGTGAACATAATTTCTGGCATAATGCTTGACAACACGGAACCCCTTAGAGACTCAACATAATATAGGAAAGGAATTTATATAACAAATGAAATACACTAGACATTCAGAAATAATTGCGTTACGTTGAAAATGACATCATCAGTGCCCAATGTGAAGCCATCGATCACATGGATGTAGACACTTTGTGGGTTTATCGGTTTTGGACATTTCTGCAGTGTACAGCAAAATGGAACTGTGAAAAATTACCCTTCACCGCCGGATAAATTCAGAGTTCCATTGTAGTTTTGCGGTGTAGAGCTTACAGTCCGCTTAGAAACTACATAACTTTGATCTTTGGTCTTTTTCTTTTTCAAACCATTTCCATGATCCGCTAGGCATATGAAGGCATTGCATGTAAAATTTAGTTTCTTACGTCCTTTCCTTCTTGATTTTTACTATACTAAGGGAACATCTTGAGTCACTCCAAGGGCACGCCCATATCGCTCAACGAACAACACCAACATGAATACCATCCTGCTCATTCCTCTCCATCCATCCAAACATTTTCCTCCTCGTACATCCAACATTCAAGAAAGGTCTGTAACCAACACCGTTTAACCGCCACTACGGCTCTCTTTCAACGCCCAAATCTATAGGGAGTACTCGGCCACTCAGCTCCACGATCTGCCATTATCTTAGTTTACCCCAACCGTCCCTTTGTACCAAGCCCACTTTTTTTTTCTTTCTTTTCTCCGCTACCGGAATCTTTCATGACGCACCAACATCCCAGGCAATCACATCTACTCGAATGTGGTGAATATTACAAAATGACTGACATTACCCCCACCACGTCCATGCCAGCTTACCTTGCCCACTCCTCTGTCCATTTTACAATATCCTGTAAAGTGTAAATCAACATACGCGTATCTCAAATAACACTGCAGCGAGGGCCTGTTATGTGGTGCATGACCTCACAAGCAAGAATAGGTCTGTACTGGCCTGAAGTGCTCGAATGGATTTGGAGATTTGAAAGGTTTAGAAAGACTTGAACTGTTAGATTAAAAGAAAAAAAAATGTTGCACTTACAGAGATCATTTCTGGCACATGCCTTTGCAGTCATGAGCCGACTCAATCTATATCAACATACATCGATTCAGTCAATAGGCCGGATCAGTTGGAACTGATGGGGCCTGACAGTAACCGTGAACTGCCTAAGCAAACAGATATAGGCTAAAGTTCATATGACAAGATATGAACATGGGTGATACGATTTGGATAGACTAGAATGGGTCTATGAATGTGGACGAACCTGAAGTTCCGTGGGTGATTTAAACTTAAGTTTTGAACTGATTAGAAAGAACCTGATCTTATCTTACAGTAGCTTCTCTGAATGGACGGGACCAGAATGGACATAAATGAAGCTGAATGGCCATGACTTGATCTGAACTGATCCTATGATGCCTGTATGTATGTAACACACATGACTGACCCTAAGTTGACCCGAAATGTATAAAGAATAGCTGATGACAATTAAAGTGACATGCATTGACTTGCCATGACCTAAATGGACCTAAATGACTGAAATGAGCTGAACCGACCTGGCTGCCAGACAATATGTGAAGGATCTGAACGGGCCTAAAATGATCTGAAGGGACCCTGTTTGACTAAATTACAACTAAGTGAATCGCTTATTTTATGCGAGGAAGATGGAACCAAAGGCTGAGCCTGCAAAACGTTCCTTCCAAGAAAAAACAAAAACAAAAGACAGCCAAATACAAGATCCATTCACTTCGAGATGCCTGGACACACTGGATTTGAAAGACTGGAGATCATAGGAAGTAGGAAATACAGACAGAGGGAGACAGTTCCAGAGCTGATCTGTTGCATAAATGAAGGACTGGGAGTTACACTTGCATTAGAGAGTTGGACAGAAAAGGGATGAGAGTTTGTTGCTAGACGGGTGCTACACTCGTCGTAGAGGTGGAGGGATTCAAGCAGACAGTTCAGAGGAAGAGTGACCATTGAAGCAGTGATAGAAAAGAGATAAAGAGGCAACAGTGCAGCGAAGAAACAGAGGTTGAAGGGAACCAGTAAGAGGAGGAGAGTTGATGAGACGAAAAGCCATTGACTTCACCCTATTGAAAAGAGCTGTATGTGGGGAGCCTCCCCACACATAAGAGTTGTACTCCACATAGGGACGAATAAAAACCGTGTATAAAGTCAACAACTGTGCAAGGGTAAAGAAGGCACGGAGTCGGCTTAGCACATCTAATCTCGTGGAAGCAGATTTTACAAGAGATGCAATATCATCTTTCCAAGATAAGTCCCGAGTGAATGAAACTGCAAGCATGTTCAAGGATGATGCAGGATTGAGGTGGATAATATTAAACATTAGTGGGTACTCCTGTGGAAGATTTTGATGGGTTGATAGGTATAAAAACTGGGTCTTTGATGCATTAAAAACAGCAAGATTATTTCCTCCCCAGTCAGAGATACGAACCAAGTCAGACATTAGGTGTGCCATAGCCTCAACCTTTGTTTGTTGAAGTAACTGCTGAGATGGACGTTGCAAAACCGAATGGAAAGGTGAAGGGTGGAATTATCTGTGTACGAGTGGATAGGATTAGATGTACAGCTTAGAAGATCATTGATGAATAAAAGGACGAGAGTTGGTGATAGGACAGAGCCATGAGGAACACCACTGTTGACAGATCTAGAAGAAGAACGATGGCCATCTACAACAGCAGCTATAGAACGACCAGAAAGGATGCTAGAGATGAAGGCACAGATAGAAGGATAAAAACCGTAAGAGGACAGTTTGGAAATTAAAGATTTATGCCAGACTCCATCGAAAGCCTTTGAGATGTCAAGTGCAATGGCAAAGCTTTCGCCAATGTCCCGAAAGAAGGATAACCAGGAGTCTGAAAGGTAGGTGAGAAGATCGCCAGTGGAGCATCCCTGTCGGAACCCATACTGACGAACAGAAAGAAGGTCGTGATAGGAAAGATGCTTTAAAATTATTCTGTTAAAAATAGACTCAAAAACTTTTGAGACGCAGAATGTTAATGCAACTGGACGATAACTAGAGGGTTGGGAATAGTCACCTTTCTTTGGGACTGGCTGAATAAGAGCAAATTTCCAGCAAGAAAGGTACAAATTCATAGACAAAGGCGAAAGAGTTTACCTAGGCAGGGTGTAAGCACAGAAGCACAGTTCTTGAGGACAACAGGAGGGACTCCATCAGGCCCATATGCCTTGTTAGTACTGAGGCCAGTGATGACAGAAAATACATCAGCTGAAGAATTTTTAATGTCAGCCACGAGGAAGTCAGAGCGGAAAGTGATGGAGGAACAGCACCGGAATCGTCTAAGGTGGAATTGGAGGAGAAAGTCTGAGCAGAGATCTGTTTTATCAGTAGAAGAAATAGCTACAGAGCCATCAGAATAGAAAAGAGGAGGGAAGGATGATGAGGTAAAGTTGTTAGAAAGGTTTTTGGCAAGGTGTCAGAAGGAGTGGGAAGAATTCGAGTTGGAGAGTTGAGAGCATTTAGTACGGATGAAATTATTTTTTGCAGGGCGAATAACAGACTTAGCAAGATTCCAGGCAGAATCATAAACAAGATGTGATTCACGGGTGGGTTGACTCTGTTATCTTTTATAGGCCCTCTCCTAGTTGCAGATAGCATTAGAGCAAGCGTGATTAAACCAAGGCTTTCTTGCATTAGTCAGAGGATATGAGCAAGGAATGTATGCTTCCATGCCCGAAAGAATAGCCTCCGTAATGCGCAAGGCACACTCAGATGGCTCCCTGCCATGGAAGCAATAATCATTCCAGGGAAAAATGAAAGAAGTACTGCCTAAGGGCCTCCCAATCTGCAGCTCCAAAGTGCCACAGACGACGTTTCTTTGGAGGGTCCACAGGCCGTACTGGAATGATAGGACAGGTTAAGGTAATAAGGTTATGATCGGAGAAGCCTAACAGAGAGAAACGATTAACAGTGTAAGCAGAGGGATTAGTTGTAAGGAAGAGGTCAAGTATGTTGGAGCTTTCTCTCCAAGGCGGTCAAGGATACGGGTAGGGTGCTGTACAAGCTGCTCTAGGTCATTAAGGATAAAAAAGATGTAGGCCTGTTCACCACATGAATCAGTGAAAGGAGACAAGAGCCAACGGTGGTGGTGAACATTGAAATCTCCTAGAATGGAGATTTCAGAGAAAGGAGAAATGGGTAGAATGTGTTCCATCGTAGCAGTAAGGTAGTCGAAGAATTTTTGATAGTCAGTAGAATAAAATCTAAGCATATATTAATTGTTATGACTGGCCAGGACTGTATATAAGTGGCCTAATTATGCCTGTTATATGAACTGATGTGGCTAGTCAGCACTCGACATAAGTGATCTAATTATGGCTAAAATCACCTGAACTTGACCAAATGAACTTCAGTAGAATAAATTCGAACATAATTTCCCTAACGTGATTGCAGTGGACGAAAGTTGTCCTAGATGTACCTAAGTTTTTAGTGCTAGGCTTTTACCAAACTGGAACGTGGTAGTTATACATATATATAACAAATCAACCCTGTAAATAACTTGAATAGTGTTTAGAAGGACAGATATAGATCATGAAATTTAATGGAACTGAATTAGCCGGAACTGAACACTGGACGTTTTTGTAGCTAAATAGGGCATGTGAGCTTAGAAGGCGTATCCATCGACTATGGTGGAGGCCAGTGGTTGTGTCATTTGATTATAATACCGGCTGACAGGTAAGCCAGTTGGCGATTATGCGCGATTGTTTTTGTGCTATAAAGACGCAGCTAAATGGTCAACAAATCTCTCTCTCTCTCTCTCTCTCTCTCTCTCTCTCTCTCCAAAGCCTGCAGTTTCCCATAATGACATTAATTGCCAGGCCCCTTTGCACACGTGGCATTATACGGCCAATTTGCAAAACGACTGGCGATCTCCCTGTCTATTTATGAATACATTTATTGAGGGAGCGGGAATACTCGACCAGATTATTTTTTTTAACCATATAAGCTATAATCATAATGTTTTTTTCTTATTAGCACATCACTAGTCTTAACGGACAACTATTTTTATTCTGAACTATTGGCATAAGAGTTGCTTTTGTAGTTGCTAAATCATGTTTATTTATTTAACACTGAAATTGTGTCCATAATCATGAGTGAAAGTGTTTGAAACTGCTTGGCCATTTTTTTTCCTGAGGCAGACAAGTAATACAGAATGCTCTGAAACGGTGTCCCACATGAGTAATTTCTTTCACACTCACTTTTTTCCTTGCAACCATTCAACACCTCGTCTTTCAGTAGCAGTACTGTGCAGTGTCGATGACTTAATAATAGCTTCACAATTTCCCAGAACTCTACAAGGAGCAGCCCAACTTCAACTGTATCCTAGATTCACTAGAACACTTTCTTAGAAAAAGAAAATGACAGCAACCAAATAAACGATTACACTCTTGAATTTTGGCAGACTTTAATCCCAAAATCCTCATGTTTCCCCCTGAAAATGTATCCCTCATTCACAGGATTTAAGCTGGACAAGGTACGACCCTTTGTCTGCATACACATAACATCCTTGAAAAGAAATCTCGTAAAACTGATCCATGATGATAAAAAAAAAAAAGAAAAAAAAATCAGCATAATAAAATTAAGAAACGCCGAGAACTCGAGCCCCGAGGTGTCGACGCAAAGTATCACTCGGCATGCCTCCATCAAGCCTTACGCACTAATATAACATCCACGGCTGGGCTGGGTTGATATGAGAGTAAAGATAAAATAACTCGACCCTATTTGAACTTGACCTTTGATCCCTTGACATTGCTGCTCTACTTAGTCTATATTCCTTTCATACTTTATTACTCATAAAAAAATGATCGCAATTCGTCGATGGGTAATGGGGATATCGCGCCTACACCCATCTGACCTTAAACTTTGACTCCTTGACCTTTCCGACTTAATCGGTTCGTCGTCCTTTGGTAGTGTATCTCTGACAAAAGATTAGCCGAAATCCTTTGAGAGGTTCAGGAGATATGGCGCCCACACCCATATGACCTTATCTCTGAGCTCTTGACCTTGATGACCTAATCAGTTCATCGTCCCTTCATCCATTATCACTGGAAAACGTTTGGTCGAAATCCGCCATGGGATTCAGGGGATATCGCGCCCACAAGGATAAACTAATTAGAATGACCTTGACCTTTGACTCCTTGACCTTGCTGACCTAGTCATTTCATCGTCCCTTTATACTGCATCACTGACAAAAGGTTGGTCGAAATACATTGATGGGTTCAGGTGATATTGCGTCCACAAGGATATTTTAAGCCTTGACCTTTTACCCCTTGACTTAGGTGACCTACTCAGTTCATCATCTCCTTACACTGCATCATCGGAAAAAAAATAAAAATGGAGGAAATCCGTCGATGGTTTCAAGAGATATTGTGTTCTGAAAAGTGTTATGGACGAACGGAATCATGCACGCACCTACACACGGACGGACGGACGGACCAATCACTTAATGTCTCCTCCACAATAGGTGGGCAGCGACATTATTAACTAAGCCCACAAATATAGATCACCTACATCAGTAAACAAAAATACTCCCAATTAGAAGGATAATCTGAATTTGAGAGGCACAAAATTCACTTCGTCAACTTAAAACTCACTCCACTTTTGTAATTTCATGTTGCTTCATCCCCTGTATAAAGAACAAGAACAGACAAAGGACCAATTCTATACTGATTTTCTCCATAGCAACTTTTTCCTCCACCCAACATTACAATCTCAAACAATGCCTAAAAACATTAGCCACCACAAACATCCAAAAATCTTCAGCCAAATAGCATCCTTCACGTAGCATCAACATACATCCACCCTTTAGAAACTACCGTTCCACCAGGCACTAATACACTTAGCCAGACTGCAATGCATCCATCATCCCTCCCTATTACAGCACCAGCACAAAACATAGTTCAAAAACAATTCATCATGCCTACTCTGTAGTGGAGCTCCAACACCACAACTCACTTCTATACCTCATGCACCACACTGTCACAAGACAGACCATCCCTCAACATAATTTCAACAGAAAACCTCTGGAAGCATTCAGTTCAAGTAGATGGTTTATTGGGATTCCACTTGGTTCGTTTCCAGATGACCCTGTGTTTGCAACAACAACAGTAAAGCCAAAAACACTGTGGACTCCCAACTACTTCTTCGGAAAGATGAAATTTATCTGTAATAAGCGAGTTCATGGCCTGACTCATTCCTGGCAATCCATTATTTTTACAGATGAAGAACTGTGCTTGAACTCCTAGTGAATGTGTTGAATCAACACTTCCATGACGACTGAAAACCACAGTACTATTAGATGATTTAAGACGGGAGTTATACATTAGCGGTCACTTTGTGAATGGCGAAACCTAAATACAGTAATAGTCAGACTGTGTGTGTGTGTGTGTGTGTGTGTGTGTGTGTGTGTGTGTGTGTGTGTGTGTGTGTGTGTGTGTGTGTGTGTGTGTGTGTCAGTCTATGCGTTTGCTCTTTTACTTCACGAGACCGGTAATAGAAATCGGCTTAATTCTTTCAACATTAGGCCGAGATAAATTCAGGGAGTGTCAGAAAAATAGCAAAACAATGTTATGACGATCACCCACGAACCGACGGCGCAAAATTCTCGGAAATCGCGACGTGAAAAAAAAAAAAGTCTGCCTGTGAGTTTGTTTCTTTCTTTCAAGAGAACGCTAATACTTCTGGATCCAATTCTCTTTGCATTAGGTTGGGGTAAGCCCAGGGAGTGTCAGTAAAATACGCACGCGCACACACACACACACACACACACTCACACACACACACACACACACACACACACACACACACACACACACACACACACACACACACACACACACACACACACACACACACACACACACACACACACACACACACAGTAATAACTGGCAATCTGTGCGACGAGACGGCGAGAAATTGTCGGAAATCGCGAAACGCGTTAATATGCGAAAAATGCTTTTTTTGACTTTTTTTGTTCGCATTTGTCATTGTAGGCTCAGTAACTGGAAAGAAATGAAGACAATGGTATTTGTGAACACTGTTGTGATGGAAAGGTTATTAGTTCTGCAAAACTTGACAGGCAACCACTAATATTACAATAATATTTTTGGGTAAAAGAATTCCATCTGTGTTCCAATATTTATTTTCCCTAAGAATATCAAGGTATCTTACGGAAAGGAAGAGGAGCTCCCAGAAGCCTTCGAAGCATGGTTTCAAAGAGATCCACTGGTGATGGTGGAGGAGTCAGTAGTTTACAGTATGACTGATCTACTCCCACTCACGTAACGTGGCTATGCCGAAGCTGTTGATGTAAGGGAAATATCTGTTGGTGTGAATTAACTGGAACACATAGCGCAGTTCTCCAGTTAAACAGTATACATTACCAAACAAAAATACAGGGAAATGAAAGATGACTGAACATAATTAAGCAGATAGATACAAAGACAGATGTTTCTATTCACCACAATTTTCTTTAATAGCCTAAAGTTGACGATGAATGTATATACAAAATGGTACATAATAAAAGTGCATACACATTAAGAACATGGTGAAAACTGTGACACAGAAGTTGAAACCTGCAACAGTTGAAAACACATACAACAAAAACTTGAAATAATAAAAAATAGAGTAAAGGCAATCTAAGATGTACATAATAAACATATTCATTATAAGATGGGCAATTTTACACACTGTGGCATGGTCACTTTTCTGCATTAATAAGTCATCAATGGTGGTCAAATTGTTGCGTTCCCTTAAATGTAATTCCTTTATTACATGTTTTTCAGTCTGATTAGAGCCACATGAACATACCCGGTCTTCAATTAGAAGCCGACCCCTGCCTCGCTTGTTCCAGCATCCCATTAATATCGCAAGGGAATGGACAGTCACACATAAGCGTGCCCATGACACTCGCTCATGTTACTTTACATTGGTCTCTGTGCCATAAATGCCGACATGCCAGTTGATGGTCCACTTCGAGTATTCTCTCCTTGCACGGAGGGTATGTGGAAGCGGCCTAGGCAGACCCCTAAGTCACAGGGAGGCTTGCAACAGTTGGTTGGTGGTGGTAAAAACAATACTGATTCCAGGAGAAACAGAGGTAAAGTATGGGTAGAGAGAAATTTGGAACAAGGAACATTACACACACAAATCTCTCTCTCTCTCTCTCTCTCTCTCTCTCTCTATGCATACTTTTATATATATATATATATATATATATATATATATATATATATATATATATATATATTTTTTATAAACAGAGAGAGATAATGAACACTTCAAGTGAGAACACCAAAATCACTACTGTCCCGCAAAGTTTCAGGTTCAAAACAAAAGAGTTAGGTAAAATTACAAGTTAAAGTTTAATGTTCAAACTAACAACTAAACATTCAGGACTCATAAGGATAATGTAATGGCAAAAACAGGTTAAATACATGGTTAATTGCAATAGCCTCTATTAACACGAAATTAGCAAGAGTAAATTTATCTAAGTCAGCCCTGATAAAATGAGAAAACCGGATAATGCTCAGTTAATGCAAGATATATTATTCCAGATACAAAATATTATTAATAATGGCTGTCACCAAAAACTCTACACGAATCACAAAAACCCTACCAGGCCCACGAATCAACGCCCCAGGCCACACAGTACAAGAAAAAATGTAATAACACTTATACTCAAATTATACAGCAGCTAGATGATTGGAGACTTCCTGAGCACTCACAAAAATAATAACAACTGTACAGGGGAGGACAGAGATGTGAACAAAATGAGGAGTAGATCTAAGTGGCGATTAATGCAGAGACTGAGCTCATTATATAGGGGCCGGCAGAGCTTGATACAACTTGTAAGAAGGACGCGCAAATGAAGCCATAGGGGACAAAGAGTTGACACTCCTTCTCTGAACAACAGAAAGAACGACTTACTCTACTACAAGGGGGAGAATGGGGGAGTGAGGCAGAACACGCAAGTCTGGGCACTATGGAAGTCACGAGGCGAATCGTGATCAAACATGCAGCACACTGTACGTTAGAATTATACAAAGGATGATGAAATCATAGGCTATGTAACACCTCCCCACAAAGAAAAAGAAATTTACTAAGGAAATTTCTTATTACTCTAAAACAATCTGTCTAAAGTCTAGATAAGCAATCTGCAATAACATTTTCTTTCCCCTTGACATGTTGTATGTCTAATGAATACTCCTGAAGAAGTAGGCTCCATTTTGTCAATCTCTGATTTTTATCTTTAAACTTACTAAGGAATTTCAGTGGGTTATGATCGGTATAAATGACTATGGGGTCAAAACCAGAACACAAATAAAATGAAAAATGCTGTAAACCCAAAATCAAGGCCAAAAGCTCTTTCTCAATAGTTGAGTAGTTCTTTTGAAGTGGAGTGAACTTCTTACTGTAATAAGATACAGGGTGTTCAATACCCTGATCATCCTCTTGCAGCAAAACAGCCCCAGCTCCTGTATCACTTGCGTCAACAGCCATCTTAAAAGGCTTAGCAAAATTTGGAGTAGCGAGCACTGGCTGACTTAATAGGATAGCTTTAAGTTTGCTGAAAGAGGACTCACAGTTATCGGTCCAGACAAATTTAACTCGCTTTTTCAGTAGGTCTGTAAGTGGTGATACAAGAATTGAAAAGTTAAGAACAAATCTCCTGTAATAACCTACCATTCCCAAAAATCTTTGTAGCTCTTTCCTACTTTTAGGTCTTGCAAGATCACTTATAACCTGAACCTTAGCTGCTGGTGGTGCAACGTGTCCATCACCAATTACGTACCCAAGGTACTGAACTTTAGCTTGACCAAACTCACACTTTGATAAATTAGCTACAAGATTAGCCTGAACCAAACGCTCAAGAAATTTAATGACATGGCATAGGTGATCTTTCCAGTTGTCACTGATGATTAATACATCATCAATATAAACAACATACCCTGCCAAACCCTCTGTTACAACATTCATGAGCTTCTGAAAAGTGGCTGGTGCATTCTTCATACCATATGGCAGTACAGAACATGCAAAAGTCTTTCCTAGTGTTACAAAACATGAGATCTCCCTAGCACGTTCAGTCATAGGTACTTGCCAGTATCCCTTTAACAAATCAAACTTATTTATGTACCTAGCCTGTCAGATCTTATCTATGCAATCTTCCACGCGAGGAAGAGGGTAAGTGTCTGTTTTGGTTATCTGATTAACACGTCTGTAGTCGATGCAAAGCCGCTGTGACCCACCTGGCTTAGGGACTAGAGTGACAGGAAAACTCCACTCGCTCTGACAGGGCTTAATCAACTTGTGGTCCAACGGGTAGCCAAGCTCTTTCTGGATGAGAGGAACTTTCACTGGGTTCACACGGTAAGGAGGCAGTTTAATTGGCTTTGCGTCTCCAACATCGACATCATGCATCAACACAGTGGTTCTTCCTGGAGTGGCACGGAACACTTGCGGGTACTCCTGCAGTAATGCCGAAAACTCCTGCCTTTCCTCGGGAGCTAGATGAGAAAGCTTAGTCTGGAGATCATTCATGACATCAGGATTCTTCCCCAAACTATCACTCAGGCTCATGCTGCATGGGAGAACTTCACTTGCAGACTCGGGTGGAACATCTACAGTGCAGACTGGGTTATTTTCGTCCCACCTGTGATATAATTTTAGCATGTTGATGTGACAAAGTTGCTTGTTCTTTCTACGATCTGGTGTGGCGATGACATAGTTGACATCACTGAGTTTCTTCTCCACGAAATAAGGACCACAAACTTGGCTTGAAGAGGTTGCCCATGCACCGGTAGCAGAATCAAAACCTGATCTCCTGGCTGAAAGTGGCGTAACCTGGACTTCTTATCATATCAAGTCTTCATCTTCTCCTGAGCAGCTCCTAAATTCTCTCTCGCCAGCTGTAAAGCAGTGAATAGCCGTTCTTTAAACTTCATCACATACTCCAGCAGGTTGACGTCATCTTCCTCTGACAGCCAGCATTCCTTGAGTTGCTTAAGGGGTCCTCTTACTTCATGGCCAAACAGTAGGTCAAAGGGTGAGAAGCCCAGTGATTCATTTGGAGATTCTCTTGCGACAAATACAACGAATGGAAGACCTTTATCCCAGTCTTTCTGATGTTCCAAACAGTATTTCTTGAGCATCGATTTGAGTGTTTGATGATATCTCTCCAACGCTCCTTGGGTCTGGGGATGGTAAGCTGAAGACGTGATCTGGGTGATGCCCAACTCTTTCAGAGACTGCTTGAAAACATTTGACATGAAATTACTTCCCCGGTCTGACTGTACCTCCTTGGGCAGACCAAACTTGGTGAAGAACCCTAGCATTTCCTTAACAACGTTCTTTGCTGAGATATTTCTAAGTGGAATGGCTTCAGGATAACGAGTAGCCATATCAATCAGGGTCAACACATAAGAAAATCCTGAAGAAGTCTTAGGAAGAGGGCCCACAATATCCACCAACACACGGGTGAATAGCGCCTCAAAAGGAGGAATGGGAACTAGAGGTGCAACCTTTTCGGTCTGATTACACTTCCCCACAACTTGACAGGTGTGACAAGACTTACAATACCAGGAAACATCTCTGAAGATACCTGGCCAGTAGAAGTGTTTCAAAATGCGTGCCACGGTCTTCCTAACTCCAAGGTGTCCTGCCAAACTGGAATCATGAGCCACTCTAATGATATCCTGCCTACAAACACGAGGGATGACAACTTGATGTACAACCTCCCATTCACAGTCAGCTGATGCTGTTGGGGGTCTCCACTTCCTCATAAGTACTCCTGACTTTATATAATAACAAGTACAAGCACTAGCTGACTCTTCCTCACTGCAAGCAGAGTTAGCTAGACCTTTCAACTCAGGGTCAGCAACCTGCAACTCAACCAACTCTTGACGAAACAAATTATCAACACTACGGGGTACTGCCTCATCTGGTGAGTGGTCCAAATTAGCAAGAAAAGTGTCAGCTAGGATAACATCATCATCATCATTATCCTCTAAGTTACCAGTAACTTTAGACTTAGCCCTAGTGACAGCACATGCAGAGAACGCATCAGGGATATCACAATCCTGGGTCGCAGTCACTGGTTCACTAGACAACTGAGAAGCTGGACACACTTGACTTCCACCAATATCATTTCTAAGTAAGAAAGTTACACCTGACATTGGGAGTGTCTCAACCAACAAAACCATAACGGAACCATTAACAAAACCAGACTCTAAATTCACTCTGCACAGAGGGACAGAGAAGTATTCCCTACACCTTGTAAGATTACAGTTTCATCAGAGGAATTAACATTAGAGCCTAGAACACTGGTCAGCATAAGGGATTGGCAAGCACCTGTATCACGATATATTTTGACTGATTTCCTGTTATTACTGTCCAGAGGACTGACAAAACCATCAGACAGGAAATTAGCACATGAACTCTTGAGAGTGTCATCCATGTTACTGCTCAAAAGAGGAGCTTCATCATGAGAATTTAATTTACCCCTCAAAGCAGGTTCAGTTAACTCGGTTAAAGAATTCTGGGAACTCTCAAGGGTGGACACTAGACCAATTGACTGAATATTTAAAGACTCCTTTTTGTTCACATCACGCTGTCTCCTGAAACATTTCTCAGTAGTATGACCAAGCTTACTACAATAAGTACATTTACGTTTCTGAAATCTAGAGGTGGAGCTGGTATTTACTTCCTGAGAAACATCATCTTTATTTTCTTTCCTGTTACCTGTACTCTGAGTAGAGGCAACGTACTTACTCTCAGCTTTCCTTTTTTCTTTAGAATATCTCTTGTGAGTGAGAACATATTCATCAGTTAAAACTGCAGCATCAGACAAATTATGTAATCTTTTCTCATCAAGATATAGGCTTACATCTTTAATAATACACCTTTTGAAGTCCTCCAGCAAAATCATCTGCTTAAATTTACCAAAATCAGAATTTACATTCTTAGAATTTAACCACTGCTCTAACAGATCTTCTTTGATTTTTGCATACTCAACATGGGATTGCTTATCTTGCTTATAAGTTGTCCTAAATTTTACTCTACAGGCTTCAGGAACAAGCTCATAGGCCTTAAGAATCAAGCTCTTAACTACATCATAATTATCAGATTGATCCTGAGGCAAAGATGCATAAGTTACTTGAGCTTTACCGGTGAGAACAGTTTGAAGGATTACTGGCTAATACTTTTTGGGCCAATTAAAACCTGTAGCTACCCTCTCAAACAACTGAAAATACTTTGTTAAATCAGATTCATTAAAAGGAGGGACAAGTTTAACATTTTTAGCCACATCAAAATCATCAGAGCTAGATGATCCAGTTCCACCTTGTTTCATGCGATACTCATGGTCTGCCTGAATCCTAACAAGTTCAATTTGTGCCTGAGCCTGTGCCTGTGCCTCCTGAATACGAGCCTGAGACTCAGCCTTCTTAGCACGAGCCTGAAACTCAGCCTCCTTAGCACGAGCCTCCTGCAGGGCTAGCTGTAACTTAGCTATTTCAATCTGCGTTTGCTCATCTGGAGGAGTTACATTAAACAAGCTTTTATTAATCATGTCAACAATTTGATCTTTAGACTGATGAGAGCGAACAGCAATTCCCAATTGTTGAGCAACAAGCTGAAGTTCATTCTTTGTTCTATTTTCTACATCACACACTGTTTGCACATTTGACAAAAAATCTTTGGCTTCATCAATCGTAGTAATAGTAGACATCATGAATAAATCACAGTCACAAAATATCAAGCAATATCCTTATGATGATATCCTGAATATCCTGATAAGAGGTCGCCAAATTTATGTTACGGAACAGAGAGAGATAATGAACACTTCAAGTGAGAACACCAAAATCACTACTGTCCCGCAAAGTTCTAGGTTCAAAACAAAAGAGTTAGGTAAAATTACAAGTTGAAATTTAATGTTCAAACTAACAACTAAACATTCAGGACTCATAAGGATAATGTAATGGCAAAAACAGGTTAAATATATGGTTAACTGCAATAGCCTCTATTAACACGAAATTAGCAAGAGTAAATTTATCTAAGTCAGCCCTGATAAAATGAGAAAACCGGATAATGCTCAGTTAATGCAAGATATATTATTCCAGATACAAAATATTATTAATAATGGTTGACACCAAAAACTCTACACGAATCACAAAAACCCTACCAGGCCCACGAATCAACGCCCCAGGCCACACAGTACAAGAAAAAATGTAATAACACTTATACTCAAATTATACAGCAGCTAGATGATTGGAGACTTCCTGAGCACTCACAAAAATAATAACAACTGTACAGGGGAGGACAGAGATGTGAACAAAATGAGGAGTAGATCTAAGTGGCAATTAATGCAGAGACTGAGCTCATTATATAGGGGCCGGCAGAGCTTGATACAACTTGTAAGAAGGACGCGCAAATGAAGCCATAGGGGACAAAGAGTTAACACTCCTGCTCTGAACAACAGAAAGAACGACTTACTCTACTACAAGGGGGAGAATGGGGGAGTGAGGCAGAACACGCAAGTCCGGTCACTATGGAAGCCACGAGGCGAATCGTGATCAAACATGCAGCACACTGTACGTTAGAATTATACAAAGGATGATGAAATCATAGGCTATGTAACAATATATATATATATATATATATATATATATATATATATATATATATATATTATATATTGTTTTTTTATGTGAGGAAGAAGGAACCAAAGGCAACGAGCCCGCAAAACTGTTCCTTCCACAAGAAAAACAAAATATAAGAAAAAGCCAAATTCAAGATGTGTGTATGTGTGTAAATACCTATGTTGTGAGAACTTTGTGTGAAAGATCAAGCCAAAACTGTAAAAGATATCAATAAACTCGAAAATAAGATGTTGTAAAGAACACTTTGGGGTATGCATTAAGTAAAAAAAAAAAAAAAGAAAAACACCGAAACCATCGGTTTTCCTTCTAATTGCAAAAAGATATGTCAATCCCTGATAGTCGGATGATATGGATGTGTTTCGGCCGATATGCATTAAAAGAAAATTAACTACTAAGCGACATTCCAAGTTAACACTCTCAGGTTCTTATTACTGCCCCCCTGAATAAAATCTAGTGTCTGCTGACACACAGCGATAAAGAAGCAACGGCTATGAGAAATTAACGATATGGTTGTAAAGCTACACTGCTCTGTTTCTTCTGGTAGTTTACGAATAAAGAATCTTCCAGAAGTTCTTCCAGAAGTTATGTGGAGAAGGATTTCGGTATTAGAAAATGTAGCTCTGCACTATGGATTTAATACATGAACTAGGACGATAAACGGAGAAGCAGCTCGTGGTGCAAAGAAACCAGTAATGTGGTGCAGGGAGAAAGTAAATCAAAGAGCTTATTCAGTAAGATTTATTCTTGTTATCAGGCTGTTGAATGCTATATATACAGTTTGTTTCATAATTATTAAAATGCTTTTAGTGTTTAATGGTAGGGACTTGATTTTGCTCAACCCGTGTACGGTGGTGCTTTGTCCATTTCATTTCTCATATTGTGTGTATTATTCAGGCACAGGTATGACAAAATCTAATCATAATGAGGCTCGTATCGCACCCTTCTGTTTGGCGCGTAACCTGTTGCCCTGTTACTTCTTTGACGCAGGATTACTGTTAGGGTGACTCGTACATGTTTAGTGACTGACTGTTGGTGTTCCTACCCGCCACTCGGCTACATCTTCCATTTATCATAGTATTGTCCTTGGTAACGAGGAGGATGTTCTTACAGTTCATGCTGTGGAATATATGCATTTTGATGGTGCTAACCCCCGTCCAAGAGCGAGAAGTTAAGCAGCTCTCTCCACTCACCTCACAGTGTTGCCCTATAACCTCCAGTGCAAAATTTTTTCCCAAGTAATTTCGCATGAGCCGTGCATCCGCTATACCATCACTGTAGTCTGGCACTCAGTGAACGTGTTCTACGCTGTTATACCTCGTGACACATACACTGTTAAAGCATTTCCCAGAAATGAGGATCGTATTTATGAAAGATCATGGCTATTTTTTAAGCCAAACAGGTCTTCGTAAAATGTATTTTTTTTTTTTTTAGGAATTATGCTATGTAGCAGATGCAATATTAATAATCACTAGTTTGGATGGAAAATATTTATCATTTGTAAAATGAATGCAAGAATATCTACAAATAATCTCACACACAGTGTAAACTCGGGAAAGTTTATATATATGTAGCACCAGACCGCGTCTTTCAGTGCCTGCTTTACTGCCGCTGTACACGGTCAGTCACCGTATAAAACTGACAGTCCCCTTCATGTTTTTGTTTTTTTTCCTGACCCCTGTCGCTTGTACCTGCTTGTCCTATGTCTGCCCATTCCCATCACCTGTTATCCCCTGACTGCTGCTGTTCACGGTGTACAGTTGATGTCATGGTATCACTGCTTGTTGTCAGTACTGTCATCGGCGCCTCACAACCTTCATAACTGTCCCCATCACTGTCTTTGTGTTTGGTGCTACAGTTCCCATGCCACAAACTGTTGTAATTTCGTTAAAACAAACTTTACTAGTTTCCATAAGACCCACATTTTCATAACAATACCCCAGTCATTACTATGTCGCCTCTCCTGAGTGCCATATCCCTGCTAATTATTCAACATCGACTTAAGCACCGAAGTGCTGGCTATTGAAAGTGCAAGGTACAAAGGATTGCTGAGCCTTAGAAAATGAACTATCAAGGCTATACTGTGTGTCCTGCAGCAGACAGTCTCATCGTCTAGTAATGTTAATGAAGCCTCCCCATTCCTAATCACCACCTACTCCACAACTACGAAGGGCGGCTTCAACATCTACAAAAACAGTGTAACCAATAAAACCACGTCTTGATGTTAATATTCACACGATTTCATTTCTTCTTCATCTTGGTCAACTGCCCATTGTTATACAAAAGTTATCTGTTTATAACTCTCCTGCTCCTCCTTCATGTCCATATTGAATGGGCCCGTACAATCGATTCTGGTCTACCTCCTGTTTAATGAAGTATATTTTTATATACCCTTTGCCTCCCTGCTTCCCTCATCCACTACATCTCCGATCATTTTCTACTCTCCCTCTCATTTCCATCCGAGCTCCCCCATATGTAGTGGGAATCTGATACCCCTTCCTCTTCCCCCTTCCGTCATCTCGTCTCGAGGACGTCAGATTTCCTTTGTCTTACTATCTCCAGACTACTTTATTCAGCTTATGAGAGTCTCTTCAACTTAGAGGCGCTAGATATTGACTTCGTAAACTACTTCAGCACTACAGGACATTCTGCAGAAGTTGAATAAAATTGTCTACGGGGAGCAACCATGAATTAAAAATATTATGTCTGCATACCAAAGTGGTTCGTCCGTGGCGCTGTAGAAAGAATGTAGGGTCGTAGTGTTCCCTTATTCTGCCGTTGAACTACAAACAATAGGATGCAAAAGGAGGAAGTTTCACTAAGCGACGGTAGACGAAACCTAGAACAGTCAAAATTTGTTTATAGAACCAAACTGTACTTGTTGCCCTCTAAATGTGAGGTGATGATCAAGTTTTCTGGTACATGGAATGACGCGAGATCGATACTACAGTCGTTCTATTTTATGAAAGCAGTTTGGGTGGGGCGATTTGGGACCTCACACTGTTAGCTCTGTTGTCACATCGCCGCCGACACACGTGTAATTATTTGTGTTCACCTCTCTCTCTCTCTCACTCTCCTATTTTAAGCTAGTAACTACTTATAAATGAATTTTAAACACTCTGTATAGATGTAATTCAATAAAAAAGTTATAGTATAGTATACATCTCATAAGACTTGTCAGCGTTGCTTTTGCGACGTTGTCAGGTGGTGACACGAGGGACAGCCCTGCGTGAGCGGGTCATACTCGGCCAGTCTCCCGCCATGGAAGCTATTAAAAAAAAACGCACCTATAGACTTTTACCTCAGGGGTGGTGTTGAAAAAATGTCGAAAACGAGAGAGAAAATAAAGAAAAGAAAATTAGTAGTAATTAATATGAGAGAGAGAGAGAGAGAGAGAGAGAGAGAGAGAGAAAGCACGTGTGTGGCGACGATGTGACAACAGAGCTAACAGACTGAGGTCCCAGAGCGCCCCACCCAAACTGCCTTCATAAAATAGAATGACTATAAATACGCAGGAAACAGATTGATTTTATAAATATAATTTTAACAGCTATTACTGGTCTTCCTCAAGACCAACCAACACATCATAAATCATCTCTTTATTATCGCAACACCAGATCTTGCCCGAATTCAACATAGGCAGTAAGTTAGTGACAATGTGGCGGCAAATGAAGGTGTAAGTCATAGGAACTGTAGGTATTAGACTTCAGGTTATTAAGACAATTTCCAAGTCCAAACACATGAAAAGAAATTAATATAAATTTCCAGCGTCTGACTCTAGCCATTCGCCCCAGGAGTTCTGTTATGACTTACCACACCCAATCCTTTCCCATTACCAGTGTCCGAGTGGCATAATTCTGCTGTCAATCAGCTATTTTAGCACCAGACGCTAAAATCTTCCCATGATGATGCATCATACCTAATTCAAAAAGATTAAACTAACCCTACTTTTAAGTATCAGTCTATATATCCATTTCTCTCTCTCTCTCTCTCTCTCTCCAGACATACATACATACATGCATATCTATCTATCTATCTGTCTATCTATCTATCTATCTATATAGGTATGTATATACTGTATGTATATATTACAGAAGCTGAAAAGAGGAAGGAAAAACAGAACACCTTCAATGGCGAGTGGTAGTACATTAGTTACCCGCCCAGCCCAGCCCAGGGGCCATTTTTTCGAATATCCAGTATCGATTGCTTTTGCTTCTAGAACTGGAGTGTCTGGCTCACCTACTGTTGATTTTTTTTTTTTCTTTTAGCCTCCTGAACCCATCCGATAATTCATTAGCACTCATAAAAAATTAAAACTCATGAAATGTATGTGCTTGCCAGTGAAATCTAAACAAAACTAAGCTAAAATTGTCGACAATGATATACCGTTAAATTCGACAACCTAAACGCCTCATGGGGAGTATCTGGGTGAAATATGTTAAAATTAGCGAAAATCAGAAAACAATTTTTGTACGTTCAGACATGCTTTCTGAGCAGCTGTGCCAAGTAATATGACATTTCATCCATTTTGAGGGGAGTTATGGCTATTTTTGTATGATTATCCCAGGAACCTGTCGTAAGAACACTGGCTGAGTATCTTAGTAGTATTTTTCCTCCCCAAATCCCTATTTTCTATTATTTTTTATGATTATTATGATGAAGAGGGGCAACAGAGCAAGGTTTGCTTGTCAAGTGACAATTCTGAACCACAACTGTGAGTACAAGTTATCTTTACTCCTGCATCTTGGTGTTAAAATTTATTATTATTTTTTTTTACTTTGGAGGGAATATCTGTTGACTTATTGCCTTCAAGGTATATGTATATCCTAAGGGGACCAGGTACCAGAGTCTGTTTAGGTATAAATGTATATATATACCACAGAAAGGTCATAACAGCAGCACTACAGTTCATATAACTTAAGACATGAATTTTGAAAAACTAATTTTTCACCCTCAGCAGCTATCTACTTCCTTATTAATAAGCCTAGGATCATGATTATTTGTCAGTTTCTTAAACATTAGTCTGTCTGCGTGAATATTACTTTTGTTTGGTCGCATGTTTGGGGGATGTGGGAAATGTTCAAACTGTCGAGAAAAAAAAAAAAAAAAATATTTTTATTATTCTATTTTGAAAACACTGAAACGTCTATTAAAAGTCTGGGAACATTTTTGCGATGCTCTATTAGAAACTATAGATGGTAATACTTTCAGTAAAATTGATGGAAAATAATAGGACTAGATATATTTTGAAAATTCGCGAAAATCGACAAAAATTTGCGATAAAAAAGTCGCATTATTCCCTCGAAAATGTTATTCAAGAAAAATGAAAACATGTCCACAATACATCACTTGGAGGGTATTATTTATGGTAAATTTCTTTTGCCTCTCCATTTTTATTTTACTATTATTATTATTATTATTTTTGTATTTCACTCAGATTCTCCCCTTAAATGTTCTTAAAGTGACTGTAAATAAATAATGTATTATGAACTAATTCAATGCATGATATGTCTAGTATAAGAATATATATATTTTTGGAAAATTGGTATTAAATTTGTTTATGGAAACATTTTTGTAATGTAGTTTGGACAGAATACCATACGTGGGAATAGAGGTGGGAGTTTCTATTTCTCAGTTGTTTCGAAATAAAAGTGCATCTGTGTTTGTGGAGGGTCAGGGGGTCACGGTCAAAACCTGCCCAAGAGAGATTAGTGCTGCAGTGGCACGGGACTTTGTGTGAAAGATTTGTATGTTGTAGGTTGTACAGCCAAAGAAGCGGTACCTCGTTAGCAACCTCCTCCGCGTTTCGTGTGGTAACACTGTAACCTGTACAACTTCAGGTTATTCGAGTTGGGCTTTGAGATACTATGCCTGAGTGAACCCAGATTCGATTATAGTTTCGCTTCCTGATGAACTAATGTAGTTATCCCGCGTACGAATATGCATTTAACAATATTGCTTAGTATGTTCGATAATCATAGTTCAAGCGGCAAAACTGATCTCAGTAGATTATTTGATGCCGAACATTTGTTCATGTGGCATCTATCATTACAACACGAAGAGTGGATGCACAAAAACAATTATGATGTCGTATCTGGCAATGACTTCCAACTATTCCCAACACATATCAGAGCATTCCGTTGAAGTGATTATTTAAACTTCGCCCCGTAGCCCAACCTGTATCGTTGCAATAAAAAATTAATGTCACATCACCGACTGGGAGTTACTATGTCGGCACACGTCCCGGAAAGACCAATAATTAAGAAGTACTGACCAGCACATTATAAACATTGTGAGGCTTAAAAAAAAAGTGTCATTCACATGAGGCTGCATAATTTTGAAGGCACCTTCTTCGTGATGTGTAATTTTGATGTATGCTACAAAGCAAAGGTGAAATAGAGACACCTCTTTGACATTATTATGGGTTCATTGTTTTGACGCGGTTTGTAAAACAAGTGTGATCTCGATGACCTCGTCAGAAGAACAATTTTCTGTGATGCATTATCTACATCCGATTTTATGACGAATTAGGGGATAAAATACTGTATATTACAGTGGGAATGATACTGTTACAAATAAGACAGTAGTTTATTGCTAAAATAAAGATGAAAGTTATACTCCTGTTAAGCTAAGACTTTCAGATAGACTGGAGCACCATTAGAGTAGGGCAGTACTCCCAAGGTGGATGGAAAGCTGATGACAGGAGAGCTGGAGCTCCCGTTTCATCAGCCCTCGGGACTAGCTCCTGACCATCCCCTTTATTGTACTTTTTCAGTGTTTCAGTAACACAGGCAGTAGGCCAGCATGTTCTCCAATACAAGTTTCTCTGTCAACACCAAACTACATGCACATAACTCACTACACTTCCTATTATTTTATTTTAATGGCATCATTATACCAAGCCTCGGAGTCCCCAGGGAGGGGAAGGACATAAATGCCCCCACCATCCGCCTCTCTCCAGGTGAGGACTCAACCAGTTGCCTGGAACCACTGTCTGACTCACTTCTTCATGTTTTCTGCAACATTTGCTGCCTTTCCTCTATCTTTCTCTCAGTTGAGCACCACCTCTCTTCCTGTAAACCTCACCTTCTCTTCATAACTGAGACTCAGCTGTCTGAGGCAACTGATAGCAAACCCTTTTCTGTATCTCCCTTCTTTCTCTATAGTCATTTCAAAGCCAAAGTGACTGGTCTGTATATCTACACACCGACTTATCTTGCTCTCCTGTTCCTGTACTTGATTCTTCTGAATTATCTAATCTCTGGCTTCGGCTTTCCTGTCATTCTTTGACTAAATATATCTGTTCTGTTTACTTTTCCACTAATTCTACTGTGAAAAATGCTTTGACTATCTTTCTTCTATGATGGAACACAGCCTATCCGTTTCTCCTTTCCCTGAAATCTCCATTCTGAGATATTTCAATGTTCACCACCACCTTTGGCTCTCCTCTCCTTTCACTGACTCAGCTGGTGAACAAGCCCACATCTTTTCTATCCTTAACGACCTAATGTAGCTTGTACAGCACCCTGCCCATATCCCTGACTGCCTTGGAGAGAGTTCTAACATACTTGACCTCTTCCTTACAGCTAATCCTTCTCCTTATGCTGTTAATCTTTCCTCTTCGTTGGACTCCTCCGATCACAACATTATTACCTTAACCTGTCCTATCACGCCAGTACGGCCTGTGGACCCTCCAGAGAAACGTCGGTTGTGGCATCTTGGAGCTGCTGACTGCGAGGCCCTCAGGCAGTACTTTTTTTATTTTCACGGGAGGATTATTGTTTCCATGAACGTGAGCCATCTGAGTGTGCCATGATAATTAAAGAGGGTATTCTCTTGGGAGCTGAAACATCCATTCCTTTCTCATATCCATTGACTAATGCTAAAAAGCTTTGGTTTAATCACGATTGTTCTAATGCCGTCCCCAACAAGAAGAAGGCCTATAAAAGGTACCGGAGCCAAGCCACCCCTGAATCACATCTTTTTTTATGTTACTGCCCAGAATCGTGCTAAGTCTGTTCTTCACTTTTCTAAAATTAATTTCATCCGTACTAAATGGTCTCAACTCTCCAACTCGAATTCTTCCCGCTCGTTCTGGCACCTTGCCAAAAACCTTCCAAACAACTTTACTTCATCATCCTTCCTTCGTCTTTTCTACTCTGATGTTTCTGTAGCAATTTCTCCTACTGATAAAGCAGGCCTCTTCACTGGGACTTTCTCCTCCAATTCCATCTCAGACAATTCCGGTTCTGTTCTACCATCACTTCTGCCCCTCTGAATTCCTCATGGCTGACATTAAAATTTCTTCAACTGATGTATTTTCTGCGATCACTGGCGTCAGTACTAACAAGGCATATGGGCTTGATGAGGTCCCTCCTGTTGTCCTCAAGAACTGTGCTTCTGTGTTTACAGCCTGCCTAGGTAAACTTTCGCGTTTGTCTATCAATTTGTACCTTTCCTTCTTGCTGGAAGTTTGTTCTCATTCAGAGTGTCCCCCAAAAAATTTAAAATTTCAAACCCTCTAACTATCGCCAAATTGTTTTAACATCCTGTGTCTCAAAAGTTTTCGAGTCTATTCTTAACAGAAAAATTTTGAAGCACGTTTCCTGTCACAACCGTCTTTCTGATCGTCAGTATGGGTTCCGGCAGGGACGTTCAACTGGTGATCTTCTCACCTACCTTTCAGACTCCTGGTCATCCTCCTTTCGGGACTTTGGCGAAAGCTTTGCCGTTGCACTTGACATCTCAAAGACTTTCGAACGAGTCTGGCATAAATCTTTAATTTCCAGACTGCCCTGTTATGGTTTTCTATCAGTCTGTCTGTGCCTTCCTCCATAGCTTCCATTCAGGTCGTTCTATAGCTGCTGCTGTAGACGACCACCGTTCTTCTCCTAGATCTATGAACATGGGTGTTCTTCAGGGCTCTGTCCTATTACCAACTCTCTTCCTTTTATTGAATAATGACCATATAATCTGTAAATCTAAGCCTATCCACTCGTACGCTGATGATTCCACCCTTCACATTTCCATTCGGTTACCTCAACATCCATCTCAGCAGTTACTTCAACAAACAAGGGATGAGGCTGTGGCACACCTAATGTCTGACTTGGCTTCGTATATCTGACTGGGGTAAAAGTAATTTTGTTGTTCTTAATGCATCAAAGACTCAGTTCTCACTCCTAGCAACCCGACCATATCTTCCACATGAGTACCCACTAATGTTTAATAATATCCAGCTCAATCTTGCATCATCTTTAAACATACCTGGGGTTTCATTGTCTCGGGATTTATTTTGGAAAGATCATATTACATCTCTTGTAAAATCTGCTTCCAAGATTTTGGGTGTGCAAAGCCGACTCTGTGCCTTCTTTACCCATGCACAGTTGTTGATTTTATACACAGGGTTTATATACCCCTGTATAGAGTACAACTCTCATGTGTGGGGAGGCTGTCCACATACAGCTCCTCTCAATAGGGTGCTTTTCGTCTCATTGACTCGCCTCCTCTTACTGGCTCTCTTCAACCTGTCTCTTCACCGCACTGTTGCGTCTTTGTCTCTTTTCTTTCGCTACTTCAGTGGTCACTGCTTCTCTGAACTGTCTGCTTGCATCCTTCCACCTCGACGACGGGACGTAGCTCCCATCTAGCAACAAAGTCTCATCCCTTTTCTGTTCAACTCTCTAGTACATGAGTTGACCGTTACTGTCAGTCCTTCATTTATGCAACAGGTCAACTCTGCAATTGTCCCCTTCTGTCTGCATTTTGTGCTTCCTATGATCTCCAGTCTTTCAAACGCAGTGTGTCCAGGCATCTTAAAATGAATGGATCTCTCTTTTATATTTCTTTTATTCTTAGAAGGAACGGTTTGCGGGCTTCTAGCCTTTGGTTCCTACTTCTTTGCGTGATAAAAAAAAATCACTTCAGTAGAAATATAGCATTACATGCCTCGTGACAGACACAATATGAATTTCTGCATTATCTTTCGTTTATTGATTTTCGCCAATATATAGGTTAGATATTTCATGTTTCTCCAGAATAATCATATGATACTGAAATATGTAACTACTGTACATCAATGTTGCGTTTTGTGCATTAAGCCATAGATAATATATTCTCTGAATATCTTACACAAAACTTTAGCATTTAACTGTTGGCACTATGATGATCATGCGGTACAGTGCAAGAATTTTTACAATAACTAGATTACATATCATTGTCCGATTTGCATTGTAATGCAAATACTCTCTTTATCATCTCAATCCCTGAATTTCATAGTGTATGCTGTTATTTTAATGTCCAATAACTGTAGAGATAATATCTCTGAATTATTCGTCGTGAACTGTGATTCCAAAACTTGAAGCTTATGAGGTCAGTTTGTCTGCCCAGATTAACATCCATATTAATAATTTCTCCTCTGTAGTCTATCACATATCTGTGAGTGAGGGGGATGTATCAGTGCCATAGCAACCGCTATGTTGTCCAAGTCTTTACAACCTATGCATGGGTGAAAGGGATGTGTCACTGCTGGTGCAAACGCTAGCTTCGCCACGTCTTTACCACATATGCGAAGGTTGAGTAGATGTGTCGTTGCCAATCCGAACGCTAGCCTGGCAACATCTCTACTACATATGTGTGGATTGAGGGGATGTCTCACAGACAGAGCGACAGCTAGCCTGGCCACATCTCCACCACATATGCATGGGTGAAGGGACGTGTCAGTGTTAAATCATATGCCAATCTAGCCATATCTCTGCCACATATGCAAAGATGAGTGAAGGTGATGGTGCCTGATTACTCCTTTAGGTGGTCACGTCTCTATCACATACAAGTTCATGGGTCACCGTACTAGTGCACATACGAATTTCAGAAGGTTTAAGCTTTTGAACGGAGGACATATTCGTGTGTTGGTTCAGTGTACCCCCATGTCCTACTTTTGGTGGCAATAGGACCGGTAGGCCCGTGAGTACGCGTTTACACACACACACACACACACACACACACACACACACACAAAACAATCCAAAGTTAGTCAGAGATTCAGTAGAGATAAACAAATCTATAGTAATCACTGGTACAGAAGAGGAAGAAGTAAAAAACAAGATCACAAGAGACAAAAAGGAGATGGCAAATGTAATGAGCTTACTGAAAGAAGTATCAGAGGAAATCTGTAGTAAAGACATAAAGGAACACAAAAGGTTAGGGAAATACGAGAAAAGCAAGACAAGACCTCTAAAGGTGACTTTCCAGAGTGTAAACACTGTGGAAGAGATACTAAAAAATACAAAGAATCTTATGGAAAAAGAGGAGTTCAAAAATGTATGGATAAAAAGATGCCTAACACAAGAGGAACTGGAATTATTGAAAGAGAAAAGGGAGGAAGCAAAAACAAAAATTGAGGGAAGATCAGAAGAGGAGAAGAAGAAATTTTTTTACAAAGTAATAGGATTACAGGTACGAAAGTGGTACACAAACAGGATGGAAGGAAAAGGAGGAAGGTAGAAGAACAATGTCATGACAAGTATATAAACAAGATGATAAAGTTGATGTACTCAAATGTGGATGGAATGGTATCTAAATTACTAGAGATGAATGATTATGTCAGGGAAAATGAACCACAAATAATATGCCTAACTGAAACAAAATTAACACCAAGGATATCCAATGACATACTAAACTTAGAGGAATACAATATATGGAGAAGAGACAGAAATTTAAAAAAAGGAGGAGGAATTATAATATTAACTAAGAAAAATCTAAAAGTCAAGGAAATAAAACTATATATTCCATCACAAGTAGAACTGATTGCCGTAGAGATCGACACATCTGAAGGTAAAGTAATTGTAGCCAATTTGTACAAGCCACCCAGATCAAACACATGGGAAAGAGACGAATATGAGGACCTGGCAGAGAGTACAATTCAGAGTATAAGATCATTACTACATAAAATGGAAGAGAAATCGGAAAGAATTATACTAACTGGGGACTTCAATACAAATATAAATTGGAATACTCTAGATATAAATAGCCAAGAAAGCTGTTGGGACCAAAACTCCTGGATCTCGTACAAGAGTTTTTCTTAAAGCAACATGTGAGGGAAACCACCAGAAAAAGAGGACTCGATGTACCTTCAGTGCTAGATCTAATATTTACTAGGCAAGAAAATGATATTGACAGTTTAATATATCACCCTCCACTCGGCAAAAGCGATCATGCAGTACTAAATTATAACTTCAGGATAGCATATGACATAGTAAACAGCAATGACAGTTACAAAAAGAGCCTAAACTATAAAAAGGGAAATTATCAAGACCTAAAGAAGTATTTCTTAGAAGCTGATTGGGAAAATGAGCTTAGAGGACAAGATTTAAATGCTGTATATAAAAAATTTTGTGAATTTTATGAAATAGGAGTCCAGAAGTACATCCCACAGCACAAAGAAGCAGATAAAAAAATACAGAAATGGTTCAATATAGAATGTAAAAAATCAAAAGAAAGAAGAGATTTGTTGTGGAATAGATACAGAAGACACAATAGTGAAAGGGCGTATAATAATTACAAACAGGCAAGAAACGACTATACAAGAATAAGGAGAGAAGCCCAAAAACAGTTTGAGGAGGATATAATAAATAAAAGTAGTGATCAACCAAAGCTGTTTTACAGCTATATCGGAAGCAAAACCAAAGTAAAAGATATACAGTAATACAATCCATTACGGACGAGGGAATCACTTATACACAAGAGAAAGATATTTGTGAAGCACTAAATAAGAATTTCCAATTAGTTTTTACAGAAGAAAAAAATTTTGAGAGGGGCTATGTGGAACACGCATGTCCACACATACTACCAGATATACAAATAGCAGAAAAAGTAATACAGGAGGAGTTAAGTAGATTAGACAGAGGAAAAGCAAGTGGTCCTGATGAAATTTCATGTTGGGTATTACGAGAATGTGCAAAGGAGTTAAGTAAACCATTATTTTTAATTTTCAAGAAATCCTTGAGTCAAGGTAAACTACCTTATATTTGGAAAAAAGCAAATATTGTCCCCTTATTCAAGAAAGGAAATAGACAAAATCCACTCAACTACCGACCAGTATCACTGACCAGTGTTGTAAGCAAGGTATTATAAAAACTTATAAGAAAAGCTTGGGAAAATCATCTAGAAGAACACAGTATGATAACAGAAAGACAGTTTGGTTTCAGAAAAGGAAAATCATGTGTTACTAATCTGTTGAGCTACTATGACAGAGTAACAAACACAATACAGGAAAGGGAAGGATGGGTGGACAGTATCTATTTAGATTTCAAGAAAGCTTTTGACACAGTACCACACCAAAGACTTTTATGGAAACTGTACCATCAAGGAGGAATTCGAGGCAAACTGTTTTGTTGGATGCAAGACTTTCTCATAAAAAGAGAAATGAGGACAGTACTAAGAGGAAACTACTCATCATGGAAAGAAGTGACTTGTAGAGTACCACAGGGTTCAGTGCTGGCACCAATCATTTTTTTAGTGTATATAAATGATATAAACAATAACAATGGAAATGAGAGCTATCTAAATATGTTTGCAGATGATGCAAAAATACAAAGGAGAATTACTAACACAGACTCTTGTAAAGAGCTACAAGAAGAATTAAATAAACTTCATGAATGGAGTAGTACATGACAAATGGAATTCAATGTGGACAAGTGCCATGTAATCAAGTTTGGTAAAAGTGGAAAAAGACCTGATTGGGATTATAAGTTAGGAAATAAAACCCTATGCACATAAGAATGAGAGAAAGACCTAGGTGTGATTATCAATAACAGACTATCTCCGGCTGACCACATCAGCGAGAAGGTACGGAACATGTATACACTGCTTGCAAATATGAGAATAGCATTCACATACATAAATGAAGACATGCTAAGAAGGATAATAACATCATTCATTAGACCAACCCTGGAATATGCATCAGTAGTCTGGAGTCCTCATCTTAAAAAGCATATAGACAAGATTGAAAAAGTTCAAAGGGCCGCTACAAGATGGATATCAAGCTTATGGGACCTAAGCTACGAAGAAAGACTAAATAATCTGGAACTACCGACACTACAGGAGAGAAGGAAAAGAGGTGACATGATAATGCTATATAAGTGCATATCAGGAAAGGAGAAAATAGACATAAATGATTACTTAACATATGGAGAAGCATCAGCAAGAGGACACTGCAAAAAACTGCATAAGAAGAGAGGTGATAAAGACGTAAGGAAATTCAGTTTCCCAAACAGAGCAATTGATCAATGGCTTGCACTACCGAATGAAATAGTGTGTGCCAAAACAATTCACAAATTTAAGGATATGTACGATAAATATGGTTTAAGACACGGGACAGTACGAGCTTGACTCATTCCTGTAAAGATACAATTAGGTAAGAACAATTAGGTAGGTAAGAACACACACACACACACACACACACACACACACACACACACACACACACACACACACACACACACACACACACACACACACACACACGCACGCACGCACGCGCGCATGATGCTCCTCACTGCTGCGCATTTTTCGTTGTTTTGCGCAACGAAAATCCCAACCTCTGATTGGTGGAGGTTGGTCCCATTTGTTCCTTGCACGTGTATGAAAACTTCACACCCTCAAGTACGATGACTTTTTTTTTCTCATTATTAGTACGATTTTACTTCGTAGATTTGTTATCGGGGTGTTCGATGATGGTACTGAATAAACCCCTGCCATCTTGAGGTGGTTCGTATCTTATAGAGTATTGCCTGGTGATTGTTAGATAAGTAATATCACGTAATCATGATGAAGGGGACACTTTTATTTTATGGAACATTTATGCCAGGAGTATGATGTTGGATGTCGATTATGGCAACTACAGTCTTAGAATATGGTAATCTTTGGGTATTGAGCCCATGACCTCTTCTCTGTATAGTTTTTATTGTATTAAAAACCTCACACACTGACACTTTGGGTCATAATTAAAATAAGTGGTGCCCATAATTTCTTACCTACCAGCCAAATCCTAGCACATGTGGTAACAACTAACAATATAACGAAACATACACTTTTTTTAAAATCAAATAATCCGTCTCAGTGATGATGAAAGGTTGCCTTGTTAGACTTGCATTACATTGTGCTACCATCCATTATGATGAGAAGATACTTTGACTTTGTTGCATGTAATACGCCGAGAAAACGTCTCTGTCAAATCCAGTTGGCACTTGACTTTGGAAATACGTAGGTGTTTACATTTTCATTGTTGCAGTTTTGTCCAAATGCTTTGAATTTCGATCAAAAGTATATTGACCTGGTTCACCACCACTTCTTTTACATAGAAAATAACTTTTTATTACCTCATTCATTACTCTGAATTTTTCTTTGGTGCTGCTCGGCTAAGGAAAACTTCATGTAATACTCATCTTCTTTCCCAATCTAAACAATGAGTAGCAGTTAGAGATTGACAGGGAGGTTTTTCTCGGCGATCTACATGCAACAAAGTAAAAAAATATTCTCATCATAGTGGATGGTAACACAACATAACAGAAAAGTCTTACGAGGCAACCTTTGATCATCACTGAATCGGAATACTTAGAAAAAAAAAAAATCGTGCAGTTATTTTTCGTTATATAGTAAGTAGTTGCATGTGCTGCGAATCAACTGGTAGATGAGAAGTTATGGGCACCACTTAGTTTAATGACGAGCAGAAGTGTCAGTGCTTGTTGTTTGTAATGAAATAATAACTATATAGAGTACTGGTCATTGGCTCAATATCCAAAGACCACCACATACTAAGACAGTGGTGGCCCTAACCGACATCAAACATGATACTTTTTTCATTAACGTTCCAAAAAATAACAGTGTCATCATGATTACGTGATAATACTTATCCAACAACCACAAGACAATCTTATGTAAGTTACGAATGGCCTCAAGATGGCAGGGGTTTATTCAGCTCTACCGTCGAACACCCCGATAATAAGTCTACCAAGCAAAATCGTACTAATAACGAACAAACAAAATACTAAGACGTCATCGTACTTGAGGGTGTGAAGTCTTAATACATGTGCAAGGAACAAATGGGTCCAACTTCTGGGATTTTAGATGCACGAAGCAACGAAAACTGAGCAGCAGTGAAGAGCATCATACCACCCCAAAGAAACATATGTGTGGATATTGTGTGTATGGAAGGGAAGGAGGGGATTGACTGGTTGTCAGAGTGATTGTGGAAGAGGGTTGGTCAGAGCTGGATACAGCTCTCAAAAACGGTGGTATGATTCTTTGGGGATTTACAAGCATGAACTCTTGATAACTCATTGACAAACCCTCCACAATATATCACCAAATCATCTTTTCATCGAAATGCATTCATGCAAGCATTAACGTAAGATATTTGATACTTATATTTTGCTGTAATATTTCATTTATTATAAATATTATTTGGTCTGCCGATAATATGGGGGCATCCCCTCCCTGCCCAGAATCCGTGCCTGGTGTGTGTGTGTGTGTGTGTGTGTGTGTGTGTGTGTGTGTGTGTGTGTGTGTGTGTGTGTGTTCATTTATGTGCTTGTATGTGTGCATGCGTGCAGGCGTGTGTGCGTAGGTAAATGCCCACTCACGGGCAACCTATTTGGCCTATTGGCACCAAATGCAGGACATGAGGCAAACTAAACCAGTTCACGCATATGGCCCCTTTTGTCCTTTTTAGCTTAAGCCTTCTGAAATTCATACGTGCACTACTACGGTAACCCATAAACTTGTATGAGACAGATGTGACCAGGTAAACGAATAATCGGGCACCATCACTTTCGCTCATCTATGCATATGTGGTAGAAATATGGCGAGATTGGCATGTGACTTGGCACTGACACGTCCCTTAACCCATGCATTTGTGGTAGTGATGTGACTAGCCTAGCTGTCGCTTTGGCTGTAAGACATCCCCTCAACTCACGTATATATGGTAGTGACTTGGCCTGGCTTGCGTCCGCACTGCCACTGACACATCCCCTCACCCACAGATTTGCGGAAGGTCACGGAGAACTTACTGATATAAATACAAATCTAGGCAGACAAACTCAGCTCTTGAGCTTCATGCTTTGGGATCACAGTCCACGACGGAGATTGCAACCTCCGAGTTCAGCGATATTATCCCCACGGTTATCGGACATTAAAATTACACTATATCGTAAAGGACAAGCATAATCTATGAAATTCGGGGATTGAGATGATAATGGGAGTATTTGCACTGGAGTGCAACTAGGACAGTGATACGTAACCTAGTTATTGTAAAAATTCTTTTTGTACCACATGATCATTATGGCGCCAACAGTGAAGCGCTTGAATTTCGTGCAAGATATCGATAGGTCCTAGTACACAAAAGAGTAACACTGATGTAGTTACACATCTCATTTTCATTTTTCAGGAGAAATGTGAAATATCTAACCGTAAACGTATGAAAAAAAAAAAAAAAAAAAAAAAAGATTGATAAAGCAGAAATTTCTGTTCTGTGAAAATGTCGCGGGACACGTAATGTAATATTTCTGCAGAAGAAATCTGGAACTCTTATCTTAATAGAAGTATAACCTCCATCTGTGTTTGAGTAATACACTGCTGTTTTAGTTATAACAATATCATTCCCACGGTAATATATTTTATCCAGTAATACGTCATTAAAACCGATGTAGAGTATGCATCAAAGAAAACTTTTCTTCTGACGAAGTCATTGAAATCACAGTTATTTTACAAAACTCGTCAAAACAATGATTCCATAATAATTTCAAATAGGTGTCCCTTTTTTCACCTTTGTTTTGTGGACTACCTCGAAAATGCACATCATGAAGACATACAATACCGCCTTTATAATAATACAGCCTCATGTGAATGACATTGTTTTTTCAAGCCTCAAAATGTTTATAATGTGCAGGTCAGTACCAGATTAAATGTTAGTTTTCCGGGACGTGTGCCGACATAGCTACTCTCAGTCGGTAATGTGACATTAACGTTTCATACGTAACGTCACTGGTTAGGCTACAGGGAGAAAGTTATAATAATCACTTCAAAAGAATGCTTTGAACTGTGTGGGGAATAGTAGGAAATCGTTGGCAGATACGACATCGAAATCGTTTTTGTGCATGCACTTATCATGTTTTAATTTGAGTGATAGATACTGCATTATGAAAGTATTCTACATCAGAGTAGCTACTGCCGTCAAAGGACTTCCTGCTTGCAGTATCAGTATGATGCGATATACAAAGCAAAATTATGAAGAACGTTTTTCCAAACGGCATAGCTACATTAGTTCATCAGGAAGATAAACTGAATTCGAATTGGGGTTCACTCAGGCATAGTATCTCAAAGCCCAAACCGAGTCACCTGACGTTGTAAAGGTTACAGTGTCACCAAACGAAACGGGGAGGGGTTGGTGTGCGAGGTACCAATTCTTGTATGAGTGACTGTACGTTGCAGGTTCAGTAACCAAAGCAAAATCTGAAATATAAGTGCAAATCGAAACAATAATTGAAGTCATAACACAATTCAATAAAGTAGTAAAGTGCTGACAACAATCCTACTGCTATGGCTGTAGGTTGTTGTTGGTTGGCTTGGTTGTGGTGGCCAGCGTGAAATCACCATCCCATTTGCACTCTTCTTAGGTCAAATGCAGACACAGATAATCACTCGCTGTCATGGGAAGACACAAAGTAAACTTTCTCCACTTACTTACCCTCTAATTTTCTCACCTATTTACATTCTTTGCACTTATTTTCCGACTTACCGGTACACTATATTTTTACTTTCTAACATTTGTCCACATAGTACTATTTACATATTATTTTACTGTTTCTTGCCTAGGCTAAAAACATGCAAGAGGATGATGTTTAGGGAAACGGGGTGGAGGAGGGAGGGGGGCACAGAGACACCTGGCGTCAGTGGCACTGCCAGCTTGTGAGCTACCTCTCGTGCTCGCACCTTTCGGTAGTGGTACAGACATGGTATTGTTGGTGGGCACTCTTCTATGTGCCCTCGACGGTACAGCGGCAGGTATTACTGACACCTTCTCTTGGTAAGGCAACACCGCCCAGTCTTTAGCACCTACTCTGTCAGGCGGGTCATGTACACTATTTCCCTGCCAAAGCGGTGTTAACGTTTGTAGGTCATTTTCCTGGAAAATTTCGTTCAGACAATCATGTACGAACTTTCTCATCGAGATCGTCTTCCCAGTTTTTAGGCAGTAGTAATGATGGGCATTCATAACACACACATCTGCCACGTGGAGGAAGAGTTTCTTCCAGCACTTGACAGAACGGCGAATGTACTCAACACTTCCAGTCTGCGTGTCACTCTTGTCAACCTAGCACATGTTACTACTGTAGCAGAATACTACCTCTGGTTTCTGGGTATGGTGACCAGACGTCCTGATTTTGGCGGGACAGTCTCGATTATTCAACAAATGTCCCGAATTTTGATGTCAGAATATGTCTCGTATTTTCAGAATTTGTCCCGAAATGTCCTGCGTCACTAACGAACGAATAAACTTTGTTAAAATTAAACTACGAAGAATATAATTAGAAAGTCAAGCATTTCTAGAAGCTTTTTTTTATTATTGGTTTAGATCGAACGTGTACAGGACGGGTCTTGGACGAACACTGATCGTGTCCTATTCTTGATCGCTTCTCACGCCAGTCAGCCCATGTCTACGCAACAGGCCAACACAGTGTTGGTCAAGCCTTGTGAGAGTATTACTCGAATGAAACGCTGTGAAAACCAGGAAAGTTAATAGTGTGTTTGAGAGATAACTGCATTGTTGGGAAAATGCCTCAGCGAGAGTGTACTTTCTCAACAGACCCTTTTCTTACAGAATCAAGACAGAAAGTGATGCACAGTGAATGGAATGTAACAGAGTGTTTAGCACTGCACATGGTGGTGACAGTGATATTGCTATGCGTCTAGCATCGCGGAAACACAAAGATGCTGATGCCAGAGCCTCATCTAGCAAAACTATCACTACTTTCTTTAAAGGTGCGTCCTCTAGCAGGAAGGATCTGGAGGTGGCTGCTGTTGAGGGTTTATGAATCTATGATACAGTCAGGGAGAATCAAAGTCCGTTGACTATGCCTCTAAAATATTTCGGAAATGCTTTGAGCCGAAATTTAAATGTGCCAGAACAAAATGCCATACAGTAGTTACCTCTGCCAAGGAGTTTATGCTTTTGCCGGTGCTGGTTGGTTTACTTATCTGTTTGTTTTTCTGTCTGTTAACAGATTTACTCAAACAGTTATGAAGGTTTTTTTATGAAATTTTGAGGAAGGGTTGGCCATGGGCCAAGGAAGAAATTATTAAATTTTGGGTCGGATCCAGATCCGGAGTATCTCACACAATAAATCCAAAAGTTTTCGATGAATTTCAATGAAATTTTGTGGAAACATGGGCCATGGACCCCCCAAAAATGAATAAATAAATTTTGGGATGGATCCAGATCATTTTCTGGCAATGGCATTGGCGGAGGTATGCACTCTCTGTCTGCTTCTTTTTGTATTCCTTTGTTACCTCCGCCAAGGAGTATATGTTTTTGCTGGAGTTTGTTTGTTTGTCTGTCTGTCTGTCCTTTAGCAATGTTGCTGAAAAAGTTATGGACAGAATTTGCTGAAATTTTGTGGGAGGGTGGGCAATAGGCCAACGGGCGGATCCGGATCCGGATCCGGAGTATCCCGTACATTATCTACTAAAGTTCTCAATGATATTCAATGAAATTTTGTGGAAAGGTGGGCCATAGACCATGGAAGAATTGATTAAATTTTGGGGCAGATCAGCATCCGGATCCGGATCCTATATCCACGGATCCGGATCCAGATCTCTTTCAATGGAAATGGCATTGGCGAAGGTATGTGTTCTGGTGCTTTCTAGTTACAAATGTAATTACCCAATTCGGCTTCTCAGAACTGAATAAAGAGTTGAACGAAGCCAATTGTGGAACGATATTAACTGATGCAAGCAACCGTGGAAACACCAATATCTTCGCTGTATTGGTTCGCTTTTTTATGCCCTGTTAAGGAATTCAAGTAAAACTCATTAACTTTCAGTCGCAGCCTGGAGAAATCTAGGATATTGTGATGAGCTACTGAACAGAAATTAGCTTTTTTCTGCGGTGATAAAACAAACTGTAATTTCGGTGGAGTTCAAAATAACGGAGTGAATGACATTTTCAGGAAACAATACTTACTTAAGAAGGGACCTGATTGGTATTAGATGCAGTGCACACATTTTGCATAATGCTCTGCAGACTGGATGCGACTGCTTGCCAGTAGATGTATAAACAGTTGTTAAGAAATACTCATAATTCTATTTGTATACAGTTAGAGTGGAAGACTTGACGGACTCCTGCGATTTTGTGGAAGTTAAATCTAAACAACTACTGTACCGGGGTACAGTAAAACAGGATTGTTATATCTCATGTCTGCTCTCGAGAAACGTCTTAGAATGTTTCCTGACTTAAAGTCATATTTTCTGAGCCAAAGCAAATGCCCTGTTCCTCTTATGACCTTTTTTTAGAACCCTTGTGCTGAAGTCTGGCTTAACTTTGCACACAGTCAGTCAGCCACTTACCATCAAATCATCTCAAGTAATGAGTGGGAAGATGGAACAGAAATTGAGGTTGTGATCACAGTTCTAGCAAGCAGACTTGAAGAAGATGGACTAATTGAATCAGCTAAACTGAAGAAAACAGCTACAGATTTTTATGACCCGTGCATCCAGTACTTAGGTCAGTGGTCAGGACACTTGCAAGGCATTGCTCATATGCAGTGGGCCTCATTAAAGCAAACATCAAAATGATGTTGCTGAAAAGAAACTCTGTGATTCAGGGTCTGATACTGTGTTATTTGACGAGTTTTGTTATGTCAAGAATTATATTACCGAGGAAAAAGTAACAGAATGGAATGCAGTTAAGTTACCTGCAGACCAGTGCTGAGTACAAATGTTCACTCACTTCAAGGACAGAGGTATTGGTTACCAGCCCATGTTAAATCTGGTTCAGTTCGTCCCATGTCTTCCTGGAACAAACTCATCCACCGTATGTGTTTCCTCCCAGATGAACAAAGTGTGGACACATGAAAAGTCACAACTATGAACGTCAACTGGGGCGAAGGCCGCGATTCACTTACTACAGTCACAAGAATCATTTGATGTATCTTGTAAATTAAAACTACATCATAGTACCATAATGTTTGTTTTGTGTGGAAAGTTCTCAAAATTATCTGAATAATACATCCTACTATAATTTTTGTGGGTATTAGAAACAATGGATTTGATACTCCATACTACCATCGTTTTCTGTGGGACTTTCGGTAAATGATTTGAGTGTTACTTTGTACCATCACTTTTTTTCTGGAATTTCTGACATTGTCAAATTGCTACTTGCTACCATAATTTCTGTGTGGAAATTTTATTTATCACTTTGTTACTATATATTATCGTGTTTTGTTGAAAAAACTATATTTGCTCAAAATGTTAGCTTCTACAATCAACTTTTGCTGTAATTTTATATATTGGTGATATTGTAACTGGTCACCATGATTATTCGTGGAAGTTTATTGTAATGGTTTGAATGTTACTTGGTACCATAATTTTTTGTAAAGTTCCCAGTACTGTCAAATTCTTACTTGCTGCTATAATTTTTTTTTTGCAGATTTTTAAAACTGACCAAATTGTTGCTTGGTGTCACCATTTCTTTTGAAAATTCTAATACTGATCAAAATAATACTTGCTGTAATTCATATTTGTTGAAATTTCGAATTCAGATAAGTGAAGGCGTCCATGGGGTGGAATGCTGAATCGAGCCTGAAGGCCAAAGGGAAAGCACTAAAATATGATTAAAGATCTGCAGTTTTCTCTTTGGCTTTCAAGGGGGGCGCGGTAGCACAGTGGTAGCGCGCTGGACTTGTGATCGCGGGATTGCAAGTTCGAGCCTCGCCCGGGCTGTCGTGCCGGGAGGGGTAGCTCCCTCCTGTAACTCTAGCGGGGCTATGTAGTCCAATACAGGGCTTAGCTCGGGGGAACTCCATTTCTCCCCATTTTTTTCTTTGGCTTTCGGGTGCAATTCACCGTTCCACCCCGTGGACGCCTTCACTTGATTTATCAGGGAGAAACGAGTCTCCCTAGTTGTTAGTAAACATGCGGCCATCAACTAAGCCGAAAGAGTTTTTTTGTTTTTTTTTTAAGTTAAAAAGAAACATACTATTGCTCTCGACCACCATTGTTATCGTCTCAGTCCCTTTCCTGACTCTGCACGTCATGTTATTATCAACAAACAAGGCATACCATGTTCGAAGGAAAAAAGTTGTATTTGGGACTTTTTTCTGCTGCCTTTGACCGACTCTCTCTCTCTCTCTCTCTCTCTCTCTCTCTGATAATTGCTGGTACCACAGGAAGGTAAATTTCATAGCAATTCAAAAAGGTACCATATTCCTTAACTGGACTAAGAGCTGGAAAATAAATGCCACCCTGTTCTTGTTGAGATTTTTTTTTTTTTTTTGCAAACAGTGTTTCCATAGCAATTTAAAAATGATACTACATACGATGACTGGTACAGCAGCTGAGAATAAAAAGTTTTGATCCTATTCAAATGGGGAAAATTTGCAAGCCAAATGGGGTAAGGTAACGAAATGTGATTATTTAAGCACATTTGCGCAGGTCTTACAAATCTCCTAATGACATACCTTTTTCGAAAGCACTTTGTTATTTTTCATGAAATACCGTAAATACCGGCTATTTGTCACGCCATACTTCTGATTGGGTCATAAGTTGCTCTAATTGTTAATGTGCATGATTAGGATTTTGTGAAAAGTTTTCTTGTTTCATCGGTTTGTCAAGCCAACTGTCAAACCTTTACTGATTTGTATACATTTTCCTTCTGTTAGTTATTACGAGTGAGTTACGCGCTCGTTCGTTACGCGCTCACAAAGCGCACTTTACAGGTATGTAAATATTTACAGTATGGACAGAAGAACTCTCAATTAGGTTTGGAAATGAGTAGCCCGGCCCAACTAGGGATGGCCCGACCCGATCGTCACGCTTAGCAGTAGCCAATAAATTTACTCCTAGGTGAAATAGAGTTGAAATTCTTTCTGCATGTGATAGTCATTCAATAATTTTTGTTATCAGCTAAAAACTCGCCCATAAAAGCGTAGGAACTCCTCGGAATCTCGAGTTTTCCAAAGGAGTTTTCGGCTCTAATCACTGAATGTTTCAGTTACGAAATCAGATAAAAAAAGATTTTCCCTCGTTACACTGATTTTTTTTTTTACATCATCTCTAGCAATTAAAAAGCGAAGACTCCACCTATAATTTTGCATCAGAGGGAAATTGTGGTAACATGGAGCTCGCTCGTTCGTTACGCGCTCACAAAGCACACTTTACAGGTATGTAAATGTTTACAGTATGGACAGAAGGACTTTCACCGGTATGCATACTCATACGTTTCCTACCGAGCGCTGCTAACACTCATTTTAGCTTTGGCACTTTTTCCATAATGTTTATCCGGGATGCCTTCTCACTTAAACTGAATATAAGTTAGAAAGTTAGCTTAAGCATAATTAAGTCAGATTTCTGTTAATTGTACATCTTGAATATACTAAATTTAGGTTCTTTTGCTCATTCGTTCTTATCTATAAACAACATTCATCTGTAATGTATGCTAAAGTATTTTTTCCTATAATCGTAATACGACATCTTTAACTGGGACTCGTTGCGCCACGATTGTAAATCTTTTACAGTCTGGCCATTGTTTTCACGGTTCAGGACGTTATAGGCCTTCCTTACCCTCAAAAGGTTCCTGAGTTTCCCATGTGACTCCTTTGAGTCTCCACTGAATTCTTCGAGAGATGCATGACTGCTGGCAATTGATGGTAGGCATGACTCCCTCCCTAATCAGCTCATTCTCCTAAAACAAGCCTTGTCTCACAGCGTGTCATTCACCGCACTGTATATCCACATAGCTCTAACTTGAAATATAAACTTGGTGTAGGAATTTATAAAACCTTCCTTGAATACATCAGAGGCAATAGTTCAGGAAAATTGGGAAGCATGGGAAGAGACTGCACATTCTACAGTGTCCCATCCTGTACAACTAAACATCCTTTAACTTTTTTGTCATAAGATCTGTTGCACAAATTGCCGTTTCGTACGACCAGGGCACCTTGAAATTTCCTTTTGACAGTATACACATCTCATCTTCTACTGTCATTTTTACCAAATACTTTATCGCCGCGTACTGATTATTAATGTTAGTATATAAAACGTTACTGTGGTTGTGCCCGGGATCGAGGGCAGGGTTTTTGACGGGTAGAAGTACTGGAGAGGCAACCAATGAGGTTGAACTTTAGTCACGTGCCGACCAATCCTATTTGAAGATCTGAGTCATGTGGCACCTAGGTCAAGATGTGTCTCTTCAATGTCAGATGTGAATTCAGTTCAAAAATGGCTGCTCCGTGTGGTGGTTGCAGCTATAACTACTGGGATTTCGTGAAGCGTTTTTACAAGGAGGACAATGTAGTGCTCGATTTTTTTTTTTTTTTTTTTATCGCATGGAGTTCTACCAACATACGTTGACTGTCCAAAGTGCAAATTGCCCTCAATTTACCGAAAAGACAAACATGTGTGATACTGTGGAAGCTTACCCTTCTCATTCCGAGAAAGTGATAACTGCTATCTGCCCCCAACTCCATTCAGTCAAGGAGACTCCGACATCCAAGAACCGCAACCATCGACTTTGGAATAATAAGGTAAGATTTACATATTTTCAAGCATAGGTTACGTTAGGTTAGTTATGCGATTGGGACGGTTATTATCGGGGACGTTGGGGGACGGAGCCCCCCGAATTAGGAATGTTATTCTGGTGTTTTTATGTTGATTCGATCGATTTTGGCTTTCAGATTTATTGCAGATTTTCCGTTTCTGCCGTGCTCCTCCCACCCAAAACGCCCGATTCTCCACCGGTCCCCCATTATCGTGGACTGGGAGGGGTAATTCTATAACGGTTTATTTGCGACAGAACTGAGGTTCAAAATCGATCGAATCACAACAAAAAACACCAGACAAGTAATTTTCATTTTAAAGTTCGATGGTTGTACGAAGCGGCAAATTTACCAATCTGTTTTCCAAGAACAAGATGATTGGCAAGACTGTGCACCCTCCTTGTCTTTCTTGCAAAAGACATCACAGTAACGATAAGGGATGGATCATAAGTATATTTTGCGAATCAGAGCAATGAGTTGCTGCTTCCATGACACAAAGTGAGTGATGGATAATAATCCCTCTTGTGGGTAATTAGAAACTTGTTTCATAGGCATAGACAAGCCTTTTTTTTAATCATATAGGTTGGATTGCATTAGCCGGGGTGACTGATTGCTCAGTGTCACCGACTGCCAAGCTGTATGTCCGTTACCCCCAGGGTTCGAATCCTGGCGCGGGCAACTGGAGTCACTCGATTCAGTCCACCATTCATCGGTTGGTAGGAACAAAATAACATTTAAGGGAGGTACCTGTGGTAACCTGGACAATACAGTGGCCTTCTACTGTAAATTGTATTCCAGGATATTGTGTGAAAAACTCACCACAGGATCAAAGAACTAATTTTCGGAGATGAGCACCGCAGCTAAGGGCCTCGTGGCGTCTGGCCACACCTGTACGTTTTAACTTTTTGACTGATACTCATTTTGTTGTTGGCTTACTTCATCCTTAACCCTTCGTTAGTCCTGTGGGGTATTCAAACGTGGTTAGTCAGTGGGGTGTTACAACACCCCATTACAAAAATACGTGTAGTGTTACTAATATGTAAAATATATTCATATTGCCGCTTCAGCATTTCTGTGCAATCACTAAAGAGTGAATGCCTTGTAGGTGGTGTTTATTAATTTATATTAATGTAATACAATAAACCATAAAATCAGTAAACAAATAACAAATGGACACATTTGTCAGGTAAATACGCACAGGAAAATACATTTTGTGAATTTTAAAATCAGTATAATGATAAACAATATGCAAAAATAAGATTTAAAAAAAAAAATCTATATCAATATGATCTAAATGGTTAGTTTAATGAGGTGACTGAACACCCCAGAATGGGAGGAGGGAGTGCGCCTCTCTGTCAGTACAGCAGAGGCAGGACTAAACCAATCCACATGCTCCAGTGTTGCCACACTTTTAGATGGGAATTATCGTACCGGCCCCTCAAAATTATCGATTTTTCGCTGGAATTATCGTACTCATTATTTTTTAAAATAGTGTTTAAGAATCTGATGTTGTCTACTGTATGATAAAACGGTCGCCGATGCCTTGGTTATTTACTGAAAACTTACCCATTACAATTATCTTCATAAGAAACGTAGTTTAGTAAGGTACTGACGTAAACTCAGGTGTATATTTATCACTTTATTTTGCATTAGAATTAAAGCATACCATGAAAATCTCGTAATGATAATATTACGATAGTATAATCATGTCCTTTATTACAAGAATAAAACTTCAAGGAAAAGAAAGAGCCTTAGTGCCAATCTAGAGAATCACTCTGACTAGCAACAGAATGCAGTCCATAGAACTTAGATAATTCATAGAAATGTGCTTACTCTTGCAGGTAATAACTCAGTAAGACCATAAATAAAATATTTTCAGTGATGACCATCACATTAGCCCTTCAGATCCTCATCTGTCCAATTGTTGAACAACTGTGCATGATTAGCTATGCGTGCCACAAAATTTACTGCCATGCTAGCTTTCAACCCAAAACTATCGTACAAACAGTACGATAATATAAAATGGTATCGTACATGGTACCAGAGGCAATATTATCGTAGTATAAGATAATTATCGTACGTGTGGGAACTCTGACATGCTCCCTCCCCTCACTGAATCAGGAGAGAACTGGAACGGAGAGAAATATTCGAATTACCGGCTAGGAAGTATGACCTAAAAAAAAAAAAATAGGGTGCCAAAACATCCCACCTAACTAACGAAGGGTTACGTACTAATATCCCACTCCCAATGCAACTACATCTCAATGTCCATATTTCCCGTAATTTCGTTTCTGCGATACTTTAAGACACCATTGCCAGTTGCTGCCAACAAATTCTCACAGCATTCATAAAACAGCTGAAAACACACACACACACACAGACACACACACACACACACACACACACTTCTATATATATATATATATATATATATATATATATATATATATATATATATATATATATATATATATATATTTCACTCTGCATGGAATGCACAGAACTTTCCGTGATATCATGCATACATGGTGTGCCAGTGAATGGAATTATCATGTGGCATCATTAGCTTTCCACAGTACATCCTGATTTGATGGAGTCTCATGCAATACGTTATGGTGACAACAGGAAGGATATTCCATTACATATATGTGGGCATATCAAAGTCTACCAAGAGTAACAATTTGGGAAATGATACTCCATTTATACTTCTACCCCTAGATATACTGAAATTCAAACATGGATTATCAGCATTACTAGATCACTGTTACAACCAATGTGCCACACAAGTTCAGTGCCATATGATCAATTCAACTCAATAAATTAAAACTGAGAAAAATGAATCTTTACCCATTATTTCAAATGTCAACATTTCCGTCTTCACAAATCTTCAGTACTATTGCTACTATGTATTTTAACAAATATAAATATATGTAAGTACCAATATATATCTACAGTATATCTATATATATATATATATATATCAGCCATTAAAAGTCCACTGCTGAACAATGGCCTCCCCCAACCATCTTTTCGAATTCCTTGACCGAGTCAATCTCTGCAACGTTTTCCCTGTAAATTTCTCTATTTCATTCCTCCACCTCCTGTCTGGCCTTTTCCTGCTCCGCTTACAATCTGTGTCCAGTTAGTCTGCCTCTTGCTCCGTCGGTTATCTCTTTTTCTTGATAAATGGCCTGCCCACCTCCATGTCTTTTCTTTTATAACTTCTATTATCTATATATATATATATATATATATATAGATATATATATATATATATATATATATAGATATATATACTAGCAGGGGTAACCAGCATTGCCCTAGCCAAAAAGGTGAATATTCTAATCCTATTTTTTCCAGTTCAATCTTTCTTCTCCAGAAAGACCATGTATACCCACTGAAATAATTATCGGCACCCCATGGTCCAATACCCTTTGCAGCTTCCACCCGCACATACGCGATAATAGCTGGTACATCTGTGTCTCCCCCTCCCTCTGTATCTCTGCTCCCCCCCTCCCCATCTTCCTCTCTCTCTCTCTTTTTATCTCTTTCGCAAAATATAGTATAATCCCCGTAGCTTCTTGTGTGTATATTGAATAATTCATTGCAAAGGACATAATGCACAAAGAAAAGTTTCAAAGCATTATTCACTACGCCTAGGTAATGTAGAATTCAAAGTTCTATTAATCTGCTTGGCATCCATTGCATCTGAAGCTACCAGATAGGAATTTCAGACACGTTGAGATCCAGCGACAACCACCATTTAGCATTTGAAGAATGGGTGATGGCAAACTCAGCTAAACCCAGCCGCTTCCAAAGAACTATACTAAAGTATTATATTTCTGAGCTGCCTCATGTTCTTTTTGTTTTATCTCAACATCCTTCCCTTTCAAGAGTTTAAAATTGTATTATTCCCTCCTCTGTACTAGTCTTTAACATCGGTCTCTCTTATCAGCCGTTTTCTTTTAATGTTCAGTCGTTTCATACTACAGTATATTAGTTTCGTATTTTTATTGAAAAACTCATGTAACTGGAGCCAAGTCTTTTATAGGGCCTGTCTTTTACCCTTATTCACACCGATGATCCTACATCCCAGCCAACGGTAGCACTAGAATTGTATTAATCAATTATACCATGTATTGTTTTAACCAGGGACAGATCGGCAATCTGTCAACCATTAATATCAAGGCATGCCAAGAAAATTCACCACTTCAATATGGTACTATCCACAAATATTTTATTGGAAAATAAGATGAGTCGTAGTATTGTCTATTAATAATGCCATTATGGTACAGGAGATAACATACAATATTACAAATATTCTGCTATATTAAATGAATGAACTTCACCTGTAGATACGAGCTCATTGCATTTGCTCTAAATGAAAGTTTCATCGTTTTATGTACGTCCTCGACCCATTAGCTCCCAGAGTTCCTGTGCGAGGAATTTTGCTGGAAGGGTGCCAGGCGTCCCGCTCTTCGCCAGTCGGCTCATGATCGCGAAACTCGTAGGTCCGTACTCCGGGGTTCCCTTCTTTGTAAAATTTTGAGAATGACCAGTTCCGCCCTGTGTTGAGGACACTGGGCACAAATGGGTTAAAGAAACTGATAGCTTTGTCAGTGTTAAACTAATTAGCTCCCAGAGTTCCTGTGTGAAGGATTTTGCTGGAAGGGTGCCGGGCGTGCAGCCCTCATGTCGGCTCAGTCGAGAAAATTGTAGCTCCCTACTCCGGGGTTCCATTCTTTATAAAATTTTGAGGATGCCCAGTTCCGTCCTATATTGAGGACACTGGGCGTAAATGGGTTAACTTGAAACTGTTACATTCCAAAACACCCTCAGGCCCACTAAATCAAATTCTGTAGCAATAAAAAGGCGTGTTGTATATCAGTCTTCTGTAAGCAATCAGCCCACTGAAAAACACACTTTAGTTTAAATAATAGCTCAAGATAACGCACCCACGGCATTTTCATATATCTATCTATATATATATATATATATATATATAGAGATATATATATATATATATATACAGTATATAGGGAATGTGAAGGTTGGTGAAGTAGTTGGTGAGTGGGGTGTGCCTGCAGAGATGAATGAGAATGGCAGTGCTTTAGTGGACATTTGTACCGAGAGGGGGTTGGTGACAGCCAGTGACCTCTTCAGGCACAAAGTGATCCATAGGTATACGTGGCGAGTGATGAGAAGGGTGGGTGGTGAACTGAATGAACAGAAGACAATTATTATATGTGTGTGGATGACAGGATGAGAAGGCGGATAGAGGATGCAAGAGTATATAAAGGTTGGGGGAGTGGAATTTCTGACCACCACCAAGTGGTGGTCAAAATCAAGGTCAAAATGAAATGGAGAAATAGAAGAAGCGAAGGACAGGAGGAAGTAATACATACAAGGAGAGTGGAAAGGTTACAAGAGGATGGAAAAAAGGCAAAATATAAGAGGGAGGTGGAGGAGCGATTAGGTAAATATGAATTGGAGCAAATGGGGGACGTGGATGGTGTGTGCAAGATAGTCACAGAAGAAATCTGTGCAGCATGAAAGGTGGTGTGTGGGGTGAAGAGAAGACAAAAGGGGGTACAGGAAACAGCATGGTGGAATGAAGAGGTGAGAGAGGCTGTGTCACAAAAGAGGAAAGCATATAATGAGAGGATGAGAAACAGGGGCATGGAAGAAGTTAAAAGACGGAACAGAGTTATTTTGTAGAGAGGAAGAGAGAGGTGAAAAGATTCATAAGAGTAAGAAGAGAGTGGATGAGGAATTTGGAAAGGAATTTGAGTGTAAAGTGGAGTAAATGTAACAACATGTTCTGGAAAGAGGTAAAGAGAGTTACACAGGGTGCCAAAGAAGTTAGTTGGGGAGTGAATGAGAGAAATGGTAGATTATTAGAGGAAAAGGGAGAAAAAGTGAGCAGATGGAGAGAACATTTTAAGGAATTGTTGAAAATAAAGAATGAAAGTAATGTGAGTGTAAGTGGCTGGGAAATGGCTGGGAGACAGAGGGATGTGAGAAGAGAAGAAATCAGTAGAATGGAAGCTGTGGAAGAAATGAAGAGTGTTAAAATGGGGAAAGCCCCAGGAATTGATGGAGTGTGTGGTGAAATGCTGAAGCACTGGGGAGAGATAGTAGTAGAAAGGATGTTGAAGATGTGCAGCTTGGCCTAGGAGGAAGGTAGAGTACCAGAGGATTGGAAGACAAGTATAATTATTCCCCCGTACAAAGGAAAAAGAAGTATGTGGTAATCTTACGGGCATTTGTCATCTAAGTGTAATTGGAAAAGTATATGGTAGGATACTTATTGACAGAGTTAGGGAAATAACAGAGGAATTAGTTGGAGAAAAACAGGGAGGTTTTAGGAAGGAAAGAGGCTGTGTAGACCAGATATTCATTATTAGATCTTTAGTGGAAAAGTTTCTAGAGAAGGTCAAGAGGTTGTATGCAGCCCTCATGGATTTGGAGAAAGCATATGACATGGTGGATAGACAAGGATTGTGGAAAGTATTAAGAATATATGGAGTAGAAGGGAAGTTGTTGCATGCCGTTAAGAGTATTTATGAGGGTGCTAAGGCTGCAGTGCGTGTAGATAGTGAACTGAACGAATTTTTCTATTTGAAGGGTGAATTAAAACAGGGATGTGTCATTTCTCCATGGTTGTTCAATCTGTACATTGATGGGGTTATAAAAGAGATTCAGGGTAGGGCAGTGGATGTTGCAGTGGCCCTTGTGAGTGAGGACAGTGTTTGGAAACTCCCTGTACTGTTGTTTGCAGATAATGTTGTGTTGTTAAGTGAAGACGAAAGGCAGCTGCAAGGCTTGGTGGATGAGTTTGGGAGAGTGTGTAAGAAAAGGAATCTAAAGGTTAATGTCGGGAAGAGTAAAGTTATGGTCTTCGAGAGAAGTGAAGTCAGTGAATGTACAGTGAGGTTTTATCAGGAGGAAATGGAAAATGTGAGTGTGTTTAAGTACTTGGGTAGTATGATGAGTAAAGATCGAAGTTTAGAGGGCGAAGTGCTTGAAAGGATACAACAAGGAAGAAAGGTTCAGGTTCTTTGAAAGCAATGATAAGAAACAGGAAAGTGAGAATGGAAGTGAAAAAGTTACTACATGACAGAATTGTGATACCAACTCTAACGTATGGAAGTGAAGCTTGGACCTTGTTGGAAGGACAGAAGTCAAGAGTGACAGCAGTGTAAATGAGTCATTTGGGAGGAGCATGTGGAGTCACATTGAGAGACAGCCTGACAAATAACGAAGTGATGGAGCGTTGTGGTGTGGATATGGATATGATAGGAAGAGTTAAGAGAAACACACTGAGGCTCTTTGACCAGGTGGAGAACATGGAGATTGAGAGACTGACGAGGAGAGTGTATGTGAGTGAAGTGAAGGGGAGGAGAGGGAGGGGAAGGCCAAGGATGAGATGAAGGGATGGAGTGGAGAGGTATATGAGAGAGGAGTGTGTGAGCTGGGAGCAGGGCAGTGAAATGGAGGGGGATAGGGCGACATGGAGGCGATTTGTTTTGGGGCATCCCTTACGGAATTAAGGGGTCTGGCAATATACAGTATATATATATATATATATATATATATATATATATATATATATATATATATATATCATGTCATCAGCCATTTGTGTGTCCACTGCAGGACCGGCCTATTCCGACCGAAGTCGGGACGGTTCAGCCAATGTATCTCTACCAAGTGGCTTAGGCTGTCTGGTAGAGATTGTATGTAGGGTGAGAAGTGCTTGTAAGTGTAATTGTAGTGTTGGAGTGGCTTTGGATGTGTGTGTAGTCTGCGAACCAAGCGTAATCGGCCTGCGCAAGCCGACTGGGTGCAAGCATACTTTATAGTAAGCGACACTGGTTCAACCACAGCACCCCTTGTGTCCGCCAATGCAGTACGTGGCCGGGTGAACACTCCCAAAGTTTATTACCCTGGTGGGGCGCCAACCCTGGCTCACCTGTGTACGAAACGCACACTCTACCACTGTGCCACAGAGGCTCTCTCTCTCTCTCTATATATATATATAGTACTCTAAGTGGTGTTTTCAGCGTGCTAGAAATTGCAATTTCCGCCCAAAAATGGCAATGCTGCCAATGACACACTATGACTACGGACGTAGTAGGGTTCATATTGAAAATGGCTTCGGGTTCTTTCGTAACACTTCTTAGACAGCGGTTTATTCTGTATATTACACATCATCATCCACGTTTACAACTTTTATGAAAACTATGTTAATACATAAAGCATTTAACCCCTCCGTGGCCGAAGGCCCGGAATTTTCCGTGCACGCCAGGCCGACACCAGGGCCATATTTTGAAGTTTTGAAAACCGATTTTTTTTTTTTTTTTTGCCATAATGAAGAGAAAGTTCAATTGCACCTAACAGTACAAATCCCAGCTTCCTGGACGCATTTGTGGCTTGCAATGGAGCGCGGAAGTTGCAGAAATATCGGCAACCGATATCGCCGCCCAGGGGCCTGCCGCAACGCAACTGGGCAAGTGTTGTTATTTTTTATTTTTACCTCCCAAAACAATACGAATGGTGCTGAAATGTTGTGGATATATGAGATATGATGATATCGAATGAGTTCAGTACATAATCTGTTAGGAATGGCTGAAAAAAAAAAAATGTTAGATTTTTTCACCTTTTTGATATATGTTTATGGTAGTTTCGAGTTATTTTTTACGTTATCGTTGTGCCCATGCTTGGAAAAGGGAGCGAAAGAGTTGAATTTTAGGTCCTAAATTAGAAAACTGCACGTCCTCCAAGGATAGACTCTGCCACAGGAGAATAAAGTGGAGGGTCAGATCCGATTAGCAATGCGAAAGTTGAGTCGCAACTTCGAGCTCCCACACCACAAGCATGGCTAAAAATAGAAACGTAATGCGGTTTCAAAAGTCTAATTATTACGAATACAGATACAAAGCAGAAATAAGTGTACAGACGGGGGAAACGTATTTTTTCCGTAATAACATGTTCATCTTTCTCATTTTTCGTTCATCTTTATCATTTTACCTTGTTATTTTCCCAATATATATTGCTGTCTCGTTAACAGGGTGGTTGAATGTGTTTTGCAAGGGAGGAAAAAGATATTTTCTGTCTGGGTCGAGATAATGGGTGTAACTGTGTTTTTTAAGCATGGCCACGAGCGAAAAAATCGTACATCCACTCATCATGACAGCAGGTGGTGAACTGACAGATGATATTTAAGAGGGTGAAGTCAAGGTCAGTCTCATGTCCCAGGTTTTCGTTCACTTCCCGAAGGTTTTCACAGTTTTCTACAAGTTGCACTGCATCAAATGATCCAAACCATTACAGGAAACCTAAGCAAATAGGTAAAGATACCAAGACAAAAATTTATTTTTCACTTATCATGTCTTTTTTTTTGTGTGCCTGTATTACTTCATGATGGTAAACAGGTGGTTGTGTGTGTTTTGCAAGAGAGGACAAAGATGATCTGTTCTGCCTGGGTCGAGATAATGGGTGTAGTTGTGCTTGTTTAGGCATGGCTAGGAGTGAAAAATCGACAATCAACTCATCACAGCAGCAGGCTTTGAACTGCTTGATGAGGTGTATGGGAGTGTAGTGTAGGTCAGTGTGAAGACGTTCAGAAAGTTCGTTCACTTCCCAAAAATTTTTGCAGTTTTTTATAGGCCACGCTCAAACGATGCCTGTGGCCATTGATCGGCTAAACGTCATTCGGCGCCGGCGGCCACGGAGGGGTTAAGTACCGTTAAAACTGTGATAATTATTATGTAAAACAAATAGTTCAGTAAGAGGTGATACGAAACCTTCGATGCAACTATGCATACGGGTCTAACAGCAGATCAGGGATACCAACGTGGCACATTTCAGATCTCTCGTCCGGTGTGTCAAATTTTATCACACTAAAAGAATGGTGATAATGTATTTAGAGGTTGTACAGTCACTCAGAAAAGAAACGGACCCCCCTTGGCCAGAGCTGCAATATCTCGTGGCAATCCGAGTCTGGTAACACTGTGGCCGCCATTGGGGGGAGTGTTAGGGGATCAGAGGCGGTGTCTGAGCGTGGGAGGCAGGTCTACACGACTTACTGCTCAGATCATGTTTCATTTCATGTAGTACGTAATCGAAAACAAGAGGGGATCATAGTTAAATAAATAACGTTACATTAACATTTGTAATTAAAGACTGTTGTAACTCCACTTATCTGAGAACAAATTTCATATACTCATAAGATACAAACGTTAAATCCCTATGATTCACACCAATACGAGAGTTAAGTGGACTACTGGCAGGCCTGGTGACAGCTCACTTGAATCTCTTGGCATGCCATCATTGGAAGATTATTTCAAATGGTATATTATATTAATATATATGCATTAAGCAATGCAACATACAATATATAATATGAACATTATGTATCAGCGATCTAACCAAACTATGTTTAATGAGACTAAACCATTCATATGCATACGCGTCCATGGTTTCGGTCAGAGCTGTGAGAGTCCTCGAAGTCGATGAGAAATGCTGAATTGCCTAGGTCGGCAGTATCTTCTCATCTCATACGTTGCGGGGTAAGGAGGTGTGGAGATGCTGGAAAACTTCTGCTACACCTGCCCCAATCTGTCTGCCTTAGCTGGACTTATTCAGTGTTTCATGAAAACAGAGAGTAATCCAGCATGCTCTTCCAGACATTTTTTCATTTACTATCTGCACAACACTTACATACACATTGCACATCACTAAACTTTACTGAAAATATTTTGGAGTGAACCAAGGCCACCCCGGACCATAAATTCCCCACCGGTGGCCCTTCCTATATGGGGACGGCTTCGTTTGCGGGCACTTTTGTGCTTTTGTCCTTCCTTCTGAGAAGTAAATAATAATTATGTTACTCTTAATATGGCTTTACACTACCATTTAAGGTCTCAGCTTATTTTAGTGGGCAACATAATGAAATAAATAGGTTTAATGTATTTATTATTACTTTTATTGATATTACTATTTACAGTATTGAAAAATACCATAGTCATGCCGACACTTACATATGCATCCAAGACCTGGACTAGGAATAGGGCACAAAAGTCTAGAATACGAGCAGTGGAAATGGGCTATCTTAAGCCCTAGTCACACAGCAGGTACGACTTGTCGCAAACCTGAAAATCACAAAACCAGTCCCCGACCACGGAGGTCTCTGAGCAGTCGTGCCACCGATCAGCTACCGGTGGTCATCCAGTGTTCGTCCAGTGTCCGTCCAGTGGGTGGCCGAACAGCGACCATGGCCAGGTACACACAGGTCAAGACACCGACGGGTGGCCGGCTGGTCATCGGCAGGCCTCTGACAAACGGCGGCCGGTCTGCGTCCTGTTGCAGTTTAGACCGACACTAGCCGCAGATTGGCCGGCGGCTGGTCTTGGTCCAGCCCACCACCTATTGCTCGACCACTCGCTGGCTGGACGGCGGCCGGACTTCAACCACCACCCCAGACAGGAGGCTTGTGGACGGCGGCTGCCGCAGTCCAGTTGTTGCCTTGATGGAGTGCAGACGGCCACCACACACAGCGGGTGGCGACCGGGCTCCATCCGGATGGCAGCCACCTCTTAAAAATCAGGTGTCGCCGACCAGTCGCAGTCTGTAAGCCAGCCAGACACAGTCCAGCCGCCCACTGGGCGGCTTCCATGCCACGACATCGGTGGTCGCGGGGAGGTTTTTCGTGCAGCACGAAAAACCTCAGGATGATTTTTTGGTCGCCATGGTGGCCAGTGGCTAGACCATGACATATAAAGACCAGTCGTAAACCTCACCAAAACCACCCACGACTTGCAGGTCGCAGGTGGTTTATGGAAGGCGTACCTGCAATGTGACTGGGGTCTTAGAGGGTCATGTGGCTTGATGAGATGGGATGGGGTGAGGATTGAAAGTGTCTGTGAGTGATGAGGGTTGAGTGAGACAGGAATTGGCATTGAGTGTGGGGTGGTGGAGAGGGCGAAGCATAATAAACCGAGGTGGTTTGGAATTGGGGAAAGCCCCAGGAATTGATGGAGTGTGTGGTGAAATCCTAAAGTATGGGGGAGAGATAGTAGTAGAATGGATGTGGAAAATGTGCAGATTGCCCTGGGAGGAAGGTAGAGTCTCGGAGGATTGGAAGTCAGGTATAATTATTCCCTTGTACAAATGAAAAGGGGAAAAAGAAGTGTGTGGTAATCATAGGGGCATCTGTCTTCTTAGTATAATAGGAAAAGTGTATGGTAGGATACTTATTGACAGAGTTAGAGAAAGAACAGAGGAATTAGTTGGAGAAGAACAGGGAGGCTTTAGGAAAGGAAGAGGTTGTGTAGATCAGATATTCATTCTTAGATCTTTAGTGGAAAAGTTTCTAGAGAAAGGAAAGAAGTTGTATGTGGCTTTCATGGATTTGGAGAAAGCATATGACAGGGTGGATAGACAAGGATTGTGGAAAGTATTAAGAGTATATGGAGTAGATGGGAAGTTGTTGAATGCTGTGAAGAGTATGTATGATGGTGCTAAGGCTGCAGTGCGTGTGGATGGTGAACTGAGTGAATTTTCCTCTTTGAAGGTTGGGTTGAAACAGGGATGTGTCATGTCTCCATGGTTGTTCAATCTGTACATGGATGGGGTAATAAAAGAGGTACAAGGTGAGAGAGGGTAGTGTTTGGAAACTCCCTGTACTGTTGTTTGCAGATGATACTGTGTTGTTGAGTGAAGACGAAGGAGAGCTGCAAGGCTTGGTGGATGAGTTTGGGAGAGTGTGTAAGAAACGGAATCTAAAGGTGAATGTGGGGAAGAGTAAAGTGATGGTCTTTGAGAGAGGTGAAGTCAGTGAATGTACAGCGAGGTTTGATGGTGAGGAATTGGAAAATGTGAGTACATGTAAGTACTTGGGTAGTGTGATGAGTAAGGATGGAGGTTTGGAGGGTAAAGTGCTTGAAAGAGTACAGCAGGGAAGAAAGGTTGCTGGTTCCTTGAAAGCAGTGATAAGAAGTAGGGAGGTGAGCATAGAAGTGAAAAAGTTACTACTTGACAACAGTATTGTGATACCAACTCTAACGTATGGAAGTGAAGCTTGGACGTTGCTGGAAGGACACAAGTCAAGAGTGAGAGCAGTGGAAATGAGTTATTTAAGAGGAGCCTGTGGAGTCATATGGAGAGACAGGCTAACAAATGAGAATATAAAGGAGCGTTATGGTGTGGATGTGGATGTGATAGGAAACGTTAGGAGGAATACACTGAGGTGGTTTGGCCATGTGGAGAGGATGGAGGGTGAAAGACTGACGAAGAGAGTGTATGTGAGTGAGGTGGAGGGGGGAAGAGGGAGGGGGAGGCCGAGGATGAGATGGAGGGATGGGGTGGAGAGGTATATGAGAGAGGGGTGTGTGAGTTGGGAGCGGGGCAGTGAAATGGCGGGGGACAGGGCGACGTGGAGGCGATTTGTTTGTGGCCACACCGAACGGGATTGAGGCGTCTGGCAATAGATAGATAGATAGATAGGTTTGGACATGTGGTAGAACACAAGATGGGGAGTTTGCAAGGAAGGTGTATGGGAGTGAAGTCGAGGGTCCTGGTGCGAAGGGCAGACTGCCAGTCAATTGGGTGAACAGGGTGGAGTAGTATGTGAGGGAGAAAGGTGTGACAGGAGTAGGGGGTTGGGCTTTATCGAATAAAGAACAGGGAGAGATGGAGATTCTTCTGCCGTGGCCACTCCCTTGGAGGAAGTTCCCGGAGGGAGCGAGGCTTCAGAGCTACAAATAGATAGATGGATACTTAAGTATATAACCATTGCTATTTTGCAGAATGAACCAGCCTGGAAGAGTGCACCCCCAAAGAGCACATAGACCTACAGGACGTGTCAATAGACCCAAAGTTATCACAAAAAGTGGTGTTATCATAGGTATGCAAGACGCTGGCATGTCTATAAAAGCCATTCCCGGGAAACTGGATCAAGTATAAACACCGTGAGAAGGTGGATACGGCGTTGGGATGAGGAGGGCACCCTTACTACCTGCCCTAGAAGTGGTCGTCCACGAATATTAGCTCCAGAAGATGATCAACGCAAAGGCCTCACACATCAGCTGTTGACATCACTCAGGAATTAGACCTACCATGCCATCTGGAAACAATGAGGCGGCATGTGAATGAGGCAGGCATTTACTGTTCCGTCCCTGCTAGAAAGGAAGCAGTGTCTGTGGAACACAGAACTGCATGACTTGCATTTGCCAGACGTTATACACAAGAGGCATATGATGCAGAATTTTGGAACAGTGTAATTTGGACGGATGAAAAGTCTTCTCGACGACTGCTGCCAAGGCTCGTGTATGTTGAAGACCACCAAACACAAGACATGTGAAGGAAAACATTCAGGAGCGGTGCATGAGTAGCTGCAGCAGTGTTTCTTTTCACGGATGGATGTGGGCAGGAGGACTTGGGGATCTCACACCCACTGAGGGTAACCTTACAGCGGCGAAATATGTTGACATTTTGATTGGAATATTGCCTTCTATTCGAGAGAGGGTAATTAGATTTGTCCATGATAGATCACCAATTCATATGAGCCAAGTGGTAAGGCAATGGTTCGGAGAACATCCAGAATCTGTGAGTTATAGAATGGCCAAGCAAGGGTTGTGATATTACTGTTATAGAGAATGTTTGGGCAATGATGGTCAGGACACAGGATATCCGGGATGCGAGGAACAGAGAAAATATCAAAAATCATGCCATTGCAGAATAGGAGAATATAAGACGTATTCCAAACTATTGTCAACATCTAGTAGATTCTGTTCCTAGTAGGTTACATGCAATCATAAAAGCTAATGGAGGGTGGGCGAAATATTAGGTGTTTGGACATTAAATAATTAGATAACTGCAGGAGTCTAAAAACGGTATGCTACTAATGTTCATAACAAAGTAAATCGTATATTGCTGTAAGGGGAAGTAACGTGTTTTTTGTTTGTTGTTTATGTTTACTATGTTACAAATACTGTATACACCTAACATATGTTATTCACTAATTGACGCCGTTCATAATGAACTGCTATGAAAATAATTAATCACATTTTTTTTATAGATAATAGTACACCATAGTTTTTTGAATGATATTAGGATTATAATGTGTAAATTTGATATTGTCCTAAATAAACTAAAAACGTAAATCGATATTATTTTCCTCTGTCTACACATTCCTGCTGTATCATACACACAAATTACACAACCATGTGGAATGAAAATGCCGTCAGTGTGACTGATATGAGTGGGTAAGTTGTAACCATTTAAAACATACATATAATCCTCCTTAAAGACAATTTAAAGGTTTTAAGTGGATAAATAGTTGCAATGTTACGTGGGTAGTAAGGTTGCTTTTATCCTACGATATTTTGAGACATGACAGTCCATGGATTATAAATATCTAATTACACGTACCCCTTGGGTTCGATTTAGTTATGACAAAATGAAACATGATCTGAGCAGTATGTCGTGTAGACCCGCCTCCCACCCTCCTACACCGCCTCTGACTCCCTAACACTCCCCCCAAACGTCGGCCACAGTGTTACCAGACTCGGACTGTCACGAGATACTGCAGCTCTGGCCAAGGGGGGTCCGTTTCTTTTATGAGTGACTGTACCTCTTATGCTTTTGAAGAGAGATGATAAGAGGTTCTATTTCAGCTTTCTCAGACTAATGGAAAGTATTTGTGGAGGCGGTGGCTCAGTCGGTAGAAAGGTGGCCTGCAGTCCTACCAGACCCAGGTTCAAATCGCCGCTGGGGCAGGGAACAGTTTAAGGATTTGAATTTCACAAAAACAGACTTTACTGATCTACCAGAAGAACCGCCGACATGTCATAAAAATACCCACGCTAATATCAATACGCGAGTCCTGTATGAGACAGCCCTAGCATGTATTCAATATGGACGGTGGGTGTTAACGCCGAAGTGGTGACATGTAGAGGTGTATGGTATGTAGGAAGACTACTGGGCCTTGGGAGCAGGCTGTGAAGCCTATGCCCAGAGTCGGACACATAAAAAAAGAAAAAAAAACTTGTTTACTATTACCTATCTATCTATATACCTAGGCTGCTTCCCCCAAGGAAAGGGAGGTAGCCGAGAGAGGACGGCACACTCCCCATTACTCATCCATTCAAACACATTCATTCGCATCTTAGCCCCAAAGGGGAGAAGGAACAGATCCTCACCACATCACACCGCACAAGGGTCAACTGCGCAGTGCAATCAGTGACATCCACAGCAGGGCCCGACAGCAGAGCTGGTTTACCCCTGCCACATCATAATAGACCTATCCCTTTACCTGCACCTGACCTGAGTAGCTGATCAGACCAAATGCAGGAGAATATCCCCTCAGGGCTGCGTCATCATTTATTCATTCACAGTTTCTCTCCATTTATTTCTGTCACTCACAGCCTCTCTTCCTTGCTCAACAGACATCCCTCTCGCATCCAGCGCTCTCTTCACACTGTCCATCCATCCTATTTGTGGTCTCCCTTTCAGCCTTACACCTCTCACATCAGATCTAGTTACCTTTTTCACCAATCGCTCATTATCCATTCTCTCCATATGCCCAAACCATCCCAACACCCTCTGCCTAACTCTACCAGCCATCTCCCGAACAACTCCAGTTCTCCTTTGCACTTCATCATTTTGCACTCGATCCATACGCGTCACTCCACACATACTCCTCAGACACCTCATCTCCATTACATTCAACCTTTTCCTCTCTGCTACACCCATATTCCATGTTTCAGCCCCATATAACACAGTCGGTACCACAACACCCTCATACAGTCTTCTCTTTACATCTATTCTAAGCGAACGACATCTAAACACTTTTTTCATTCCTCCCAGCACCTTACCTACTTCATTCATTCTAAACTTCACTTCTGCATCTATTCTTCCATCCACAGCAAAATTTGACCCTAAATAATCAAAACACTCTACCTCCTCAAGCAACTTACCATTCAGAACTATATTCATTCTCCTGCCATCTACCAACCTTGTACATTTCATCACTTTACTCTTATTCTCATTTACTTTCAATTTTCTCCTATCACACACCCTTCCAAACTCCTCTACCAACTGTCTCAATCTCTCCTCTGAATCAGCAACCAGTGCAGTATCATCTGCAAACAGTGACATTAAATGGTCTCAGACTGCTGACCTCAAATGACCTCGGAGGTCAACCTCACATAGCCTATGTCCGAACTGGAGGTCATGTGAGTCTCCATGCAAAAAATTGGGCTGCTGGGTCCAGTCGTTCGAGCGTGTATTACCGGTGACCTCAAATAACGTCCGACTAGTAACCTTAAATGACTCGGAGGTCAACCTCACATAGCCTATGTCAGAATAAGAGGTCATGTGATACTCCTCTCCGAAAAATTGTGCTGCAAGGGTACCCGGCGTTGCCAGGGCCAAAAAGGCGAACACTCTACTGATGACCTCAGATCATCCAGATCTGAATTTTGACCCTCCTAAAGCCATTCTTGGGTCACCCTGATTCAGAATATATATGGGTCAGGGGTTTCTGGCCCATGGTTTGGGGGTGATTATAGGACAAACAAACAAGCAATGCGGCTTTTATATATCACCGTCTATCTATCTATCTATTTATCTGCTTATCTATCTATCTATCTATCTATATATATCTATATATATACCTATATATATATCCCATTGGAGCCTGGTGTCCAGAATACTGGACAGAACTGGGATTTATCAAGTCTTTATAAAGTAGGGAACCCCCGGGTAGGGACCTACGAGCTTCTCGACTATGAGCCGATAGGCGGAGGGCGGTACACTTAGTACCCACCAAATTGCCATGCCTCGCCCAGCATCCCCGGGATCCAATGGGATATATATATATATATATATATATATATATATATATATATATATATATATATATATATATATATATGCATAGAGAGAGAGAGACTATATATATATATATATATATATATATATATGTATAAGAGAGTGAGACTGTATATATATATATATATATATATATATATATATATATATATATATATATATATATATATATATATATATATATTGCATTTTATGCAGGAAAGAAGAACCAAAAGTTAGGTGTAATCAAGATTGTTCTAGTTGGGATTAAAAAAACAAAGACAAACCACGACCCGTTCATTTCTAGACACGTAGATACATTTCATTTAAAAGACTGGAGGTCATAAGCAGAAGGAAATACAGACAGAGGTAGACAGATTCAGAGGTGACCCATTGCATATATGAAGAACTGGAATTATCAGTTTACTCTTGCATTAGAGAGTTTAATGGAAAAGGGGAGAGAGTTTGGTTGTATGCGCCCACTGTTATCGTGGGAGGGATGCAAGCAGATAATTCAGAAAACCAATGACCATTGAAGTAGCAATAAAAAAAGAGATAAAGACGCAACAAAGAGGTGAAGAGACAGAAGTTTAGGGGACTCTGTAAGAAGGGGAGGAGGAGGAGGAGATTTAATGAGCAAAAAGCCGTTGACTCCGCCCTATCGAGAAAAGTTTTATGTGGGGGAGCCCCCCGACACCTTAAAGCTGCTCTCCACACATCCCGTTTATGATGCAAATAGCTATGAGAGGAGAGAGAACGCACGGTGTCAGCTATGTAACACTATTATCTTGGAATCACTGTTCACAAGAGAGGTAATACAATCTTTCCATGATAAATCCCTAGAGAATGAAACTTCAAGTATGCTCACAGATGATGCAAGATTTAGGTGACAAAGATAAAGGTGGGGACAGACGTCGAGAGGCGGTTAGCAGTGGTGCTCATATCCTTAATATAGGTCTTTGAGTCTGTGACAGGCTTTTCACCTAATATCCTGGGACACATGGGCACTGCCTCATCCAGGTTATCACAGGTGCCTAGTCTTGGTGTTGCCCTTGATAATAATTTTACCTACCAATCTAAGAAGTGTGGGTAGAAACCTGAGTCAAATAATGTCAGCTGCCCACACTTAGATCTGAGCTCTAGATGTGCAGATTGGCCTAGCAGGAAGGTAGAGTCCCGGAGGATTGGAAGTCAGGTATAATAATTCCCCTGTACAAAAGAAAAAGGGAAAAAGAAGTATGGGGTAATCTTAAGGGCATTTGTCTTCTTAGTGTAATAGGAAGAGTATATGGTAGGATACTTATTGACCGAGTTAAGGAAATAAAAGAGGAATTAGTTGGAGAACAACAGGGAGGTTTTAGGAAGGGAAGAGGTTGTGTAGAAGAGATATTCATTATTAGATCTTTAGTGACTTCACAGTCACTGTTGCTGACCACTCAGCTACTGCAACACAGGACTGAGTTGGAAGTTAGTAAATATTAAAGGATATTCCGGTGGAAGGTTTTGGTGGGTCAAAAATGCAGGAATTGAGTTATTGACGCAAATAAAACAGCAAGGTTACTTTTACCTCAATCAGAGATATGATCCACATCAGATATTAGGTATAACTTAGCCTCATCCATTGGTTGTTGAAGAAGCAGCTTTGATGGACGCAGCAAGAAGCAAATGGAAAGATGAATAGTGGAGTATCGGCATAGGTTCCAGCAAATCCTGTGGACCGTCCCATGAAGCGACGGCTGTGAAGCACTAGAGCTTCTGAGTGGAAGGACCTCAGGCAGCACATCTTTGATTGTCCTTGGAATGATCATTGCTTCCATGGCAGAGAGCCATGTGAGTGTGCTTCGCACATTGTGGAGGTTATTCTCTCGGGCAAGGAAGTATACATTCCTTTCTCTTATCCTGTGACAAGTTAAAAAAAAAAAAAATGGTTTAATCACGCATGTTCAAATGCTGCCCACAACAAAGAGAAAGCCTACGAAAGATACCGAAGTCAACCCATCCCAGAATCTCATCTCTTTTATGTCTCTGCCTGGAATCGTTTTACAGTAAGTACGTTCTTTGCTATGCTGAAAATAATATATTTCGTAATAAATGCTCTGAATTTTTTAACTCAAATTCTTTCTGCTCCTTCTTACCCCTAGCCAAAAACCTTTCTAACAACACTTCATCATCCCTCATCCTCTTTTCCACTCTGATGGTTCTGTAACTGTTTCTGCTACTAACAAACTAGAATTCTTCACTCAGACTTTCTCCTCTCATTCCACCTTAGATGATTAGAGTGATGTTCCTCTATCATTGCCCCCCTCTGACTTCCTCATGGTTGACACCGAATTTTTTTAAATTAATATATTTTCTGCCATCACTGGCCTCAGCATTAACAAGGCATATGGGCCTGGAGGGGTCCCTCCCATTGTCTTCAAGAAATGTGCTTTTTGTTAACACCCTGCCTAGGTAAACTCTTTTATCTTTCGTTGTTAATTTCTATCTTTCTTATTTGCTGGAAGTTTACTCTCATTCAGCCTGTCCCAAAGAAAAGTGACCATTCCCAGCCTTCGATCAATCTCCCAGTTGCTTTAACACCCCATATTTGTAAAGTATTTCAACCTATTTTAAATAAATTATAAAGCATCTTTCCTATCACAGCCTTCTTTCCAATCGTCAGTATGGGTTCCACCGGGGATGCTTCACTGGCAATCTTCTCACCTTCCCATCAGACTCCTGCCTCCTTTTGGGATTTTCGCGAAACCTTTGCTATTGCGCTTGACATCTCTAAGGCTTTCAGTCGAGTCTAGTATAAATCTTTAATTTCCAACTTTCTTCCTGTGGTTTCTAGCTCTGTGTCTGTGCCTTCATCTCTGGCTACCCTTTTGGTCATTCAGTAGCTGCCGTTGTTGGTGGCCATTGTTCTTTTCCTAGAGTCTAGATCCATCAATAACGGTGTTCCTCAGGGCTCTGTCCTATCACTAACTTTCTTCCTTGTATTTAACAACGACCTTCTAAACCATACATCTAACCCTATCCACTCATACACTGATGACTCCACCCTTCATATTTCCATCCACTTTTTACAACATTCATCTCAACAGTTACTTCAACAAACACGAGATGAGGCAATGGCACACTTAATGCCTGACTTGGCTCGTATTTCAGATTAGGGTGAAAGTAACCTTGTTGTTTTTATTGCACCGAAAACTAAGTTCTTACATCTTTCAACCCGTCAAAATCTACCTCTCAATTTTAACAGCATCCGAACCAATCGTGCATCGTCCTTGAACATACTTGGGGTTTCATTCTCTCGGGATTTATCTTGGAAAGATCATATTGCCTCGCTTGTAAAATCTGCTTCGAGGAGATATGGTGTGCTAACGCATCTCCATGTCTTCTTTACCCCTGCACAGTTGTTGACTTTATACAGCGGGTTTTATTTGCCTATATATAGAGTGGGGAAGCTCTCCACATACAGCCCCACTGAAAAAGGTGGACTCAGAGGCTTTTCATCTAATTAACGCTTCTTCTCTTATCGGCTTCCTTCAACCTCCATCTCTTTGCCGCATTGTTGTTTCTTTACTTCTTTTTCTATCGCTAATGGAATGGTCACTATCCCTCTGAACTGTTTGCTTGCATTCCTCCATCACTACGGCGGGCACATAGCGCCCATCTAGCAGCAAACTCTCATCCCTTTTCTGTCCAGCTCTCTAATGCAAGAGTTAAAGGTTGCTTCCAGTCCTTCATGTATGCAACAGGTCACCATGGGAACTGACTTGTTCTGTCCGCATTTCGCACTGTCTATGGCCTCCAGTCTTAGAAATGCAATGTGTCTGTGCATCTCAAAATGAACAGGTCTAGAATTTGGCTCTGTATTATCTTGTTTTAATATTTTCTTGGAGGTAACAGTCGTGCAGACTACTAGCCTTTGGTTCCTTCTCCCTTGCATTTAACAAAATATGAGTAGATAGGGTTAGATCTACAGTACATTTTAGAGAGTCAATGATGATTAGAAGGAAGAGAGTTGGTGATGGGATAGATCCCTGAGGAACACCACTGTTGGTACTTCTTTGATCAAATCAGTGACTGTCTACATCGGCAGCTGCAGAACAACCAAAAATGAAGCTACAGATGAAGGCACAGTTAAACGGATAGAAACCATAAAACGACAGTTTAGGAATTAAAGGTTTATGCCACACTGGATTGAAAGCTTTATATATATATATATATATATATATATATATATATATATATATATATATATATATATATATATATATATATATATATATATATATATATATATATATCATCATCATCATCATCCGTTTGAGTATCCACTGCAGGACCGGCCTATCCCGACCGAATTCGGGGCGATACAGCCAATGTATCTCTACCAAGTGGCTTAGGCTGTCTGGTAGAGATTGTATGTAGGGTGAGAAGTGCTTGTAAGTGTAACTGTTGTGTTGGAGTGGCTTTGGATGTGTGAACCAAGTGTAATCGGCCCGCGCAAGGCGACTGGATGCAAGCATACTTTACAGTAAGTGACACTGGTTCAACCACAGCACTCCTTGTGTCCGCCAATTCAGTACGTGGCCGGGTGAACACTCCCAAAGTTTATTACCTTGGCGGGGCGCGAACCCTGTCCTACCCGTATACGAAATGCACACTCTACCACTGTACCACAGAGGCTCCATATATATATATATATATATATATATATATATATGTGTGTGTGTGTGTGTGTGTGGTAGGTGGGGGGGGGCCCATCATCTACCCACTTAGTGTAGTGGTAGGCCTACTTTGCGTTTAGGGTAGCTCTACACTGAGTGGCAAGCCAAATGATATCCTGTAAACTAGAAAATCATTGACAACTCTGGATGGTAACTTTAAAACCAACCAAGACTTGTTCCCTACGTGACAACAAGAGGGGTGGCAGGGGGTTAGTGCCCCTCCATGGAAAACAACTGATTACAAATACGAACGAGAAACCTTTGACCAGGACTGACCAACAGCTGACGACTAAGGACCGAACAATGAAAATGGTACGGACTGCGACATGGAATGTAAGGGGTGCAATGATATGGTGAGAGAGAGAGAGAGAGAGAGAGAGAGAGAGAGAGAGAGAGAGAGAGAGAGAGAGAGAGAGAGAGAGATTGTCCAGGTACTTGAGGATGCAAAAGTGGATGTATGTGGATTAACTGAAACTAAATGGAGGGGGGGGTTTAGAGTGTGAGAGAATGGGAGCATGGATGGGGTACAGTATATGCGCGGAAGTAAATAAGAATGAGATGGCAAAAGAAGGAATGTGTATTGTTGTAACAGATGGAAGGAGAATATAAGAGAGTATGGATCTGCTGGCTCAAGGATGGTGTGGGTAAGATTGAAAGTTGGACTACAAATGTGGGCAATTGCATGCATGTATGTATGCACCAATGCAAGATCGTGCAAGTAGAGTAAGAGAAGAGTTCTGGACAAATATGGAAGCATGCATGGAAAAGTTTGAAAGGAATGAGAGAGTGTTTTTGACTGGAGATATGAATGGAAAAGTAGGGAATATGAAGGTGGATGGAGTAGCAGGTGAATGGGGTGTGCCTGCAGAGATGGTTGAGAATGGCAGTGCTTTAGTGCACATTTGTGCCGGGAAAGGGTTGATAATAGCCAATACCCTCTTCAGACAAGATGATCCACAGGTACATGCGGCACGTAATGAGAAGGGTGGGTATTGAACTGAATGAATGGAAGGCAATGATTGTTTATGTGTGTGTGGATGATAGGATGAGAAGGTGTGTAATGAATGCAAAAGCATACAGAAGTTGGGGGAGTGGACTTTCTGACCACCACTAGCTGGTTGTGAAAATGAAGGTCCAAATGAAATGGAGGAAGAGAAGAAGGGAAGGACAGGAGGAAGTAGTTCATACAAGGAACCCCCTCTACAATGATCTCTTTCCTGGGGGAATTGATGTGTTTGTTTTTTCTTGGCTTTCGCTCCCACAGTGTTCACAGTGTACGACAGTGGCGTGTGTAGATAGTATACGACAGTGATGTTAGAGATTACTGTGCACTAGTGACGGAAGTAGCAGGCGAAAAGTAAGCGACAGTGACGTGTAATTCACGAAAGTGATGTGGTAAAGTAATATGTGCGACAGTGACGTCTTTAAATTTACGACAGACCTGTATATATTTATGATAGTGACGTGATGTATATTTATGATTGCTGTGTGTATGTAGTATTTGTTACTATTTACTTAGAAAAGAAGTCTTACATATAAATGGATAAATTATTTTTTCTGTAATTGGCATCGACAGAAAATAACTGCCTCTTCAAATGCTATTTTCAGTGTCAGAAATATGAAAGAAATTTGTAGAAAAATATGTGATTTTAGCACAGTAAATGATAAGCCCACCAAGTTATAATAGTACTGTAAAAGAAAGTGGGAAAAATTACGACATTGACATGCACATATTTTACGTCAGGGACGTGTATATATAGTATTTAAAGAAAAAAATTTAGAAACAAGCCTTACATATAAGTGGAAAAGTGAGTTCTTCAGTGAAGAGCGTGGATAGAACATTAGTGCCTGTTTATACATTGTTTTCGTAAAATAAGAAATACGAGACGGCGGTGTGTGGAGGCTCTCTGTGCTGTTCTTTGCAGATGATTCAGTGTTGTTGACTGAAGACAAAGGGGAGCTACAAGGCTTGATGAATGAGTGTGGGAGAGTGTGTGGGAAGCGGAGTCTAGGGGTAAATGTAAGGAAAAGTAAAGTTGTGGTCTTCGAGAGAAGTGAAGTCACTGGATGTACAGTGAGGCTGGATGAGGAGGAAATGGAGAATGTGAGTGCGTTCAAATGCTTGGGTAGTGTGATGAGTAAGGATGGAAGATTAGAGGGTGAGGTGCTTGAAAGGGTGCAGCAGGGAGGAAAGGTTCCTGGTTCCTTGAATGCAGCGACAAGAAACAGGGAAGTGAGCATGGAAGTAAAAAAGTCACTGCATGACAGTATTTTGATACTAACTCTAATGTATGGAAGTGAAGCTTGGACTTTGCTGGAGGGGCACGGTCACGAGTGGGAGAAGTGGAAATGAGTTGAGAGGAGCATATGGAGTTACATGGAGAGAATGACTGACCAGTAAGGAAGTGAATGAGCGTTGTGGTGTGGATGTGGATGTGATAGGAAGCGTTAGGAGAAACACAATGAGGTGGTTTGGCCGTGTGGAAAGGAAGGAGAGCGGGAGGCTGACGGGGAGAGTGTGTGTGGGGGAGGGGGAGGGGGAGGCCGAGGATGAGAGGACGGGATGGAGTGAAAAGGTATATAAGAGAGGCGTGTGTGAGCTGGGAGCGGGGCAATGGAATGGCGCGGGACAAGGCGACGTGGAGGCGATTTGTTTGTGGTCGCCCCTTACGGGATTGACCCGTCAGGCAATAGACAGATAGACAGAAGAAATAAGAAAAAGAAAATCATGGAACAATATATGTTTAGCCCGGTAAGTGATACTCGCACAAAGTTATAATAATGTAGTAAGACAAAAAAAAGAGGGATTTATGAAAAAGTTATGATTTTCATCCAGAGATTATTTATATTCGTAAGATTATTACCCCCTGCACACCATCGGCCAGAGGGTCACTCTGACGTGGCTTCAGAAAACGGGCGAAATGGTACACACCAGATGTACGGGGTGACTGAAACATGCTTCATGGCTAGAGAATGTGTCGAGAGGCAGCGCGACAACAAGGAACAGCAATGTCCTGCAGCCAGACTAGGCAGTAACTGCCCGCACTCTAAGCCTGTCTCTGTTTGAGGGAAAAATTTACTTCTATTTTTCATTTCTCTGAACCTCACCCTCCACCTAGCGGCCTGGAGAAAATTGCATTAGAAAGATGGGTTGGTGAGTATTGTGGTTACTAATCGATTGTTCTAAGTGGTGAGATTGGTGAGATATGAGTGTGTGAATATGACTGAATTTTCTTAATTGTAGCATTTTCACCCATGATGAGATGAGACTCTTGCTTTAAACTCCCTGAAGGACTCGAATTAAGGAGGGTTTGTGTGTAGAAGCTGTCGCATTATATTTATGAAAGAATAATAATACTTTGAATTTTAGTAACAAATAATATGGTAGCACTGTGAGCTTCTGATACATGTCTGAAACATTATGAGCATATTGACGCAAGTGAATGGAGTTTTACCACAATAATCACACTGCAACCACTCTCTCCTCCCCCACCAATACACCCATACTTTTCGTACAGACGCATTCCCATTCCTTCACTTCGGTATTTTCTGTGAAAGTAACACTGTATTTTCTTTTTTCGACGGAGCGTCTACCATGCGAGAGAGTGTTTACTGTCGTCTCTCCACTATAGAATGGAACCTGGCTTTCAGTGCGGCAAATTCCAATTACTACCTTCTCCCGAACATCTTCAAGTAAAAGCGGGATGTTGAGATTAGCTAATCAGAATGTAGAATTATTGAATGAGGACAGACGAATACTGTACATTGAGATGGCACACACACACACACACACACACACACACACACACACACACACACACACAAGCTGCCGGATAAAAGTGTTTCAAATTAAAATTGAGTGCTTGCATATATTATAGAACTGACGAAGAGAGTGCAACAGTATAATGGCGAGAGAGAAGAAAGCGAGTGTTTTAGAGGATGAGGGAGGCAGAGTCGCCTGTGGGCTAATCGCCTCCATCCCCTCCGTCTTAGTCAGCACTTGTCTACAGTATAAGTTTCCAGGAGGGAACAAGGTTTTCGAGATGCTGATGGTGATGATGATGATGATGATGATTGTGTATGAGTTGTGTTTGGGTTAAAGTCTATGTGGCAAATACAATAGACCTGATTAAGTATATAAATTTATCTAACACATTTATTAGTCATGCAACCTTAATAAGAGGTAACATATTTTTAAGGGTATGACTAACCTCTCCCTCCTCCGTCCCTCATGCTACGAGTATGAAAGTGAGTTTAGGCGAGAGAAAAATTGGGATGTGAGAATGTCGGACAGAGCTTAGAGTGACTTAACAGTGAATGGTAAACATTAGAGCGAGAGAGAATTTCAGTGAGGCTGATGAATATCGAGTGAAACAGTGATGGAAAGTGTGATTTACGGGGTAGGTATGACAGTGTGAGCCTAATTGGCTGCAGATCAGTGAATGTAGGTGGATGTAAAATGAATGCGAATGGGAGTGTGAAAATCGGCAAGATTACAGTAAGAATAACAATGAGCATGAGCGACACAGTAGGAGTGAGAGAGGAGTAGGTAAAGAGTGAGTGTAACTGGGGAGAGAATGAGTGATGAGAGTGTAAAAGTGAGGATGCACAACTCTAGATAAGAGTGGGTGCCTGTGAAAGTCAATGTAGAAATTGGTATGAGTTGTTATGTTTGCAAGTGTAAGTGAGAGAAAGCCATATGTGGCTGAGATTGGACTAGAATAAGACTGAGTGAGTGAGTGAAAGTATAAGAGTGAGGGTGAATGAATTTAGATGAGAGTGAGTAAATGTGAGTGTAAGTGATGAGAAAGGAAGTGAGAGAGTGAATAAGAAGTAATAAGGGAACTAAGAAACTGTTCGACGAAGTGGGTGTGAGTGAGACTGAATGCAAGCTTATCAGGATGTAGAGTTTTTGAATGAGGACAGACGAATACATTCAGATGGCACACACACACACACACACACACACACACACACACACACACACACACACACACACACACACACACACACACACACACACACACACACACACACACACACACACACACACACACACGCAAGCCATTATCCATTCCTCCACTAAAATCTTCAGATGACAACATTACAAATGACCCGCATGGGAAAGCAGATATCTTTGCCAGTACATTTGCCAGAAATTCTACCATAGAGGAAGTCAGCCAGAATGTCCCAATACTAGAACTTGACTCCCCCGACATTGTTCCACTCAAAATTCAGAGATGACACGTAAAATCCATCCTAGACACTTTACCTACCAAAAACAAAGCTCCAGGACCAGACGGAATTCCCCCAATTGTTCTGAAGAAATGTTCCTCAGAACTTACCTCTGTTATAGCTAAATTATTCAGACTATGCATACGTACTTTTTCATTCCCTAATTCGTGGAAAGAAGCCAATATCCACCCAATTCCAATGAAAGGAAGTTCCTCTGACCCCTCTGATTACAGACCAATAGCTGTCACATCTCTTGGTAAAGTGTTTGAAATTATAATAAATAAGCACATAGTTAATCATCTTGAATCCAATAACTTAATTAGCGATAGGCAAGATGGTCTTCGCCACGAAAGATCCATCATTGTCATACTCATTCTCCTGACTCATACCATCCATCAATCGATCAACTTACACGAAGAAACTCATGCAGTAGCCCTTGATATTTCTAAAGCTTTCGACAGCGTATGGCACCTTTCCCTGCTGTCCAAACTCCCTTGCTATGGACTAACGTCTTTTGTTCCTCTGCTTTCCTCATATCTGAGCAACAGAAAAATAGGAGTAAAAGTAGATGATAGATATTCCTATTTCCACTCAATTAACACTGGTGTGCCACAGGTATATATATATATCCATCCACCATACAATCCTACGTTGCACCATGAGGAGCGTAGGAGCCCGGGGCTAGGCAGTTGGTCCTGGCATTGAAGATGAGAGTGACCAGCCTCACTCATCCCTGGGTGGCATTACGTGAGCAATAAACCCCAACCATCCCTTGGATATAAACCTTCACCGGCTCAATCCGATTGGAGCACAATAATTACCCACTAAACCACCAGGCGCCAAAATTTGGTTATATGGTTACCACCCAGCGTAGTAAATGGTTTCCTGGTGTACAGAAAACCATTTGGCTTGTATATATATATATATATATATATATATATATATATATATATATATATATATATGTATACTGTATATATCCTATTGGTTTACTCAATTCCTGTGTAAGGGATTTTGCTGGAATGGCGCTAGGCTTACCTATCTCCGCCTGTCGGCTCAAAGTCCCGAAGCTCAAAAGTCCCCACCCCGGGGTTCCCTTCTTTATCAAATTTTGAAAATGCCCAGTTCCGTCTTGTATTGAGGACACTGAGTGGAAATAGGTTTTATATCTATCTATCTATCTATCTATCTATCTATTGCCAGACGCCTCAATCCCGTTTGGGGTGGCCACAAACAAATCGCCTCCAAGTCGCCCTGTCCCCCGCCATTTCACTCCCCTGCTCCCAACTCACACCCCCCTCTCTCATATACCTCTCCACCCCATCTCTCCATCTCATCCTCGGCCTCCCCCTCCCTCTTTCCCCCTCCACCTCACTCACATACACTCTCTTCGTCAGTCTTTCACCCTCCATCCTCTCCACATGGCCAAACCACCTCAGTGTGTTCCTCATAATATATATATATATATATATATATATATATATATATATATATATATATATATATTGTGGAAGGTGGAGGTGCTCACCATCCACTCACTCGATATAGTGGTGCTGTCGGGTGTCTGCCCTTTCCTCTCCTCCATCCTTAATTCCTTCTATCCTCTTCTTTCTGCCTTTCCTTCATTCTTTCCTTGTCCATCTGCCTACTGGTAACTTTACACTCCCTCTTCTGTATTTCTTTCCTTCATTTTTTCCTCTTCCTTCTGCCTGTGGGTGACTCTACACTGAGTGACACGCCAAATGGTTTCCTGTACATCAGGAAACCATTTACTACACTGTGTGGTAACCATATAACCAAATTTTGGCGCCTGGTGATTCAGTGGGTAATTATTGCTCTCCAATCGGATTGAGCCGGTGAAGGTTTATATCCAAGGGATGGTTGGGGTTGATTGCTCATGTAATGCCACTCAGGGATGAGTGAAGCTGGTCACTCTCATCTTAAATGTCGGGACCAACTGCCTAGCCCCGGGCTCCTACGCTCCTCATGAGGCAATGTAGGATTGGATGACGGATGATGGATATATATATATATATATATATATATATATATATATATATATATATATATATATATATATATATATATATATATATATATATATATATATATATATATATATATATATATATATATATATATATATATATGTATATATATATATATCCCATTGGAGCCCGGCGTCTGGAATATTGGACAGAACCGGGAACCCCCGGGTAGGGACCTATAAGCTTCGCGACTATGAGCCGATAGGCGGAGAGCGGTACGCTCACTGCCCTCCCAACGCCGTGACTCACCCAGCACCCATGGGATCCAATGGATTATATATATATATATATATATATATATATATATATATATATATATAGAGAGAGAGAGAGAGAGAGAGAGAGAGAGAGAGAGAGAGATAGACAGATAGATAGATAGATAGATAGATATAGATATATATGTATACACAATATATATATATATATATATATATATATATATATATATATATATATATATATATATATATATATATATATATATATGGTAGGATGCACTAATCTACTCATTCTATCCTCCAACCAAGAACTCCTGGGTGCATAAGACACACTAAAATTTAAATAGTGCAAAGTCTTCTTGCGTTAGCAGGGATAGAATATTAGAGTTGTGCTGACCATGAAAGGCTTAATGTTATCAATATTAATTCTTGGCATGCGAATAGCTCCATATGAGCAAATACCAGGGGCGTGCGACATACCTCATATGTGGTGAATTTTTAACAGCAAACCACCAAGTTTCTGGCAGGAGCTGCAGTATATATTTTTACAGGACATCAAGCTTTCTATCATCTCTCATTCGCACACCCTAGGTTGAGACTAGAAACAAAGTGACAGTAGCTACTGTGAAAGAAATCCATGCACGTCTCGATCCATCTTTCATGGCGTTAACACCCAAGACACTCTTAAACCTGTTTCAATAACCGGTTTTTGATGAAATGACTGAATGCAAGTTCCACAGTGGCTAAGAAAGAGAATGATGAAAATTAATGTTCAGAAGTAGTAAATCATGCTCAAGTTGTGGCTTATTAAACCAACTGGCAACTCACTGAGGCTTTGGCGGGAATGTTTCCTATTTGTGTAGTTGTCGGTTTCCCGTGAATTGCAAATAATCCGACCACAACACCTCTGTAACTGTGATGAGTTGAGCAAAATTATTTTGTGGGCAGGTGTATAATACCATATCCACGAAGATGGTTTACAGTTGGCCAAATTTTCCCCTTTAATACAGCACTGCCAACGCTCACCTAGCACGAGGTCTGAGCTTAACTTTGCATCTACTTGGGCATTATAGCACACTGCAGTGCGACTTAATAAATGCTCACCCAAGGAGATGCTTGATCAGATTAGTCAGCGACTAACCACAACATTCACAGTGGTAGAGGACACTCTTAACGTTAGTTACTCTGTATGCACCAAATGTGGATATCATCGACGATCCATTATTTGATGTCGAGGGTGTTTCAGTAGAGGGAAATGCAGCATTGGAAACAGAAGAAAAGAAACAACAATGACCAAGAAGTCTGGCCAGGATTGAAAACTGTATATTTACTTGACATTATCTATGTATTGTATCTGTCTGCCTATAGCAGGACACTTTAATCCTGTAAGGAGTTGCCACAAGCGAATCGCCTCCTTGACACCCTGTCCCGTACAGTTTTGTTCCCCTTCCTTCGCCTTACTCCCCCCTCTCTTATGTACACCCGCGAACCAAAGTTTCGGTACCCCCCTCGATGGAAGGAAGTGGAAGTCAGGGTTAGGGAGAGGGCAGGTGAACGGACAACCGTGAGTGGTACTTTGGAACTGAGCTACGAGGCGAATAGTGAGAAACCTAATGACACTGGATTCGAAACATTTCCATGCTATTCACCTGCAAAACATTATGCGTTCGTAACATACATACTGTAACATATAACATAGACTACTGTGTTATCATGGTGTCCTGTGATACTGACCCATCTGTTTCGGATCCTCATCACACAAATAAAGCACCGAGCCAATTGTATATAAGTTGCAACTTGTCATTATAACTGCAGTCATAATTTTTGTGAATGTTATCCCTGGATTGTCTATAGCTATAATAAAGAATGATTGTGAATTTAATGTTGATTTTCACAGTAGTTGTGCGGATGGTTATATATGTGGCAATTATTTTATGTGGACGACTAAACCACATTGTGATGGACAGCTGAGAGCATTCGCCAATAATTTACTATAACCAGATGAAATTAGATGCAAACAACACAAAATATTATGAGACAACGAAGACACAGTTGTGGTATCCTGCTCTACCTTGTTATCAAGGCCTTAACTGTTGCTTCACCTCATACGTGCATTATTTTCCTTCAGTCTCTGCCTCTTTTATTACTCTTACTTCCCGGTATCCTCTTACTGCCAGTCGTCATATTCCTTGGAGGGTTTCTTGTCGTCCAGTCCTATAACCCCTGCTGTATTACATTATTCCTCGCATCATCACTCCCAAACAACGTTAGCCCAAGACTGCTGAATCTGTTAATACCATTATTGCCACTGCCACTACTACTGTAATCCCCCGTTTCCTATTGTGTCTAATTTCCCTCACAGTACTACTACTGCTGCTCCTATTACTACTCCACTATAAATCTGTATAATAATAAGTATGATTGTCCTTATGTCTGTGTATCTGTTAATCATAATTATTGTCCCTGTCCCACCGTTGACAACTCGTCACTGACTCGGCACCGCTACTCCAGTTCCCACCCACCATGGATTCTACTCCTCCCCCACTCCGACACCACATTACCCTTCACCTCATCCTTGGGCCAGAAGGCCTGTTGTTCACCCTTTACCGGTGAATATACGTGGCATGCATTAATAAGGCATTTGAGAGCTAAACGGTAATCGCCCTCTAAAATATTCTGTTTGCCAAATTCAAACTTTAGGCCATATTTTAATACCATGAAGGTTTTATATTGATAGCTCAAGCCATTCATGAGATTTAATGGTGCTAAAGGCAGGCAATAAAAACTAGTTGACCTTTAGCAGTTAGTTTGGTGACCTTGACTCTGACCCCGAGTTGCCATTTTCGAACTCCTCCAAGATTTTGACCATATCTTGATACGCTGAAGGCTTCATGTTGATAGCTCAAGCCGTTCATGAGATATAATAGGAACACACACACACACACACACACACACACACACACACACACACACACACACACACACACACACACAGATGCAGTTAAAAACAAAATCGCTCCGCCTTCTAAAGGTAGGCGATAATAATATAATAATAACAACAACATCGTAGATGTGTACTGTAGTGTTCCTAACATTACACTTAACAAATGCAGACCCAAACGTGCTTATATTACGGAGCACTGATATATTAACCACAAAACCGACCACAGATTGTTCTTATCATTATCATTGCACCTTCCCTATAGCACTTCACCATGGTAATACAACCCACTGTAGTCCTCTGTGAGATCGCTACACGTGTTTGGGAAAAATAACAGTGCACAACATGCCTACAAACCACTAAAATAAGCATATGATGTTTCACTGACATCCATCAAATAGCCTAGGAGAAGTAAGTGGACAATCAAACAAACGACTGGACACAGACAGACAGATGCAGAATGTCTCGCATCGGTATGTAACGACCTGACAAAACTCTTGTGATCCTGCATTGCAGGTGTCATCACAGTAATAATAATAATAATAATAATAATAATAATAATAATAATTAATCACTTGTTATTAGGCACGGTACTGAGAAGGACACACACTGGAATAGCATGTGTCGACGCAATGCAGAATCTGTTTGCCATGACAGAAGGTTGGGTTGCAGCCAAAATTAATTTAGTGTTACTATAACCCTACCATTACAGCATATTATGGCACTGGTTGGTTTTATATGTCACAGCTGTTTTCACTTGTTTTATCAGGGAGATTATGGTGTTTGTCCTCCTCTGTATCATGGATATTAACGTGATTACTACTACTACTACTACGATTATTATTATTATTATTAACTATGATGACACCTACAAAGCAGGATCGTAATAGTTTTGTCAGGTTGTCATATACCGATGCGAGACATTCGGCCTCAGTCTAAGTCCAGCCGTGTGTTTGTTTGTCCGCTAACTTCTAGGCAACTTAATTGATGTCAGTGAAACGTCACAGGTGTATTTTAATGGGTTGTAGGCATGTTGTGCGCTGTTATTTTTCCCAAACATGTGTAGTGATCCCACAAAGGACTTCAGTGGGTTGTATTACTATGGTGAAGTGCTACAGGTAAGGTCCAGTGGCAATGATAGGAACGGTCTGTGGTCGGTTCTGTGGTTAATATATCAGAGCTCCGTAATATAGGCACGTTTGGGTCTGCGACTTTTATAATTATGTAATGTTCGGAATACTGCAGATGTATGTTGTTGCTGTCAATTTTATGATTATTCTTATTCATGCATGCCACGTATATTCACCGGTAAAAGGTGAATAACAGGCCTCGTGCCCCAAGAAGGAGGTGAGGGGTAAAATGGTTCGGAGTGGGGGAGGAATAGAGCTCATGGCGGGTGGAAGAGAGAGGGGTGGGGTGCAACTGGGGTAGCGGTGCGGGGTAAGTGACGAGTTCTCGACGGTGGGACAGGGACAATATGATTAACAGATACACAGACATAAGGACAATCATATGTATTATTATACAGATTTATAGTGGAGTAGTAATATGAGAGGGGAATTGCAGTAGACACAATGGGGAAAGGGGGAATAGTAGTTGCAGTGGGAATAATGGTATTAACAGATTCAGCAGTCTTGGGCTAACGTTGTTTGTTTGAGAGTGATGATGCGAGGAATAATGTAATACAGCAGGGGTTATAGGACTGGACGACAAGAAACCCTCCAAGGAATATGACGACTCGCAGTAAGAGGATACCGAGAAGTAAGAGTAATAAAAGAGGCAGAGACTGAAGGAAAATAATGCACGTATGAGGTGAAGCAACAGTTAAGGCCTTGATAACAAGGCGGAGCAGGATACCACAGCTGTGTCTTCGTTGTCTCATAATATTTTGTGTTGTTTGCATCTAATTTCATCTGGTTATAGTAAATTATTGGCGAATGCTCTCCGCTGTCCATCACAATGTGGTTTAGTCGTCCACATAAAATAATTGCCACATATATAACCATCCGCACAACTACTGTGAAAATCAACATTAAATTCACAATCATTCTTTATTATAGCTATAGACAATCCAGGGATAACATTCACAAAAATTATGACTGCAGTTATAGTGACAAGTTGCAACTTATATACAACTGGCTCGGTGCTTTATTTGTGTGATGAGGATCCGAAACAGATGGGTCAGTATCACAGGACACCATGATAACACAGTAGTCTATGTTATATGTTACAGTATGTATGTTACGAACGCATAATGTTTTGCAGGTGAATAGCATGGAAATGTTTCGAATCCAGTGTCATTAGGTTTCTCACTATTCGCCTCGTAACTCAGTTCCAAAGTACCACTCACGGTTGTCCGTTCACCTGCCCTCTCCCTAACCCTGACTTCCACTTCCTTCCATCGAGGGGGGTACCGAAACTTTGGTTCGCGGGTGTACAGTTGCTGACATATCAAACAGAAACACCCAGTCCACCAGCAAGGTGCTGCAGTGCTCTCCGCATCTGGCAACACTGATAGGGTATGGAACTTCACCAGGTTTCGTTCGGTCGCTAGGACGAACCAAATGCGGTGATCATTGCCGCTGTGCATAGTTATCGGTGGTAACATACAGTAATATATTAACAATGTTCCGCCAGAAAATATTATAATAATATTATATCACACATTACTCCCTCTACATAATGGCAGTTATTATGACTGACACGGAACTCATGAGTGGTTTAATTTCTAGCCATGAACCATGCAACAGTTAACAATTCATCATATAAGTCAGTTATCAGCTTCCCCACAGCTCTCAATGAACAAAGAATTATCTTGACGCTCATCCTCCCTTCCGTGAATCTGACATTGGAAGACCTCTGAAATCGAAGCAAGTTCACTACATACAAGAGGTGGCGCCACAGGAGGCGACAGGGTGGAAGTGGGGGACCTGGCAGACAGGAGGAGGAAGGTGGGAGAGGAAGGGGGGCAATAGTAGTCGAACTGGGGGTTAGAGGAGAGGGTGATGGGATAGGGGACGATGGACTTAGGTAGACGACAGGAGCTACAGAGGGATAGACTACAAGGTGAAGACTGGGCCAAATCATTGTTTAATGGAGAATATGGAATTTTACAGTCAGACCATGAATCGTTATGTTGACGTTTCCATGTGTTGTAATTTACTGCAATGGTTTGTAACAATTCATGACACACTTTCCACTGGGTGGCTCAGTACCCCTGTGTTATGAGTATGATGACCATTTGTTAATGTGCAAATACATGACACGTCCCCCAGTTTGTTAGATGTTACAGCTATTGTCACAGTGACTGGGAATTACTCTTGTAGCCTATTAAGTAGTGTCATCATGGATGACGACTGACATCGTAAATAGAGTAGCGATTTTCCATTATCACCAATAAATATAAACAGTGAAAGTAATGATGGTCCCTATGGTTCTCATTAATATCTGTATGGCACCGATGTAAAATAAAATTGGCTTTAATTAACCCAGGTTTATCTTACCGTTTTCTGTATGCCTTGTCTGGCCGTTGATTTAGAGATTGCCAATGGTTATTAGTTATATTTAGGTTCATACTGAGTAACTGTCGTATGCCCCAAGCATTCCTTCATAAACCCTCAAGCCAGCAACGGTGGAACAAGGTTGTAATGTCTGCTGTTATCAAGTCTGAGCACGTGCATATTACTGCAACTGTGCCATCAGTTACGGGAAATCGCTTTTATTAAATGCAGACACACATCTTCTGCAGTATGTTTTGTTATGCTAAACAACCGAGTGGCGCTCACACTGTATGAAACTGACAGGATAATGATAAATACAAGGACCCTTGCCCTGTTCACGGAGAGCAACTACTGAGCCATGCATCTCAGCAGTGTCCGAACATGGAGCTGATGCCCTGGCTGAGTAACGATGTATATTGCAATCCACGAAAGAAAACAGGTGAACCACTGTCGCTGATGTATAAACATGTAATCCGCGGTTCATGGTGGAGCAGTCATTACGGCCATCTCCCCTCCCCGCCAGTACCCGTCTGAGTGCACGCAGTTGTCGGGAAGAGGGAAGAGACAGTAAACTGATACTAAGGTTATGAATCAGATTGGTTAACAGTTACACGTCCTTTATACCACAGTTTTCTCTATCACTATAGGATTAACAGTAATCCGATATAAAGTTCGTACAATACAGCTGATAAGGCATCTCTCTGCCCACCTAATCCATCCCAGTATCGCCACCAATGTTCTGGGACCCAGTCCATACCCCCCCCAGTAAATCACGTGTTGGTTTACACCGGTGCCATACAGATATTAACGAGAATCATAGGCACAAATCACTGCTGTTAACTATTATTTATTGCAGCAAGACGGAATTCCTCCCTCCCCCTCCTCTGCTTTCGATATCAGTAGTCATTCACGATGTTACTACGTAAACGCAACAAGAATAGTTCCCAGTCCTTATGGGAACAGGTGTGACATCAAATAAACATTCTAGGAACGTTTCATATATCATGTGATGCCATAGTCACCATACACTAATATTGCAGGGTTTGTGTAATGTGCCACCCCATGGGGATTAGGTCGTCATTTAGATGATATAACAAAACATACAGACTGCATAACGTGCCAAAGTCTGCAAAACGTTTAACAGACTGACTATGAAATTCCATAATCAACGTTAAACTACAGCTGATTTGGCTTCATGTCATCAGCGATTCATTTATCCGACCCATCCTAGATTCCTGCCACAGTCCACTCTCCCCTACCACATCACTCGTCTCCTGTAGAGGACCCCCTCCCACCAGCCAGACCAGTATTGCCCTCTCCTCTCTCCTCCTGTCTCCCAAGGACCCCACCCTGTCTCATCGTGTGGCGCCATGTAGAGAGGTCTACCAGTTTCAGGTTCACGGTCAGGGAGGAGGTGGATCACGGTAATTTTGTGATTATTATGATAGGTACGGGAATGCAGACTATTTTATAATGGCTTATATGCTGGTCGTCGGTAAATGTTACATGGCTCGTGATGTTTGTCGTCATACAGTACTTACGAAACCTGTGTGATTCATGTGGATAAAGTACGAATATGTATGGTGTGAAATTATTTTATTACTATATTAACAAAACGTTGTTATTTTCAGTATATTGTCAGGCGGGGCACTGTTTATATATGGTACCACCAATAATTGCGCACGGCGGCAATGATCACCGCGTTCGGTTCATTCAAGTGACCAAACGAAACCTGGTGAAGTTTCATGCCAATCACTGTTACCAGATGCGGAGAGTATCACACCACCTCGCTGGTGGACGGGATGTTTCTGTTTGATATGTCCGTAACTGTACGTCTCTACTTCTTCCCTCCTTCTCATCCTCGGTCTACTTCTCCCTCTCTCCTCCTTCACCTCACCTACATACACTTCCGTAGTTAGCGTCTCACACTCCATCCTTTCCACATGGCTAATCCGTCTCAATATATTTCTCCTAACGCCTTCTGTCACACCCACATCCACATCACAATGCTGCTCCCCCTCCTCATTTTTCAGTCTGTATCTCTATGTAACTCCACATGCTCCACTCAGATAACTAACTTCCACTGTCCTCACTCTTAACTTGTGTCCTTCCAACAAGGTCCAAGCTTCGTTTCGATATGTTAGAATGGGGATCACAATGCTGTCATGCAGAGACTTTTTTTTTTACTTCCATGCTCACTTTCTTATTTCTTATCACAGCTTTTAATGAACCAGCAACTTTTCTTCCCGTTTGTACCAGTTCAAGCACTTCATCCGCCAAACTTCCATCCTTACTCATCACGGTATCCAAGTACTTAAATGTACTCATATTGCCCATTTCCTTACTATCAAGCCTCACAGTGCCTTCAGTGACTTCATTTCTCTCAAAGACCACGACTATACTTATTATATTTACCTTTAGATCCTGTTTCTCGCATACTCACACAAACTCAGTCACAAGCCTTGTAGTTCCCCTTCGTCCTCACATAAGAGTACATAATCATCTACAAGTAACAGAATGAAAATTGTTAATTACATACCACAATGACTTTAGTGAAATTTTACCTCTTTATAGGCCAGGAAAGCTCATAGTTGCCACACTTGAAGTATGTGGTGGAAATTGGAGGCCATCTTTGTTTACAAACAGGGGGCATGGCTACCGATCCACATTATAACATCTGCTTTCTTTATTCAGTGAGCAAAAAATCATAGTCACTGTGGCTTGTTTACCGGCAGTGCCCTTGGTGGTGTCTGATCAAGTAAATGCATGACATGTGCATCAGTGAATTGATTTCAATGATTCATAGCAGAATTGGAAAGGAGCCCAGAGGGATGACCAGAGCTAACATGTGGTGTAGTGTGGTATAGGGATTAATTTTCATCCTTCGGGTCATGCGGCATCAAGTGACGACTAAGGGGTTGTAAACCCTTTGGGTCAAGAGCTATCAAGCAGTCACTGCTATGCCACAGTTTCAGAGCGGACTCTTAAATATGGTGCCAAGTGGCCTCTGGCATCTGATTACAGTCAGCTGAGTTTGCCTTGGAAGGCGTCAGTCACTCACTTCCCCCTCTTGCGATAAACTTACTAAGTGACATTGTTCAATTCGGTGTCCCACCTCCATCCCCGCCAATGTGGCTCAAAAGGGGCTTTGTGATAGCTCCATAAGGCATGACTTGGACATATTTGTCTTTCTTCTGTTGAGCCACAAGTCGTCATTGACAGACAAGACGTATCACGTGGAGAACATGGCACCATCCTGGTTTGTCTTTCTTGTACGAAGCCTTGCCACCCTCCTATCCTCCTCTGCAACGATGTCTTTCCTGGGGGAAGTTGTGTTTGTTTTTTCTTGGGTTTTCTCTTACAGTGTTAACAGCGTACGGCATTGACGCCTGTAAATAGTTTACGACAGTGACGTTGGAAAATATTGTGCGCAAGTGACGAATGTTGCAGGTGACGTGCGAAATGTGTGCACCGGTGACGCGTAATTCACAAAAGTGATGTAAAGTACATTTTTTTTTTTTAATGTTTCCGATTCTGTGCATAGGCTTACACAGCCTGCTTTCAAGGCCCAGTAGCACTCCTATATACCATACACCTCTACATGTCACCACTTCGGCGCTAACACCCACCGTCCCTATTGAATACATGCTAGGGCTGTCTCTTACAGGACTGGTGTATTGCTATTATCGGTGGGTATTTTTACATGTAGGTTGGTCTTTTGGTAGATCAGTAAATTCTGATTTTATAAAATTCAAATCCTTAAACTGTTCTCTGCCCCAGCGGGGATTTGAACCTGGGTCCGGTAGGACTGTAGGCACTGATTGAGCCACCACCTCCCCCTATGTGCGACGGTGACGTCTTAAAATTTACGATAGACCTGTATATACTTATGACAGCGACGTGATATATATTTATGACAGTGCTGTGTGTCTATAGTATCTGTAAATATTTATTTCGAAAATAAGGCTTACATATAAGTGAATAAATTGTTTCTTCGGTAATTAGCATCGACAGAAAATAAATACCTCTCCGTAAGCTATTTTCACGGCATCAGAAATAAGAATGAGATTTATAGAAAAATATGTTTTTAGTAGAGTAATTGATAAGCCCACAAAGTTATAATAGTAAAAAAAAGTGAAGAAAAAAAACGACAATGACATGCACATATTTTACCACAGGGACGTGTGTGTATAGTATTTTTTAAAGATCTATAAAAACAAGTCTTACATACAAGTGGAAACGTGAGTTCTTCAGTGAAGAGTGTGGATAGAAAATAAGTGCAACTGTACATTATTTTCATAGAAAAAGAAATAAGAATAAGAAAATCATAAAACAATATGTGTTTAACACAGTAAGTGATGTTCTCCCTAAGTTATAATAATGTAAATAACAAAAAATTATTTAAGAAAAAGTGATTTTCATTCAGCGATTATTTGAGGAGGTTTGGCCATGTGAAGTGGATGGAGAGTGAGAGACTGACGAGGAGAGTGTATGTGAGTGAGGTGGAAGGGGAGAGAGGGAGGGGGAGGCCAAGGATGAGATGGAGGGATGGAGTGGAGAGGTATATGAGAGAGAGGGGTGTGAGTTGGGAGCAGGGCAGTGAAATGGCGGAGGACAGGGCGACATGGAGGCGATTTGTTTGTGGCCACCCCATAAGGGAATAAGGCGTCCGGCAATAGATTGATAGATTATTTATACCCGTGAAGATTATGACCACCTGCACACCATCGGGCACAGTCTCACTCTGGAATGGCTTCAAATAACGGGCGAGATGATAAGCACCACATGTACAGGGTGACTGAAACATGCTTCATGACTAGAGAAATGTGTACAGAGGTAGGGCGCCAACAAGGAGCAGCAATACCCGGCAGCCAGATTAGGCAGTAACTGCCCGCATTCGACCACTGCCTCTGCGTGCGGGCAAAAGTTACCTCTATTATTCACTTCCCTGCGTCTCAACGACTCCACCAAGCGACAAGGGGAAATATGTTTTGGAAAGAGGAAGGATTGTTGAGTGCTTCGGAAGATAATCGATTGTTCTAAGTAGTGTGATTTGTGAGATATGAGTGAGTGAATATGACTGACTTTTCTTAATTTTAGCATTTTCACCCATGATGAGATTTGACACTTGGTTTAAACCCCCTGAAGGACTTAGACTAAGGAGGGTTTGGGTATAGAAGTAAAGATGTCACACTGTATCTATGAAAGAATATTAATATTTTGAATCTTCGTAACAAATGGTAAGATAGCATTGTAAGCTTGTGATACATGTTTGGAACATTAACAGCATATATACGCTACAGAATGGAGGAGTTTCTCCATAGTAATTACGCTGCCACCCGTCTCTCCTCCCCCACCAGTGCACCCATACTATTCGTAGACTCTTTTCCATTCGTTCACTTTGCTGTTTTCCGTGAAAGTAACATTGTATTTTCCTTTTTTGACAGAGCGTCTGCCATGCCGGAAAGTGTTTACTGCCGTCTCTCTACTTTAGAATGGAACCTGGCTTTCGGTGCTACATTTCCCAGATATGATCTTCTCCCGAACATCTTCAAGCAAATACAGGATACTGAGATTAACTTGTCAAGATGTAGATTTATTAAATGAGGACAGACGAATACATTCAGATGGTACACACACACACACACACACACACACACACACACACACACACACACACACACACACACATGAAAAGATAGGACAAATATGCCATTTCCAGTGGAGTTCAGTTTGGCAGGAATGGTTTGTTGTTGTCATCGTTAGGTCGCATCCAGTTGAGTCTCATTTGGTATGTGTAACTGGTCGTTGTATTTGAGAGGAATAGTTTATTGTTCTTGTGGTCGATTGAGTAGGATCCAGTTGAGTCCAATTTGGTAGGTATAATTGGTTTTTGTTGTAGTCGGTCTTAATCTGCCACAGAGCCAGGGGGAATCCCGGGAGCATTCTCTGCCCGTCGACGACCCTGGGATACTGTTGTATCCGTAGCTCTTGTAAGAGCTTTGAAATTTAAACTGAATGGTTTGTTAGAAGAGGTAGATTGCATGTGCAACTGAAGAAGAGAGTGCAACAGTATAATGGTGAGAGAGAAGAATAGAAAGAGAAGTGATTTACAGGATGAGGGAGGCACAGTTGCCTGTAAGCTAATCACCTGCATCCCCTCCGTCTTAGCCAGCTCCTGTCTGTAAGTTTCCAGGAGGGAACAAGGTTTCCGAGATGATAAAGCTGATGGTGATCATGATGATGATGATGACTGTGTATGAGTTACGTCTAAGTCTAGGTAGCAGATACAATAGGCATTATTCAATACATAAACTTATCCAACACGTTTATCAGCCATGCAACCTAAGTAAGAGGTAACATAATTTTCAGGTATGACTAACCTCTTCCCCTCCTGCCTCATGCCACGAGTATGAAAGCGAGTTTGGGCGAGAGAAAATTTGGGGTGTGAGAGTGTCGGACTGAGCTTAGAGTGACTTGAATTAGAGTGAATGGCAAACATTAGAGCGAAAGAGATTTTCAGTGAGGCTGATGATTATGGAGTGAAAAAGTGGGAGAAAGCGTGATTTACTGGGTGGGTATGACAGTGTGAGCCTAACTGGGTGTAGGTGAGTGAGTGTAGGTGAATGTAAAATGAATGGGAATGGGAATGTGAAAATGGCCAAGTTTAAGAGTAACGATGGGCATGAGTGACACTGAGCGAGAGTGATAGAGGAGTAAGTAAAGAGTGAGTGGAACTGAAGAGTGAATGAGTCATGAGAAAGTAAAAGTGAGGATGCACGATTCTAGATAAGAATGGGTGTCCGTCAAAGTCAATGTAGATATTGGTATGAGTTGTTATGTTTAAGACAGTAAGTGAGAGAAAGCCATATCGGGCTGAGAGTGAACTAGAATAAGACTGAGTGAGTGGGAGTATAAGCGTGAGGAAGAATAAATTTAGATGAGAGTGAGTGAATGTGAGTGTAAGTGAAGAGAAAGGAAGTGAGAGAGTGAATAAGAAGTAAAAAGGGAACTAAAAAATTGTTCGACGAATTGACATTGGGTGTGAGTGAGACTGAATGCAAGCATAAACGAGATGTGTAAGTTATTGAGCTAAGTAAAAGTGAAGGGAAGTCACTGTGTATGAGTGCGGACAAGTGCTAAGGGAAAGAAGTGATACATAAACTGAGCGAGTTACTGACTGAGAAAGCATGAGTGAATGTGTGTCGAAAGTGACTGCCAGAGTGAGCGATAGTGACTCTGTTCTACAAAGGGAGAGTGGGAGACAGTAGGCCTCTTTAAGTGTATATGAGTAAGCATGCGAGACTGAAGAAGCGAGTGTGTGTGTGTGTGTGTGTGTGTGTGTGTGTGTGTGTGTGTGTGTGTGTGTGTGTGTGTGTGTGTGTACTATTGACATCATAATGGCAGGTGGAGACGCCCACCATCCACCTACTTAGGTAAGTCGACACTGAGTGGTAAAGGCAAAGGATTTCCCATAATTCAGAAAGTCATTTAATACGTTGCATGGAAAAGCTTGTTGGTCATGTGGGTTCAACAACTCCAACCGGATCGTGACCGTAAGGGCATCTAACTGATGGAGGGCTACAGTCTTCTTCTCAGATATTCCACTTAGAGGCAGGCGAGGCTGGTTAACTTTGTCCCACGATCCAACGCTCCTGTCGCGGTGAAGAAGGATTCGTATCGATTTATCTGTCTATCTATCCATGTTCAGAGAGAAAGAGAGAGAGAGAAATGGCCAACAGGCTTTTATATTTTCAAACGCGATGTATTCTGTGTTAGTAAGTAGGAACAATGCGACCATAATTCATTAACATCACCCTGTCGCTATACGAAACCTTATCCTGATGCGTAATGACATCCTCTTATTATTATTAGAGAGGTAATAGATGTGTTACCAGAGCGATTATTATGGTGATACTTTAAGTAAAAGAAAATGCTGGAGGAATACAGCAAGGTGATCGTTTGGCAGTGCGTTTGTATTAATCGTGTGGGTGTCGGGATGGGACGGTGAAGTAAGAAGGTGGCTTCTAGCGTGATCTTCTGTGGTGAAATATCTCCTCCTGTCACTGCCGTAAATATGCATTGGAATGTTCATGGCATGAATCACAAGCTTGCAATGCTACCCTCCAGCTAGATAATATGATTCAGAGTATTTCCATCAAATATTATGAGTAAAAATAATAATGCTCTCCACTATCTTTCCTTTCATACACATACCCTCTTCAGTTCCTGTACCACACCACACCACCCAGCAACTCAGGTCATCCTCCCGCACCGCTTTCCACTTCTGTTATTCTGTTATGAAACTTTCGCATTCATCCAGTGTTACAGCTGACCTCAGACCTCGTGCAAGGCGAGCGTTGGCAACGCAAAATGTTAAAACTGGAAACTTGGCCAAATATACACATGGAATAATTTTGGAAATACTGATAAACTGACTATTTCGCCGCACCACAGAACCAGTTTCGGAACCCCCAGTCCCAGTCCACAGGTTAATACTCACAGGCTATTGTGACTAATTTTTAATATAAAGTATTAGCTTGTATAAAATACTAGAGCTCTCCAGATCTTTAAACAGTTGACGCAAATCTCCTCAGCTCCTTTTGTCAAAAATATAATATACTTCTTACGGCAGGAAATTTAAAGAGAGTTAGCAATCCCTATGTACGTATCTGCAGCTCTCACCATACAGCAGAACAGAAAGCTTCTTGTCACATTTTTTTTTCACTCTGTGCTTCCTTAAACTTACTTCACCATAATCACCTGTATAATAATGCATTTTTGTTCAAACTGTCCGAGTCATGTGTCGACTTTTCGAGATTCAGTTTTGAATACAAATGATCATTATGTAAGCATCTTTCCTCAATCTCTCGTTTCTCATTAACTTACACGGTCCTCAATATCCCAGACACAGTATTCTCCGGCATACCTAATGAGCACCTGGGTACTCTCATCAGAGAAGCTGATTCATCTTGTGAATGTGAAGTTATTAGGAACGCTTGTTCCCAATAACAGAGAGAGAGAGAGAAGCTTAGGGTGCAGTACAATAACCCTGTGCTAATCTCGTGTTGATGATAATGGTATTGTAGACAGCGGTCGTTGTCCTCTTACGCGCTTTGGTAATGAGCCTCCGTACTCCAACAGTGGACGACTTTTTATTTTCCAACTCACGTAATCGTAAACATTACTTTTAGTCACCTACCTTTTAACCTAATGGATTTAATGGGCCTGGCACAGTGTCTTACACATCGAAAAGATTACTACTCATGTGGTTGTTTATGTTCAGTTACAGTATTAGTGCTCTCAAAATGTTCGTTAGGGTGAAATGTTCCGTTTCGTTTCGTTTTAAAGTCTCCTACATGTTTGCATGCGACGGCCTTGGTCACCTAATGGTGGCTCTCCTTGTTACTCGAATTTTGGAAACCTCCTGATGCAGCCTCATATCCCTCAGGTCACACTTATGACCTCGTTCCAGATCTTTTATGATTTGCCCCTTGCAACACTACCCTCGACGTCCACATCTTTCACCTCTTCCACTCAGTTTTCATCTTCCAGCCTCAACATGCCCAAATAATCTCAGACACTCCATCCTCCTCACAATGCTATTACATTCATGTCCCATCCTTCCCCTCAGCTCCTCAATTGCAAACCAAGCCCTCTCATGCCTCGTATTCAAGGACGCCCAACACATCCAACCAGTCATCATCACCTCGATATATATGAGCCAACGAATATCCTCTTCGTGTACTGCCCAAGCCTCACTACCATACAGCCTTACACATCTAACTTGGGGCTGTTCAGCCAGACTGCCTAGGGAACAACTACTACTACCACTACACATCTAACAAATACCGCACACAGGGATCCGTTAGCACGAAGGGGGAGCCCTCGCAGTGTCACGAGGAGTAACGCTTCCTGAACTTTCTTGAACAGCTCCATACCCTAGCCACGTGCAGCATATAACATGTCCCCCGAATGATAAACCTCCCTCGCATACGGTACTCACGAGACTATCCAGTAAATTCGATCGTTTCCCACCACCCAGTCTCTGCGTGCTCTCTCAGACACACAGCACACACTAAGTCAGCATTATTGTCAACCCACTTCTAATGTCACTACAACTCCTATGCACCCGCTTATCGCAAACGCTGCATAAGATGGAGTTATTTCCCACAACCCTATGGCAAACTGCACATGACCACACTCTTTTGGCTTTGAATGTAACGTCACCAGCCCAGGTTATCATCACTTTTGTTTAATCCCAAATGACTGTTTCCCATTCCGTTTCTCCACTTCTTAAATCTTTCCTTTGCCTGCCTCTTCTTTTCTGTATTACACACAAAGTCATCAGCATACAATATCTTCCATGGGAGTCCAGCTGTGAAGACACGCTGAGAGAGCTTCAGGCACAGTGATAAACAATAAGGGACTGAAGACTAACCCTTGATGCATACTAGCATTAAATGAAAGCTTGTCACTCAAATCTCCGTTCACTCTTCACACCCAGTTGTAAGCATCCTTGTATATTGCCATAATCATTCAAGCCAGCCACTCGTCAATCCCAAATATTATCAGTGTCAACTCCACCTCCTCCATAGGAACTTTCCCGAAGGCCTTCTAAGAAAAAGTACAGTTGCTTCTTTTCTGTATACTTTTTTCCTGAAGCTGTCGGACAATGACTGTTGCATTAGTGGTCAGTTTGCCTGGCACAAACCCAAACCCGTTTCATCAGTATTCACTCTTTCCCTGATCACACCTTCCTGGACTCTCTCTATTACCTTAATTATGTGGTCCAAGTTTAATACTTCTATAATTTACACTTTCCAGGGCATCACCCTTCCCCTTAAATACATTTACAATCACTTTTCAACCAGTCATCTAGAACACCACACTGTTATGATAATGGAATTTATTAAATCAATAAAGAAATCCACTCTTAAATCTCATGAGACCATCAACATTTTAGTGGTCAACCCAAACACACACGCTGCCTTCCTCAACTGCATCCTACCGATTGCTCCATTCATAGAATCAGTGTCAATCAAAGGCCAAGGGCCAAACACTGAACTCGCTGCCTCTAAACCTTTCTTGTTCTGGTCGAACTTCTTATTTATCACCCAGTTATAATTATATCTCCAAGCTTCTTAAATATCCCCACTGTCTACCACTACAGTATCTTTCCTTCATCGTTCTTCACACCTGTTCTTTCTCTTGATCAGTTTGGCTACCTTAAATATCGCATTCTTCCTTAACGCATTATTAAGACTAGCCACTCTGGGACTCAGATCTTTCCCTGCATACCTCCTTTTTAGCCCTGTGCTCAACAGCCGAGAATTTTTCTCCTTGACCACCCCTTCTCAATTCTCGGAAAAGACTTCTTTTCTCCTTAATCACGGCTTCTACACCCTCATCCCATCCCACTACTAACATGTTAACTTATGTCTTGATTGGCCCCTTCTCCAACCATACACTGAATCAGAAACTTTTATGACATTGTACATTTAAGTTCTGTACTGCTCATTAACACTTTTGCCGGTAACTCCCTGCTCGTGATATACATTTATGTCAGAGCAGTGTGAATGTAGTATCTGTAAATATTTATTTGGAAAAGAAAGCTTACATATATGTAGATACATTATTTATTCGGTAATTAGCATCTACGAAAATAACTACTTCTTCATATGCTATTTTCACAGTGTAAGAAGTAAGAAGGACTTTTATGGAAAAATATGTTTTTAGCACAGTAAACGATAAGCCCACCAAGTTATAATAGTAAAAGAAAGTGAAAAAAATACGACAGCGGCATGCATATAATTTACGACAGGGAGGTGTGTATAAAGTAATAAAGAAAAAGAAATATATTAAAACAAGCCTTACATATAAGTGTAAAAGTGAGTTCTTCAATGAGGAGCGTGGAAAGAAAATAAGTGCCTGTTTATACAAATATTTTCATAAAACAGGAAATAAGAGACGGCGGTGTGTGGAATCTCTCTGTGCTGTTCTTTGCGGATGATACTGTGTCGTTGAGTGAAGACGAAGGGGAGCAGCAAGGCTTCGTGAATGAGTCTGAAAGAGTGTGTGGGAAGTGGAATTTAGGGGAGAATGTAGCGAAGAGTAAAGTTGTGGTGTTCGACAGAAGTGAAGTCACTGAATGTACAGTGAGGCTGGATGAGGAGGATATGGAGAATGTGAGTGCGGTAAAGTGTTTGGGTGGTGTGATGAGTAAAGGTGGAAGTTTAGAGGGAGAGGTGCCTGAAAGGGTGCAGCTGGGAGGAAAGGTTGCTGGTTCATTATAAGCAGTGATAAGAAAAAGGGAAGTGAGCATGGAAGTAAAAAAGTCACTGCATGACAGTATTGCGATACCAACTCTAACTTATGGAAGTGAAGCTTGGACCTTGTTGTTGGGGCACATGGCACGAGTGGGAGCAGTGGAAATGAATTATTTGAGAGGAGCATGTGAAGTCACATGGAGAGGCAGACTGACAAGTGAGGTGGTGAATGAGCGTTGTCGTCTGGATGTGGGTGTGATAGGAATCGTTGTTTGGCCGTGTGGAAAGGATGGGGAGCGGGGGGTTGACGGCGAGAGTGTGTGTGGGTGGGGTGGGGGTTGGGAGGGGGAGGCCGGGGATGAGGAGGGATGAAGTGGAGAGGTATATGAGAGAGGAGTGTGTGAGCTGCGAGTGGGGCTGTGGAATGGCGAGGGACTGGGCGGCGTGGAGGCGATTTGTTTGTGGCCGTCCCTTACGGTTTTGAGGCGTCTGGCAATAGACAGACAGATAGAAGAATTAAGAATAAGAAAATCATAGAACAATATATGTTTAGCACACTAAGGATACTCGCACTAAGTTATAATAATGTAGTAAGGTAAAAGAAAAAGTGATTACAAAAAAATTTGATTTTCATCCGGCGATTATTTATATTCGTAAGATTATTACCCCTTGCATGCCATCGGGCACAGTGTCATTCTGGAATGACTTAAAAAAAAAAAAAACGGGCGAAATGGTAAGCACAACATGTAAGGGGTGACAAACATGCTTCATGGCTATAGAAATGTGTGCAAAGGAAGCGCGGCAACAAGGAGCAGCAATACCTGGCAGTCAGGTTAGACCAGCGGTTCCCAACCTGGGAGCCATGGCCCCCAAGGGGGCCATGGGACATTGACTGGGGGCCCATGGGCCTTATTGGTAATATAAGATATTATAAGGTATTTGGTCTGAGTAAAACCTGACAGAAATCAAGTATGAAATATACCTTACTGTGCTAGTTTAGCCTTAAGTATATTGGGGTAATTACCATTTTCTGCACAATATCAAATATTAAAAATATATAAATATACGATCTGAGTTATACAGGGGCCATGGAGCTTCTCATAATTTTCTCGGGGGGCCACAGGACCAAAAAGGTTGGGAACCACTGGGCTAGACAGTAGCTGCACGCACCCTAACAGTGCCTCTGCGTGCGTGCAAAAGTTACCTCCATTTTTCCCTTCCCTGCGTCTCAACGATTCCACCTAGAGACCTGGGGAAAGTTGATTTGGAAAGAGGACGGGTTGACGAGTACTGAGGTAGTTAATCGATTGTTCTAAGTGGTGTGATTTGTGAGATATGAGTGTGAATGTGATTGAATTTTCTTGATGAGACTCTTGATTGGGTATAGAAGTTAAGATGTCATATAATATTTATGAAAAGAATACAAATGCATTGAATCTTAGTAACAAACGGTATGGGAGCACTGTGAGCTTGTAATACATGTCTGAAACATTATGAGCATATTTACGCTAGAGAATGGAAGAGTTTCGCTACAATAATTACGCCGCAATCCATCTCTCCTTCCCCATCAATACACCCATACTATTCGTAAAGACGCATTCCTAATTCCTTCACTTTGCTGTTTTCCGTGAAAGTAACATTGTATTTTCCTTTTTTGACAGAGCGTCTGCCATGCGGGAAAGTGTTTACTTTCGTCTCTCTTCTGTTAAATAAAACCTGGCTTTCAGTGCCACAAATTCCAGATAGGGCCAATGACCTTCTCCTGAACATCTTCAAGCAAAAGCGGGATGTTGAGATTAGCTTATCAAGATGTACAGTTGTTGAATGAGGACATACGAATTCACTGACATGGCGCGCACGCACGCACGCACGCACGCGCACGCACACACACACACACACACACACACACACACACACACACACACACACACACACACACACACACACACACACACACACACACACACACACATGCTTACAAGGTGTCGGATAGAAGTCTTTGAAATTAAAATTGAGTGGTTTCTTAGAAGAGGGAGATTGCATATGGAACTGACGAAGAGAGTGCAATAGTATAATGGTGAGGGAGAAGAAAGAGGGTGTTTTAGAGGCGAAGGAGGCACAGTCGCATGACGGCTAATCACCTAAATCCCCTCCGTTTTAGCCAGCTCAGGTCTACATGTTTCCAGGAAGGAACAAGGTTTCCGAGATGCTGATGGTGATGATGATGATGGTGATGATGATAATGATGATGATGATGATTGTGTATGTGTTATGTTTGCGCTAAAATCGTGGTGGCAAATACAACAGACCTGATTAAATACATAAATTTATCTAACACATTTATCAGCCATGCAACCTAACTATGGGGTAACATAATTTTAAGGGTATGACTAACCTTTCCTTTCCCCGTCCCTCATGCTACGAGAATGAAAGTGAGTTTGGGCGAGAGAAAAATTGGGATGTGAGAGTGTCGGACTGAGCTTAGAGTGGCATGAGTGTGAATGGCAAACATTAGAGCGAGAGAGAATTTCAGTGAGGCTGATGAATATCGAGTGTAAAAGTGGGAGAAAGCGTGATTTACTGGATGGGTATGACAGTGTGCGCCTAACTGGGTGTAGGTGAGTGAGTGTAGGCGGAAGTAAAATGAATGCGACTGAGAATGTGAAACTGGGCAAGTTTAAGAGTAACAATGGGCATGAGTGACACTGAGCGCTAGTGAGAGAGCACAAAGTAATGAGCGAGTGGAACTGAAGAGAGAATGAGCGATGAAAGTGTAAAGGTGAGGATGCACGATTCGAGATAAGAGTGAGTGCCTGTGAAAGTCAATGTAGATAATATTATGGGTTGTTATGTTTGCGAGAGTAAGTGAAAGTCATATGTGGCTGAGAGAGAACTAGAATAAGACTGAGTGAGTGAGAGTATAAGAGTGAGTGCAAATGAATTTAGGCGAGAGTGAGTGAATGTGAGTGTAAGTGATGAGAAAGAAAGTGAGAAAGTGAATAAGAAGTAAAAACTAAACTAAGAAACTGTTCGACGAAGTGACATTGGGTGTGAATGAGACTGAATGCAAGTATAAATGTGATGTGTAAGTTAATGAGAAATAAGGAAAAATGAATGAGATTCACTGTGTTTGGGTGAGACTTAGTGCTAAGGGAAAGAAATTATACATAAACCGAGCGAATTCCTGACTGAGAAAGCATGAGTGAATGTGGGTGTGTCGAAAGTGCAGAGTGCGAGAGCAAACGATTGAGTCTCTGCTACTGAGGGAGTGGGAGAGTGACAGTTTTGGAGTAAACATGCGATATTGATGAAGCGAGTGTGTGTGTGTGTGTGTGTATGTGTGTGTGTGTGTGTGTGTGTGTGTGTGTGTGTGTGTGTGTGTGTGTGTGTGTGTGTGTGTGTGTGTGTCTGCGCGAGCGCGAGAGAGAGAGAGAGAGAGAGCGCGGACTACTAAAATCATTATGGCAGGTGGGGACGCCCACCATCCACCTACTCAGGTAAGTCGACACTGAATGGCAAGGCAAAGGATTTCCCATAATTGAGAAAGTCATTTATTAAGTCAATCTGTACATGGATGGGGTAATAAAAGAGGTACAAGGTAGGGTAGTGGATGTTGGAGTGGCCCTGGTGAGAGAGGATAGTGCTTGGAAACTCCCTGTACTCTTGTTTGCAGATGATACTGTGTTGTTGAGTGAAGACGAAAGGGAGCTGCAAGGCTTGGTGGATGAGTTTGGGAAATTGTGTAAGAAACGGAATCTAAAGGTGAATGTGGGGAAGAGTAAAGTGATGGTCTTTGAGAAAGGTAAAGTCAATGAATGTACAGCGAGGTTGGATGGTGAGGAATTGGAAAATGTGAGTACGTTTAAGTACTTGGGTAGTGTGATCAGTAAGGATGGAGGTTTGGAGGGTGAAGTGCTTGAAAGGGTACAGGAGGGAAGAAAGGTTGCTGGTTCTTTGAAAGCAGTGATAAGAAACAGGAAAGTGAGCATGGAAGTGAAAAAGTTACATGACAGTATTGTGATACTGTCACGAGGTTTTTAAAATAACACGGTGTTTTTAAAATAAATGCTAAATATTATTTAATTGATATAATATGCAATAATATTGAAGAGCAAGGACAATGACTGTCTTGCTACATCAAGCAATGATTCTAAACGCTGGCTTACTTCGCCGATTTTCTCAGAACGAGAGTTTATAAACTTTCTCAACAGTACACAGCAGAGACTAATTACTCACAAATGCTGATTACTAGTACTGTTAGCCTCTGGAGAAAGTTACTTCACCCCTGACAATAAATAACTAATACAAATAATAATATCAGGTTCTTGCTGATGCTTAACTCCTAGGTGGCACAACGGATTTTAAGCTTAATACACAAGACTGGCCTAAGTACCAGTTATGAAAGGCAAACGTTTACGCAAGCTAGGAGCTATATGGGAAATAAGCTTAATTATTGAGAAATGAAACAAGAGTTTACATTACATTAAGCTCAAGGAAAAGAACTGTTAAATTTATTGATTACAAAAATAAATTCAACGTTACACTTCAAATGAATTCAAATAAAGAGATCGTACTCACTCACTCACTCCAGCTAAATCCTTACGCCTAAGAAAAACACCTTAACTAAGCTCTTAAGTCTAGAAAAACGAAAAGAAATACTAGCAATGAATGCTGTGTATCACCAACTAAGGTGGGAGCACTGAGGAACCGTGGTCTAGTGGAGTCTGGGTGCTAGCTGACCTCTCCTCTCACACTTCTGGAGCACAGAACCTCTCTCTGTCACCGCAAACACTTGACTGAATAAGTTGTGGGAAAAAAAGGGAGTAGTAGGCCGCATTTTTTAACGGTCGAGTGAGCGAAACGCGCCCAAAACAAATTGCTCAGTGGAAGCGCTAATGTCTCATACAAAGACGATCACGTATGACAATGAAAAATTGATTTGACAAAGCTTCTGTCCGAATGAGCGGTTAACTGAACGATACACAGTGAGTTTTCCACTAATAGTTCGTGGCTTCTCACAAAAGGGAAATGTCGTGAATTTGATTCGTGACATTACTCCCCTACAAAATTAAATTTTTTCCTTATGGGAAAAAATTTGTGGATATATATATAAATATATATATATATATATATGTACACATCCTAACTCAGTCACACAAGATTCACACTGTGGTGTGTGTGCTATCCTGCTACAGGAGAAAGTCGCAGTCGCCAGTGAGTGAAAAAAAACTCGTATTTACGTTAATAGAAGCAAGCTTGAGGGAAAAACTCCGTGACGATGGTGAAAATCCTGTACTCAGGTCAAACTGAGCGAAAATTCGCTACATTTACACTGACAACTAATTGTTGTGTAGCGTGGTGTATGTAATACACGGTGTAGGTGTGACAGTTGTAGTGTAACTGTACCTACGTGTAGAATGACACAGTTAAAATAACATGGCGACGACGAAGGCAGAGGAGAAGAGGCGGCAGCGTGCGGCAGACGATCAGCTGGCCCGCCCAGCAAAACTGCAACACCTGTTGCTGTATCTACAAAATCAATTGAGGTGGAGCATCAAAAATGTCAATGGGACAAAAATTCTTATTACAATTACTGAGTTATTTGAGAGGAGCCTGTGGAGTCACATGGAGAGACAGGCTGACAAATGAGGATATAAAGGAGCGTTGTGGTGTGGATGTGGATGTGATAGGAAGCGTTATGAGGAACACACTGAGGTAGTTTGGCCATGTGGAGAGGATGGAGGGTGAAAGACTGACGAAGAGAGTGTATATGAGTGAGGTGGAGGGGGCAAGAGGGAGGGGGAGGCCGAGGATGAGATGGAGGGATGGGGTGGAGAGATATATGAGAGAGGGGGGTGTGAGTTGGGAGCAGGGCAGTGAAATGGCGGGGGACAGGGCGACTTGGAGGGGATTTGTTTGTGGCCACCCCAAACGGGATTGAGGCGTCTGGCAATAGATAGATAGATAGACAATTACTCTCTCTGCCTAGCAATCAGTACATGCTACGAAAAGTACGCTCTAGCTGAAAAATACAAGTGACAGCCTAAGCTTCGTACATTCGAGGTCGCCATTAATTATAGCACACGATTAGTGTCGGCAAGTTGAGAATCCTTGTGCAAACTCGGGTCTTCCATAGCCTCGAACGCAAAGGGGTCCTCAACCTGTGCCTTGACCTACAGTACTTATATTAATATCGGGGAGCTGAGAATCCTTGTGCAAACTCGGGTCTTCCATAGCCTCGAGTCACCTCTGTGGAGTTCTCACTTCTCCCTTAACCTACAGTACTTATATTAGTATTGGGGAGCTGAGAATCCTTGTGCAAACTCGGGTCTTCCATAGCCTCGAGTCGCCTCTACGGAGTTCTCTCTCGAGCTTCCCCCTTAACCTACAGTACTTATATTACTATTGGGGAGCTGAGAATCCTTGTGCAAACTCAGGTCTTCCATAGCCTCGAGTCGCCTCTGCGGAGTTCTCTCTCGAACTTCCCCCTTAACCTACAGTACTTATATTAGTACTGGGAAGCTGAGAATCCTTGTGCAAACTCGGGTCTTCCATAGCCTCAAGTCGCCTCTGCGGAGTTCTCTCTCGAATTTCCCCCTTAACCTACGGTACTTAATATGTATGTACAGGCCCTGGACATCCTGTGTCCTGTGGGGCCAACAAGTGAGACGTCAGGTCTACACTCACTTCACCACTATCCTGTCTCTCAACTGACTCGGAGATTACAGGTGTGGTTACGAACGGCATAGGAAGGGCATGTCCCTGATTAGTGGTGTTACTTTGACACACACTGCAGGAACGGACAAAACTATCTATGTCTCGTCCCATCCCTGGCCAGAAAAAGTCAGCTCGGATATGGCCCTGGGTCTTCCTTTTGCCCATGTGACCTCCTGAGGATGAACAATGACCTCATTGTAACACTGCTAGGCGGTACTTGGCGGGAACGACAAACTGCAGTCGAACCTCGCCCTCGGGTGTTCGCGACTCACGGTAGAGCCTCCTTGTTTGCGAAGGAACTTGGCTCGTCCTCCCCGTGAATACTTAATCACTCGACCCTTTTGTTTGTTCCGCACGGCAGCAAGTGTCGGGTCAGAATGTTGTTCTTGTACAACAAGTTGACTACACATCAGATCTTGCGGCGATTCAATGATCACTGGAGTGACACAGTCTGGAGCCTCAGCCATGGCTCGTGTTACCGCAGCAGCCGAAGTCTGAGTAGCGTCATCATCGGGGCAACTATCCTTGACTCCGTGAATGTTGCCTACAATTAGGTCAAAAAAAGGTTCTGGCATGACAACTGCAAGTGTCGTACCAGAATAAAATGGAGATGCCACCTGGATACATGCCTCAGGGAACAATCTCACTGATCCATCAATAAGGTTGGCATGGATCTGTCGACCTGTATACTGCTCAGGCCGAACTAGACTCTGCTTGACAGAGCAACCTGAGGAACTATTATCTCTCAGGACCTTCACAGAAATGTCTCCCACAAACCCTGGCTGAACAAGGAAGGTACTGTCACCTGCAGGAGGGCCTGTGGAGGAAGCAGCTAGCCACTCATGAGGCTGCTGAATTGATGCGGCAAACATTGTGCCCTGTGAATTATATTGGGAAGATGGAACATTGGCCATCTGTGGAGGGGGGTTCACTGTCACTGTGGGACTAGTGAACTGTGGAGAAGTACCCATACTGGTAGGGACGTGAACACCGTGCTGCTGCTGAGGAATGAAGACTGCATTCGCTTCCTGCCTCTTTTGAGCTGGTGGTGAAAAAGTTTGTCCCGACGGTCGGTTGCGTGGCTGATACTGCTGCTGGTTAGGGTACTTGTTGTACCTCTTCCACTCAGGTTTCTGAGTAGTTTGCCCCTGGTCCTTCCACTGCAGTTTTGGACCTTGGCCATTATTCTGAGAATGGCCTTGTTGCTGGGGTTCAGTCTGAGACGGCTTCCCAGACTTATCAGGTTTTCTGTTCCAGGTGTTTTGCTGCTTGCGAGTTTGATACCCGTATGCAGTAAAGAATGTGTCAGCCTTTTCTGCCATTTGGCTGGCATCTTTCACTTGGCAGATCTTAAGCTGTGCTATGAACTCAGCAGGCCACGACCTCTCTAGCTGTGTACGCAGCATAAGGTCAGTTATCCCCTCACACGTGGAAGGAGTTTCATCTTTCTCCATCCACTCATTTAAGTAAGCAGTGAGACGATCAAGGAACTGAACAGCTGTTTCCTTGTCTTGGAGACAAGCTCGCATGAACTGAACTTTGGCGTCGTCTACTGTGAGACCATACGCCTTAATGAGTGCAGCTTTCATCATCTCATATGTGAGATTGTCTCCACGAATTCTGTGGAGAATATCGAGGGCAGGGCCCTCAAATAAACTAAGAAATTGGATCCGCTTAGCTGCCTCATCCAGTTGATACATGTCTGCCATGTCCTCAAAACGAGCTATGTACGGCTCGATTCGCCCGCCTTCCTTGTATGAAGGAAGCTTGATGCGTGGGGTCGCCAGGACATGTGTAGTAAGAGCGCTAGTGGAGCTTGGATTAACTGCACCAGATGTGTCTGAAGCCAAGGAATCTCACTTGAGCTTCAGCACTTCAAGTTCATGTTTTTCGCGTGCTTCTTGCTCGGTACGTTCGTGTTCTCGTTCTCTCTCGCGTTGTTCACGCTCGTGTTCGCGCTGTTCTCACTCTTGAACTAGCTCGTGTTCGCGCTGTTCTCACTCACGTTCATGTTGTTCGCGCTCGTATTCGCGCTCCTTTTCGCGTTCCTCACGCTGTTCTCGCTTGTACTCGCGCTGAATCTTACGGTCTTCACGGGCATCATTCTCGCGCTGCTGCTCCTGATTATACTGTGAGAGCATATACTCTTTAATTTCGGTTGGGTCTGAAAGACCCATTTCTTTGGCTTCCTGTAAAAATACAGTGGTAGCCATGGCGCTAATTTACTAAGCAAACCGAAATTGAGTACTGACTGCTTTGCAAACGAATGCTAATAACACAAATAAAGAATACAGACACAAGCTAGTGGTGACCAGTCTTATCTAGTTAACTGGCAAAGAATAAATAAAAAATGTAAATGACTGGGAAGACTCAATAATAAACACAATGGGTACAGCGACTTCCCAGGAGCGAATAAAATCATCTGGCGTTACCAAGAATAAACTAAATAGAGTTAAGTACTCTATGGATTGATAAAGCAAAATTCACTTGATAAATATAGGGTAAACACCAGTAAACTTGTGCCTATAAACTTTAATGATAAATACCTAAATATGAACGAGTGAGCACTATCTCGTGAATAGCTTTAGAGCTAGGAGTTAATATCCTGGAATGAGGTCGCCAACTGTCACGGGGTTTTTAAAATAACACGGTGTTTTTAAAATAAATGCTAAATATTATTTAATTGATATAATATTCAATAATATTGAAGAGCAAGGACAATGATTGTCTTGCTACATCAAGCAATGATTCTTTACGCTGGCTTACTTCGCCAATTTTCTCAGAACGAGAATTTATGAACTTTCTCAACAGTACACAGCAGAGACTAATTACTCACAAATGCTGATTACTAGTACTGTTAGCCTCTGGAGAAAGTTACTTCACCCCTGACAATAAATAACTAATACAAATAATAATATCAGGTTCTTGCTGATGCTTAACTCCTAGGTAGCACAACGGATTTTATGCTTAATACACAAGACTGGCCTAAGTACCAGTTATGAAAGGCAAACGTTTATGCAAGGTAGGAGCTATATGGGAAATAAGCTTAATTATGGAGAAATGAAACTAGAGTTTACATTACATTAAGCTCAAGGAAAAGAACTGTTAAATTTATTGATTACAAAAATAAATTTAATGTTACACTTCAAATGAATTCAAATAAAGAGATCGTACTCACTCACTCGAGATAAATCCTTACGCCTAGGAAAAACACCTTAACTAAGCTCTTAAGTCTAGAAAAACGAAAAGAAATACTAGTCAATGAATGCTGTGTATCACCAACTAAGGTAGGAGCACTGAGGAACCGTGGTCTAGTGGAGTCTGGGTGCTAGTTGACCTGTCCTCTCACACTTCTGGAGCACAGAACCTCTCTCTGTCACCGCAAACACTTGACTGAATAAGTCGTGGGAAAAAAAGGGAGCAGTAGGCCGCATTTTTTAATGGTCAAGTGAGCGAAACGCGCCCAAAACAAATCGCTCAGCGGAAGCGCTAATGTCTCACACAAAGACGATCACGTATGACAATGAAAAATTGATTTGACAAAGCTTCTGTCCGAATGAGCGGTTAACTGAACGATACACAGTGAGTTTTCCACTAATAATTCGTGGCTTCTCACAAAAGGGAAATGTCGCGAATTTGATTCGTGACAGATACCAACTCTAACGTATGGAAGTGAAGCTTGGACGTTGCTGGAAGGACACAAGTCAAGAGTGAGAGCAGTGGAAATGAGTTATTTAAGAGGAGCCTGTGGAGTCACATGGAGAGACAGGCTGACGAATGAGGATATAAAGGAGCGTTGTGGTGTGAATGTGATAGGAAGCGTTATGAGGAACACACTGAGGTGGTTTGGCCATGTGGAGAGGATGGAGGGTGAAAGACTGACGAAGAGAGTGTATGTGAGTGAGGTGGAGGGGGGAAGAGGGAGGGGGAGGCCGAGGATGAGATGGAGGGATGGGGTGGAGAGGTATATGAGAGAGGGGTGTGTGAGTTGGGAGCAGGGCAGTGAAATGGAGGGGGACAGGGCGACTTGGTGGCGATTTGTTTGTGGCCACCCCAAACGGGATTGAGGCGTCTGGCAATAGATAGATAGATTTATTAAGTTGCATGGAAACACTTGTCGGTCTTGTGGGTTCAAGAACTCCAACCGGATGGTGCCCTTACGGGCTTCTAACTAAGGAAGGACTGCAGTTTCCTTCTCAGATATTCCACTCAGAGGCAGGCGAGGCTGGTTAATTTGTCCCACGATCCAGCTCTCCTTATTGGGTGGAGAAGGATTTGTATCTATCTGTTTCTCTATCTATCCATCTACCTATCTATGTACAGAGAGAGAGAGAGAGAGAGAGAGAGAGAGAGAGACAGACAGACAGACAGACAGACAGAGACAGAGACAGAGAAAGAGAGACAGACAGACAGACAGACAGACAGAGATGGCCAACGGGTTTTTGTACTTTCAAACGCGATGTGTTCTATGTTACTTAGAAAGTTGGAACAACGCAACCATAATTCATTAACGTCACCCTCTCGTTAAAGGAAGCCTTGTCCTGATGCGTAATGGCATCCTCTTATTATTTGAGAGGTATTAGATGTGCTACCAGAACGATAATATCATGATAATTTAGCTGAAAGAATTGCTTGAGGAATACAGCAAGGTGATCGTGTGGCAGTGCGTCCGTATTAATGATGTGGGTGTCGAGATGGATTAGTAAGATAAGAAGGGGGATTTTAGCGTAATCATCTATGGCGAAATTTCTCCTCCAGTCACTGCCGTAAATATGCATCGGAATGTTTAAAGTATGAATCACAAGCTTGCAATGCTACTCTCCAGCTTGAAAATACAATTCAGAGTATTTCCATTAAATATTATGAGAAAAAATAAAATAATGCTTTCCACCATCCTCCCTTTCATACACAAGCCCTCCTTAATCTCTGAACCACACCACACACCACCTACAGCTCCTGCACCGCTCCACTTCTGTTATGAATCTCTCGAATCCATCCAGTGATACAGCTGACCTCAGACCTCGTGCAAGGCGAGCACTGCTAAAGTAAGACGTTAAAACTGGGAACTTGGCCAAATATACAAATGAAATAATTTTGGAAATGCTGCTAAACTGATGATTTTGCCGAACCACAGAACCAGTTTCGTAACCCCCAGTCGCAGTTCACAGGTTAATACTCACAGGCTATTGTGGCTAATTTTTTATATAAAGTATTAGCTGAGATAAAATACAAGAGCTGTCCAGATCTTCAAACAGTTGACGTAAATCCCCTTAGATCTTTTTGACAAAAATGTGATATACTTCAGACGGCAGGAAATTTAAAGAGAATTAGTAAGCCCTACGTACAGTCATAAGAAAAAGTATTGTTACCCCCAGGACTGCTCGATACTAAACGAACGTTAGCTGGGCTATGTGGGCGGGTTCTTGCTGTTCGCCCCTCCCCTATCTAGTGTTGCCATATCACAATCCCATTACAAGAGTTGGAATAATGAGCAAGAATGAGCCACCTGGCGGGGAAATATACAGGACGTGTTTGCGTTACCCTCAGCTCCCCGCCGGAATTACTAATGAAACTCGGCAGGTTTATTATTTTCATGCTATTCAACACTTATTATCTATAGAATACAACAGATAAATTACTTTGAATGGTATTAAATCTATAGGCATCGACTGTGTGTGTGTGTGTGTGTGTGTGTGTGTGTGTTTAATGATAGCCTAGCAGGGGTGCATGAGTTCATTTGATTGCTTTAGATGAGTGGTTAAATGCTTCAGATGTTTGCATCAGACGTCTAGAGGCTATTTTCGAAGCAGGGAGTGGGTATACAAAATATTAAAGCAATGAGACTGAACATGTATTATTATTTTTCTTCTACTCAACATTTATTATATGTATAAAGCAATACATATTATTACACTGAAATTTACTAAGTTGGCTTGTATCGGCTGAAATACTATCATACGTCTGGCATAGGTGCACATACTCATTGCCCGTCTGCATGTGTGTTGCCGACTTCAGACCATTCGGTTATATTTTAATTTAATGAATTCGGTGCCGGATAAGAAAAACGTATTGTCTCTATGCACAGAGGCCAAACGATCTAATTAGCTTTTATTACCTCTAGCACAAATTCTAATATCTGTGTCTCACATAACCGACATTGGCGGGTTTGAGGTACAAACTTTCCTGTCCCGTCATTCCACAACACTTCGTCGGTGTGTCATAGTGCATAGCTCTGAAGGGTAACGATAGTTTTTCTTATGACTGTACAGATCTGCAGCTCTCACCATACAGCAGAACAGGAAGCTTCTTGTCACATTTTTTTTTTCACTCTGTGCTTCCTTAAACTTACTTCACCATAATCACGTGTATAATAATGCATTTTTGTTTAAACTGTCCGAGTCATGTGTCGACTTTTCGAGATTCAGTTTTGAATGCAAATGATCATTATATAAACAGCCTTCCTCAATCTCTCGTTTCTCATCAACTTTCCACGGTCCTCAATATCTCAGACACAGTATTCTCCGGCATACCTAATGAGCACCTGGGTACTCTCATCAGAGAAGCTGATTCAGCTTGTGAATATGAAGTTATTAGGAACGCTTGTTCCCAATAAGAGAGAGAGAGAGAGAGAGAGAGAGAGAGAAGCTTAGGGTGCAGTACAATAACCCTGTGCTAATCTCGTGTTGATGTTAATGGTACTGTAGACAGCGGTCGTTGTCTTCTTAAGCGCTTTGGTAATGAGCCTCCGTACTCCAACAGTGGACGACTTTTTATTTTCCAACACCCGTAATCGTAAAGTGTACTTTTAGTCACCTACCCTTTAGTGTAATGGATTTGATGGTCCTCGCACAGTGTCTTACACAGTGAAAGGATTAATACTCGTGTGGTTGTTTATGTTCAGTTACAGTATTAGTACTCTCAAAATGTTCGTTAAGTTGAACTGTTTTGTTTCGTTTCGTTTCGTTTTCAAGTCTCCTACATGTTTGCATGCGTCGGCCTTGGTCACCTAATGGTGGCTCTCCACATTACTCGATTTTTGGAAGCCTCCTGATGCAGCCTCAGATCCCAGGGGTGCACTTTATGACCTCGTCCCAGATCTTTTACGATCTGCCCCTTGCAACACTACCCTCGACTTCCACAGCTCTCACATTTTCCACTCAGTTGTCATCTTCCATTCTCAGTGTGCTCAAATAATCTCAGTCTGTCCCTCCTCTTCACAACGTTATGACATTCATGTCGCATCCTTCCTCTCAGCTCTTCAATCATAATCCAAGCCCTCTCATGCCTCGTATTCAAGGACACCCTACACATCCAACCAATTATCATCACCTCGATATATTTGAGCCAACGAATATCCTCTTCGTATACTGCCCAAGACTCACTACCTTACAGCCTTGCACATCTAATACAGGGCTGTTCGGCCAGACTGCCTAGGGAACAGTTACTACTACTACTATAACACATCCAACAAATGCTGCGCAGAATGATGCTGTAGCACGAAGGGAGAGCCCTCGCAGTGTCAGGAGGAATAATTGCTCCCTGAACTTTCTTCAACAACTCCACACCCTTGCCACGTGTAGCATATAACATGTCCCACAAACGATAAAACTCCCTCGCATACTCACGAGACTCCAGTAAATTCGATCTTTTCTCACTTCCCAGTCTCTGCTTGCTCTGTCAGACACACAGCACACACTAAGTCAGCATTATTACTCACCCACTTCTAATGCCACTATAAGTCTTATGCACCCGCTTATCACAAATGCTCCATAATATGGAGTTATTTCCCACAACCCTACGGCAAATTGCACATGACCACACTCCCTTTGCTTTGAATGTACCGTCACCAGTCTAAGTTATCATCACAATCACTGATTGTTTTTCTATCTCATCACTTCTTAAATCTTTCCTCTACCTGCCTCTCCTTCTCTACATTAGACACCAAGTACAATATCTTCTATGGGAGTCCAGCTGTGAAGACACATGAGAGAGCTTCAGGCACCGTCAAAAACAATAAGGGGTTGAACACTGACCCCCTGATGCATACTAACATTAAAAGAAAGCTTGTCACTCAAATCTCAGTTCATTCTTCTCACCCGGCTGTAAGCATCCTTGTACAGCATATTGCTATAATCACTCAAACCAGCCACTTCTCAATCCCAAACTTACTCAGTGTCAACTCCACCTCCTCCATAGGAACTTTGCCGAAGGCCTTCAAAAAAAAAAAAAAAAAAAAAAAAAGTACGGTTCCTTCTTTCCTCTATACTGAACTTTTTTCCTGAAGCTGTCGGACAATGACTGTTGCATTGGTGGTCACTTTACCTGGCACAAACCCAAACCCCGTTTCTTCAGTATTCACTCTTTCCCTGATCATACCTTCCTGGACTCTCCCCATTACCTTAATTATGTGGTCCAAGTTTTATGCTTCTATAATTTACACTTACCAGGGCATCACCCGTCCCCTTAAATACATTTACAGTAATTTTTCAACCGCTCATCTAGAACACCACACTCTTATTATAATGGAATTTATTAAATCAATAAAGAAATCCATTACTAAATCTCATGAGGCCATCAACATTTTAGTGGTCAACCCAAACACATGCTGCCTTCCCCAACTGCATCCTAACGATTGTCCCATTCATAGAATCAGCGCCAATCAAAGGCCAAGGGCCAAACACTGGACCCGCTGCATCTAAATCTTTCTTGTTCTGGTCAAACTCCTTATTTAGCACAGAGTTATAATGATATCTCCAAGCTCTGCGCACACTACTGACCTTTGGTAACCCAGTTTTCTCTCTTGATCTGTTTGGCCACCTTAAACATAGCATTCTTCCTTAAGGCATTATTAAGACTAACCACTCTGGGACTCAGGTCTTCTCCTGCATACCTGCTTTCTCGCCCTATGCTCATCAGCCAAAAATTTCTCTCCGATCCCACCCCTTTTCCATTCTCGGAAGACACTTCAATTCTGCTTAATTACGGCTTCTACACCCTCATCCCATCCCACTACTAACATGTTAACTTATGTCTGGATTGGTCCCTTGTCTGACTACATACTCAATCAGTGACATGAACATTTAAGCTCTGCATATGAAGGGTGGCTGCAGAGGAAGGATGAGATGTCATATGAAAGGTATAAGGAAAAGAGGAATAGAGCGAGAAGGGCTGTGCGTGATGCTAAAGTGGTAGCAGATGAGAGGTGGGGTAGGCGGCTGACAGATAATTTTCAACAGAATAAGAAAATGTTTTGGAAGGAGGTGAAAAGGGTGCGAAAGGGAGAGTCTGGGAAGGAAGAATGCGTAAAATCAGAGGATGAAAGGATGTTAATTGAAATGGATGCAGTAAGGAAGAGATGGGCAGAGTATTTTGAAAGATTGTTAAATGTAGAGGAGGAAAGGGAGGCTGAGATTGTGGCGGATAGAAGGGTGCAAGGAATAAATGTGTTGGGAGAGTTAAATGATTCTTTGATCACGAAGGAGGAAGTGCAGGAGGCAGTAAAGGAGATGAAAACAGGGAAAGCTGCAGGTATGGATGGGTGTGCTGTGGAATGCCTGAAGGGTGGTGGAGTGACTATTGTTGACTGGTTAGTAAGATTGTTGAATGTGTGCTTTAAGAAAGGTATGGTGCCAATTGACTGGGCAAATGCTTGTGTGGTCCCGTTGTATAAAGGCAAGGGTGATAAGTATGAATGTACTAGCTTTAGGGGTATAAGTCTGTTGAGTGTTGTAGGAAAGGTGTATGGTAGAGTGTTAATTATGAGAGTTAGAGAGGGTACAGAGGGAGTGATTGGTGATGAGCAGTGTGGCTTTAGGAGAGGGAGGGGATGCGTTGATCAGGTGTTTGCTGTGAGACAAGTGTGTGAAAAGTATTTAGCGAAAGGCAAAGATGTGTTTTGGGCATTTATGGATTTAGAGAAAGCGTATGATAGAATTGATAGGGAGGCTTTGTGGACTGTTTTAAGATTGTATGGACTTGATGGTAGGTTACTAAAAGGGGTGAAAAGTTTTTATGTAAATAGTAGAGCGTGTGTAAGAGTGGGAAATGCTGTGAGTGATTGGTTTCCCGTGAGAGTGGGGCTGCGACAGGGATGTGTGATGTCGCCTTGGTTGTTTAATATTTACATGGATGGTGTTGTAAGGGAGGTGAATGCAAGAGTTTTAGGTGGAGGTCTGAGTCTGGTGAACGTTGATGGTGGAGAGTGGAATCTGAAGCAGCTGCTGTTTGCAGATGATACTGCATTGGTGACTGATTCAGAGGAGAGATTGAGACAGTTGGTAGAGGAGTTTGGAAGGGTGTGTGAAAGGAGGAAATTGAAAGTAAATGAGAATAAGAGTAAAGTGATGAAGTGTACGAGGCTGATAGATGGTAGGGGGATGAATATAGTTTTGAAAGGTGAGTTGCTTGAGGAGGTAGATTGTTTTAAATATCTAGGGTCACATGTTGCTGTGGATGGAAGAATAGATGCAGAAGTGAAGTTTAGAATAAATGAAGTAGGAAAGGTGCTGGGAGGAATGAAAAAAAGTATTTAAATGTCGTTCGCTTAGAATGGATGTAAAGAGAAGGCTGGATGAGAGTGTTGTGGTACCGACTGCGTTATATGGGGCTGAAACATGGAATTTGGGTGTTGCAGAGAGGAAAAGTTTGAATGTAATGGAGATGAGGTGTCTGAGGAGTATGTGTGGAGTGATGCGTATGGATCGGGTGCGAAATGATGAAGTGCGAAGGAGAACTGGAGTTGTTCGGGAGATGGCTGGTAGAGTTGAGCAGAGGGTGTTGCGATGGTTTGGGCATATGGAGAGAATGGATAAGAGCAATTGGTGAAAAAGATATCTAGATCTGATGTGAGAGGTGTAAGGCTGAGAGGAAGACCACGAATAGGATGGATGGACAGTGTGAAGAGAGCGTTGGATGCGAGAGGGATGTCTGTTGAGCAAGGAAGAGTGGCTGTGCGTGACAGAAATAAATGGAGAGAAATTGTGAATGAATAAGTGATGACGCAGCCCTGAGGGGATATTCTCCCGCATTTGGTGTGATCAGCTAGTCAGGTCAGGTGCGGGTAAGGGGATGGGTCTGTTATGATGTGGCAGGGGTAAACCAGTTCTGCTGTCGGGCTCTGCTGCGGATGTCACTGATTGCATTGGGCAGTTGACCCTTGTGCGGTGTGGTGCGGTGAGGATCTGTCCGTTCTCCCCTTTGGGGCTAAGATGCGAATGAATGTGTTTGAATGGATGAGTAAATGGAGAGTGTGTCGTCCTGTCTCGGCTACCTCCCTTTCCTTGGGGGAAGCAGCCTAGGTATATAGATAGATAGACTTCTCATTAACACTCGTCTGTACCTCCCTGCTCGTGACGTTATATACATTTATATCAGTGCAGTGTGTATGTAGCTTGTAAATATTTATTTTGAAAAGAAAGCTTACATAATTATATGTGGATACATTATTTATTCGGTACTTAGCATCTACAGGAAATATCTGCCTCTTTGTATGCTATTTTCACAGTGTTAGAAATAAGAATGAGATTCATAGAAAAATATGTTTTTATCACAGTAAATGGTAAGCCCACCAAGTTATAACAGTAAAAGGACGTGAAAAAAATACGACCGTGGCATGCATATATTTTACGACAGGGACGTATGTATAATATATATATATATATATATATATATATATATATATATATATATATATATATATATATATATATGTATATATATATATATATATATATATATATATATATATATATATATATATATATATATATATATATATATATATATATATATATATATATATATATATATATATATATATATATATATATATATATATATATATATATATTGCCAGACGCCATAATCCCGTAAGGGGTGGCCGTTTGACTTTGAGTTATTTCTTTTACGGGGAGGGGCACTAACCCTCCACTAACCCACTTGTTGACACGTAGGGAGCACGTATGGTTTGGTTATATGGTTACCACCCAGCGTTGTAAATGGTTTCCTGGTTTACAGGAAACCATTTGGCTTGTCACTCAATGTAAAGCCACCCGAAAAGGAAAGAAAAGCAATAAGAAGAGACAGGAAAGATGCAAAAAATAGGAAGAGAGGAGGACAGACACAGAAAAAGAATGATAAAGGCTAAGGAAGAAGTAGGCAGCACTACATCAAGTGAGTGGATGATGGTCGCCACCACCTATATATATATATATATATATATATATATATATATATATATATATATATATATATATATATATATATATATATATATATATATATATATATATATATATATATATATATATATATATATATATATAAACAAGCCTTACATATAAGTGGAAAAGCGAGTTCTTCAGCGAAGAGAGTGGATAGAAAATTAGTGTCTGTTTACACATTATTTTCATAAAATAAGAAATCAGAGACGGAGGTGTGTGGAAGCTGTCCGTGCTGTTCTTTGCAGATGATACTGTGTCGTTGAGTGAAGACGAAGGGTAGCTGCAAGGCTTCGTGAATGAGTCTGAAAGAATGTGTGGGAAGTGGAATCTAGCGGTGAATGTAGCGAAGGGTAAAGTTGTGGTCTTCGAGAGAAGTGAAGTCACTGAATGTACAGTAAGGCTGGATGAGGAGGATATGGAAAATGTAAGTGCGATCAAGTGCTTGGGTGGTGTGATTAGTAAGGATGGAAGTTTAGAGGGTGAGGTGCCTGAAAGGATGCAGCTGGGAGGAAAGGTTGCTGCTTCTTTGAAAGCAGTAATAAGAAACAGGAACGTCAGCATGGAAATAAAAGAGTCACTGCATAACAGTATTGTGATACCAGCTCCAACTTATGGAAGTGACGCTTGGACCCTGTTACAGGGTCACAGGTCACGAGTGGGAGCAGTGGAAATGAGTTATTTGAGAGGAGCATGTGGAGTCACTTGGAGAGACAGACTGATAAGTGAGAAAGTGAATGAGCGTTGTAGTCTGGATGTGGATGTGATAGGAAGCGTTAAGAGAAACACACTGAGATGATTTGGCCGTGTGAAAAGGATGGGGAGCGGGAGGCTGACGGGGAGAGTGTGTGTGGGAGGGGGTGTAGGGGAGAAGAGGAGGCCGGGGATTAGATGGAGGGCTGTGTGAGCTGGGAGCGGGGCAGTGGAACGGCGGGGGACAGGGCGACGTGGAGGCGATTTGTTTGTTGCCGCCTATTACGGGGTTGAGGCGTATAGCAATAGAGAGATAAAGAGAAAGATGAAATGAGAATAAGAAAATCAGAGAACAATATATGTTTAGTACAGTAAGTGACTCTCGCACTAAGTTATAATAATGTACATTTGTAAGGTAAAAAAAAAAAAAAAAAGGAAGTGATTTATGAGAATTTTGATTTTCATCCAGCGATTATTTTTATTCGTAAGATTATTACTCCCTGCACGCTATCGGGCACAGTGTCACTCTGGAATGGCTTAAAAAAATGGGCGAAATGGTAAGCACCACATGTATGGGGTGACTGAAACATGATTCATGGCTAGAGAAATGTGTGCAGAGGAAGCGCGGCAACAAGGAGCAGCAATGCTTGGCAGTCAGGCTAGACAGTAGCTGCACGCACCCTAACACTGCCTCTGCGTGCAGGCAAAAATTACCTCCATTTTTCACTTCCCCGCGTCTGAACGACTCCACCTAGCGACCTGTGGAAAGATGCTTTGGAAAGAGGTTGGGCTGGTGAGTACTTTGGTAGGTAATCGATTGTTTTAAGTGGTGTGATTTGTGAGATATGGGTGTGTGAATATGACTGAATTTTCTTAATTTTAGCATTTTCACCCATGATGAGATGAGACTCTTGCTTTAAACTCCCTGAAGGATGTGGGTTAAAGAGGGTTTGGGTATAAAAGTTGAGATGTCGTATTATATTTATGAAAGAATAATAATACTTTGAATCTTAGTAACAAAAATGGTATGGTAGCACTGGGAGTTTGTGATACATGTCTGAAACATTATGAGCATATTTACGCTAGAGAATGGAGGAGTTTTGCCACAACAATAACGTTGCAACCCATCTCTCCTCCCCCATCAGTACACCCATACTATTCGTACAGATGCAGTCCTATTCGTTCACGTTGCTGTTTTCCGTAAAAGTAACACTGTATTTTCCTTTTTTTGACAGAGCGTCTGCCATGCGGGAAAGTGTTTACTGTCGTCTCTCTACTTTAGAATAAACCCTGGTTTCCAGTGCAACAAATTCCAAATATGACCTTCTCCCGAACATCTTCAAGCAAATGTGGGATGTTGAGATTAGCTAATTACGATGTAGAATTGTTGAATGAGGACAGATGAATTCATTGACATAGCACACACAAACAAACACACACACACACACACACACACACACACACACACACACACACACACACACACACACACACACACACACGCTCACAGGGTGCCAGATAATTCTTTGAAATTAAAATTGAGTGGTTTCTTAGAAGAGGGAGACTGCATATGGAACTGACAAAGAGAGTGCAACAGTATAATGGTGAGAGAGAAGAGAGTGTTTTAGAGGATGAGGGAGGCAGTGTTGCCTGAGGGCTAATCGCCTAAATCCTCTTCGTCTTAGCCAGCTCATGTCTATAAGTTTCCAGGAGGGAACAAGGTTTTCGAGATGCTGATGGTGATGATGATGATGATGATGATTGTGTATGAGTTAGGTTTGGGTTAAAGTCTATGTGGCAAATACAATAGACCTAATTTAGTACATAAATTTATCTAACACATTTATCAGCCATGCAACCTAAATAAGAGGTAATATAATTTTAAGGGTATGACTAACATCTCCCTCCTCCGTCCCTCATGCTACGAGTATGAAAGTGAGTTTGGGTGAGAAAAAAATTGGGATGTGAGAATGTCGGACAGAGCTTAGAGTGACTTGAGAGTGAATGGCAAACTTTAGAGTGAGTGAGAATTTCAATGAGGCTGATGAATATCGAGTGAAAAAGTGGGAGAAAGCGTGGCTTAATAAGTGGGTATGAGAGTGTGAGTCTAGCTGGTATGAGGGTGTGAGTCTAGCTGGGTGTAGGCGGCTCAATCGGTAGAGAGGTGGCCTAGAGTCCTAACGGACCCGGGTTCAAATCCCGCTGGGGCAGGGATCAGTTTAAGGATTTGAATTTCATAAAAATCAGACTTTACTGATCTACCAGAAGACCCGCCGACATGTCGTAAAAATATCCCCGCTAATACCAATACACCAGTCCTGTATGAGACAACCCTAGCATGTATTCAATATGGACGGTGGGTGTTAGCGCCGAAGTGGTAACATGTAGAGGTGTGCTGTACGTAGGGGAACTACTGGATCTTGAAAGCAGGCTGTGAAGCCTATGCCCAGAGTCGGACACATAAAAAAAAAAAAAAAAAAAAAAGCGAATGAGAATGTGAAAATGGGCAAGTTTAAGAGTAACAGTGGGCATGAATGACACTGAGCGCGAGTGAAAGAGAAGTAAAGAGTGAGTGAAACTGAGGAGAGAATGAGTGATGAGAGTGTTAAAGTGAGGATGCACAGATCTGCGTAGATAAGAAGGGGTGCCCGTGAAAGGCAATGTAGAAATTGGTATGAGTTGTTACGTTTGCGAAAGTGAGAGAAAATGATATGTGGCTGAGCGTGAACTGGATTAAGACTGTGTGATTGAGAGTATAAGAATGAGGGTGAATGAATTTTGGTGAGAGTAAGTGAATGTGAGTGTAAGTGAAAAGAAAGGAAGTGATAGAGTGGAGAAGAAGTAAACAGGAACCTAAGAAACTGTTCGAGTAAGTGACGTTGGACGGAGGTGGGACTGAATGCAAGTATAGACGAGATGTGTCAGTAAATTTTTTTTTTTTTTTTTTTATGTGTCCGACTCTGGGCAAAGGCTTCAGGGCCTATATCTCGGGGGCAGTAGCCTATTCCAAGGCCCAGTAGTCCTTCTACATCTCCACATGTCACCACTTCGGCGCTAACACCCACCGTCCATATTGCATACATGCTAGGGCTGTCTCATACAGGACTGGTGTATTGGTATTAGCGGGGGTATTTTTACAACATGTCGGCGGGTCATCTGGTAAATCAGGAAAGTCTGCTTTATGAAATTCAGATCCTTAAACTGTTCCCTGTCCCAGCCGGGATTCGAACCTGGGTCCGTCAGGACTGCAGCCTGCCTCTCTACCGATTCAGCCACCGCCTCCCCAAATGAGAACAAGTAGCATAAAAGTGAATGAGAGTCATTGTGTATAGGTGTGACCTAATGCTTGGGGAAAGAAGCGATACATAAACCGAACGTGTTACTGAGAGAGCTTGAGTGAATGTGTGTCGAAAGTGAGTGCGAGAGTGAGCGATGGAGTGTGTCTGTGCTACTAGGGGAGTCGGAGAGAGTGAGAGTTTTTGAGAGACTGATGAAGCGAGTGTGTGTTTGCGTGCGTGCCTGTGTGTGACTGTGTGTGTATGTATGTATGTAATATGTATGTGTGGGGGGGGGGGTTCAACAACTCCAACCGGATGGTGCTGGTAAGGATTTCCATCTGAGAGAGGGTTGCAGTTTCCTTCTCCGATATTCCACTCCGAGGCAGGCGAGGCTGGTTAACTTTGTCCCACGATCCAGTGCTCCTGACGGGATGAAGAGGGATTCGTAGCTATCAGTTTACATATCTAGGTACAGAGAGAGAGAGAGAGAGAGAGAGAGAGAGAGAGAGAGAGAGAGAGATGGCCAACAGGTTTTTGTATTTTCAAACGCGATGTATTCTGTGTTAGTAAGTAGGAACAATGCAACCATAATTCATTAACGTCACCCTGTCGTTAAAGAAAGCCTTATCCTGATGCGTGATGACATCCTGACATCATCTTATTATTATTATAGGGGTAATAGGTGTGTTACTTGAACGGTTAATATAATAATACTTTATCTGAAAGGAAATGCTTGAGGATTACAGCAAGGTGATCATGTGGCAGTGCGTCTGTATTAATGGTGTAAGTGTCGGGATGGGTCAGTGGGGTAAGAAAGGGGGTTCTAGCATGATCATCTGTGGCGAAAATTCTCCTCCTGTCACTACCGTAAATATACACTGGAATGTTCATGGCATGAATCACAAGCTTGCAATGCTACCCTCCCGCCTGATAGTACGATTCAGAGTATTTCCATCAAATATCATGAGCAGAAAAAAAAAATCGTTTTCCACCATCTTGACTTTCATACACAAACCCTCCTCAATTCCTGTACCACACCACACCACCCAGCAGCTCAGGTCATCCTCCTGCACCGCTCTCCACTCCTGTTATGAATCTTTCGAATCCATCCACTGATACAGCTGACCTCAGACCGCGTGCAAGGCGAGCGGTGCTAAAGTAAAACGTTAAAACTGGTAACTAGGCCAAATATACAAATGAAAACATTTTGAAATGCCGCTAAACTGACGATACTGCCACACCACATAACCTCATTTTGAACCCCGTGCCGCAGTCCACAGGTTAATACTCACATGGTATTGTGACTAATATCTAATATAAAGTATTAGCTGGTATAAAATACTAGAGTTGTCCAGGTTTTTAAAAAGTTGACGCAAATTCCCTCACATCCTTTTAGTCAAAAGTGTAATATACTGTAATTTATACGGTAGGAAATTTAAAGGGAGTTAGTGCTCCGTATGTATAAATCTGCAGCCCTTACTTTGAAGCAGAACAGGAAGCTTCTTGTCACATTTCTTTCTTTCACTCCGTGCTTTCTTAAACTTACTTCACCATATACTATCTATCTGTCTATCTATCTATTGCCAGACGCCTTAATTCCATACGGGGTGGACACAAACAAATCGCCTCCACATCAACCTGTCCCCCGCCATTACATTGCCCTGCTCCCAGCTCACACCCCCCTCTCTCATATACCTCTCCACTCCATCCCTCCATCTCATCCTTGGCCTTCCCCTCCCTCTCTCCCCCTCCACCTCAGTCACATACACTCTCCTCGTCAGTCTCTCACTCTCCATCCTCTCCATTTGGCCAAACCACCTCAGTATGTTTCTCCTAACGCTTCCTATCACATCCACATCCATACCACAACGCTCCTTCACATCCTCATTTGTCAGTCTATCTCTCCATGTGACTCCACAGGCTTCTCTCAAATAACTCATTTCCACTACCCTCACTCTTGACTTGTGCCCCTCCAACAACGTCTAAGCTTCACTTCCATACGTTAGAGTTGGTATCACAATACTATCATGTAATAAGTTTTTCACGTCCATGCTCACTTCCCTGTTTTTTATCACTGCCTTCAAGGAACCAGCAACCTTTCTTACTTGTTGTACCCTTTCAAACACTTCACCCTCCAAACTTCCATCCTTACTCATCACACTACCCAAGTACTTAAACGGACTCACATTTTCCATTTCCTCATCATCCAATCTCACTGTATATTCACTGGCTTCACCTCTCTCGAAGAAAATAACTTTACTCCTCCCCACATTCTCCTTTAAATTCCGTTTCATACACACACTCCCAAACTCATCCACCAAGTCTTGCAGCTCCCCTTCGTCTTCACTTAACAACACAGTATCATCTGCAAACAACAGTACAGGGAGTTTCCAAACACTGCCCTCTCTCATTAGGACCACTCCAACATCCACTGCCCTGCCTTGTATCTCTTTTATAACCCCATCCACATACTGATTGAACAACCATGGAGAGATGACACATTGCTGTTTCAGCTCAACCTTCAAACAGAAAAACTCACTCACTACACTATCCACACGCACTGCATCCTTAGCACCCTCATACATACTCTTCACAGCATTTAACAACTTCCCATCTACTCCATATATTCCTTAATACTTTCCACAATCCTTGTCTATCCACCCTGCCATATGCTTTCTCCAAACCCATGAAGGCCGCATACTTCATTCCCTTCTCTAGAAACTTTTCCACTAAAGATCTAAGAATGAATATCTGGTCTACACAACCTCGTCCCTTCCTAAAGCCTCCCTGTTCTTCTCCAACTTATTCCTCTGTTATTTCCCTAACCCTGTCAATAAGTATCCTACCATACATTTCTCCTATTACACGAAGACAAATGCCCCTATGATTACCACCCACTTCTTTTTCCCCTTTCCCTTTGTACAAGGGAATACTTATACCAGACTTGCAATCCTCCGGGACTCTGCCTTCCTCCCAGGCCAATCTGCACATCTTCCACATCCATTCTACTACTATCTCTCCCCCATGCTTCAGCACTTCACCACACACTCCATCAATTCCTAGGGCTTTCCCCATATTGACTTTCTTCATTGCTTCCACAACTTCCATCCTACTAATTTCTTCCTGTCTTCTCACCTCGCTCCTTCTCTCGACCATTCCCCAGCCACTTATAAGCGCATTACTTTCATTCTCTATGTTCAACAATTTCTTAAAGTGTTCTCTTCATCTGCTCACTTTTTCTCCCTTCTTAACTAGTAATCTACCATTTATATCTTTCACTCCTCTACTAACTTCATTGCAACCCTGTCAGACTCTCTTTTACCTTACTACATAACATTTTCTTACATTCCCTCCACTCGACACTCAAACTCCTTCCAAATTCCTCATCCATAATCACGTGAATAATAATGGATTTCTGTTCAGCTGTCCGAGTCATGTGTAGACTTTTTGAGATTCAGTTTTGAATCCAGTGCTCATTATGTAAGTAGTTCTCCTCAGTCCTCAATCTCTCGTTTCTCATTAACTTACCACGGTGATCAATATCCCGGATACAGTATTTTCCGGCATCCCTAATGAGCACCTGGGTACTCTCATCAGAGAAGCTGGTTTTTCTTAGAATATGCAGTTACTAGGAACGATAATTCCCAATAAGTGTGTGTGTGTGTGTGTGTGTGTGTGTGTGTGTGTGTGTGTGTGTGTGTGTGTGTGTGAGAGAGAGAGAGAGAGAGAGAGAGAGAGAGAGAGAGAGAGAGAGATTAGCTTAGGGTGCAGTACAATAACCCTGTGCTGATCTCGCGTTAATGATAATGGTATTGCAGAGGGCGGTCGTTGTCCTTTTGGGCTTTGGTAATGAGCCTCCTTACTTCAACAATGGACGATTTTTTATTTTCCAAAACAGTAATTGTAAAGTTTGTGATATATTACAAAAGGTTTACTTTTAGTCACCTACCCTTTAGTGTAATGGATTTAATGGGCCTCGTACAGTGTCTTACACATAGAAAGGATTAATACTCATGTGGTTGTTTATGATCAATTACTGTACATTATTACTACTCTGAAAATGTTCGTTAGGTTGAATTGTGTCGTTTCGTTTCGTTTCGTTTTAAAGTCTTCTACAGGCTTGCATGCGTCTGCCTTGGTCACCTAATGGTGGCTCTCCACTTTAATCGATCTTTGGAAGCCTCCTGATTCAGCCTCATAACCCTGACGTCACACTTCATGACCTCGTCCCAGATCATTTATGATCTGCCCCTTCCAGTACTATCCTCGACGTCCACATCTCTCACCTTTTGCACTCAGTTGTCATCTTCCATCCTCACCGTGCCTAAATAATCTCAAACTATCCTTCCTCTTCACAGTGCTATTACATTCATGTTGCATCCTTCCTCCCAGCTCTTCAATCGTAATCCAAGCCTCCTCATGCCTCGTATTCAAGGACGCCCTACACATTCAAACAATTATCATCATTTCTATACATCTCAGCCAACGAATATCCTCTTCGTATACTGCACAAGCCTCACTACCATACAGCCTGACACACACACATCTAACACGGGGCTGTTCGGCCTGACTGCCTGGGAAACAACTACTACTAGTACAATACATCTAACAAATGCTACACACAAGGATCCGTTAGCACGAAGGGAGAGCCCTCACAGTGTCACAAGGGGCAATGGCACCCTGAACTTTCTTCAACCACTTCTTACCCTAGCCACGTGCAGCATATAACATGTCCCCCAAATAATAAAACTCCCTCGCATGCTCAAGAGACTCTTTAATAAATTGGATCCTCTCCCACCTCTCAGTCTCTGCTTGCTTTCCCAGACACACATCACACACTAAGTCAGGATTATGATGCAACCCACTTCTAATACCACTACAACTCCTATGGACCCGCTTATCACAAACACTGTATAAGATGGAGTTATTACCCACAACCCTATGGCAAACTGCACATGCCCAAACTCCCTGTGCTTTGAATGTACCGTCACAAGCCCAAGTTATCATCACTCTTGTTTAGTCCCAAATCACCGTATCCCATTCCATCTCTCCACTTCTTAAAATTTTCCTCCTCCTGCCTTTTCTTCTCTGTATTGGACACCAAGTCATCAGCATACAATATCTTCTATGGGAGTCCATTTTTGAAGACACGTGAGAGAGCTTCAGGCACCGTGATAAACAAGAAGGGACTCAAGACTGACCCCTGATGCATACTAGCATTAAAGGAAAGCTTGTCACTCAGATCTCCGTTCATTTATTTTTTTTTTTTAATAACAACGGAGGAAGGAAAAACAAATGGGGAAAAAAAAAATAATCCATACACCAGATTACTGGTGTCCTCTGTTCATAAAATATCTGTAACAGTTAGACTTGAACAGTTGTAGGTTGAAATTTGGAGGAAAACAACTCTGGGGAAGCGAGTTCCAGAGAGATGCAGTTCGGGGAATGAAAGAATTCTGATAGGCAGAAGTTCTGCAATATGGTTGAGTGACATTCCAGTCGTGAGCGCTACCAGATGCCCGTGTAGCACGAGGGAAGGCATGGAGAGGTGGCACCATGGACGCAACTTCGTCTGAGCATTTGCCAAAAAAATATCTGTAAAATAATGCAAGGGAGGCAACATTCCTTCTTACTTGCAGGGGAGGTAGTTTATATGTAATGGCAGGGTTGTTAATGATTCTAACAGCTTTATTCTGAATTTTGTCTAGTTGTCTTAATGCAACCTCTTCACAACCATTCCACAAGGGTGAGCAATATTCAAGCTGAGAGCGCACATGACTCTTATAAATTATAGCTAACTGCTCATCGGCGAAGAAGTTACGGACTCTGTACAATAATCCAAGTTTCTTTGAGGCGGTTTTAGCAAGTGATCTGACATGAGAGGTCCAGCTGAGGGCACTGTTAAGTGAGACACCAAGAATTTCAGTATTTTTGGAGATGGGAATATTAGTAGCACTGAAGGTAATGTACGAATCTGGTAATATCTGTCTATTAGTAAACTGTAAATATTTAGTTTTACTAGCATTAAAAGAGACAAGGTTGTTTTGTCCCCATTCACTGATTGTAGATAGATCTTGATTTATGGAGATGGCTGTACTGAGTTGAGAGGTAGAGATATTAGACTTTGTGAATGGATGTCTGAGTGTGAATGAACTATGTAGTGTTGAGTCATCTGCATTTGAGTGAATGGGACTGAGAGTGCCAGATAAGAGATCATTAATATGAACCAGAAATAGGGTTGGCACCAGAACTGATCACTGCGGCACGCCGGCGTTAATTGAGTGGAAATTTGAATATACATCATCTACTTTTACTCTTATTTTCCTGTCACTAAGATAAGAAGAAATCAAAGGAACAAAAAGACGTTAGTCCATAGCAAGGGAGTTTGGACAGCAGGGAACGGTGCCATACTCTGTCGAAAGCTTTAGAGATATCAAGAGCTACTGCATGAGTTTCTCCAAAAAGATGAATTGATTGATGGATGGTATGAGTTAAGAGATTGAGTATGTCAATGGTGGATCTTTCGTGGCGAAAACCGTATTGTCTATCACTAATTAAGTTGTTGGATTCAAGATGTTTAACAATATGCTTATTAATTAAAGTTTCAAATACCTTACCTAGAGAAGATGTGACAGCTATTGGTCTGTAATTGGAGGGGTCAGACGAATTTCCTTTCTTCGGAACTGGGTGGATATTGGCTTCTTTCCATGAATTTGGGAATAAAGAAGTACGTATGCATAGTCTGAATAATTTAGCTAGGACAGAGGCAAGTTCAGGGGAACACTTTTTCAAAACAATTGGCAGAATTCCATCTGGGCCTGGAGCTTTGTTGGTAGGTAAATTGTCTAGGATGGATTTTACGAATCTTGTCTGTATTTTAAGTGGGGCAATTTCGGGAGAATCAAGTTCCAGTACTGAGACATTCTGGCTAGTATCATCTATGGTAGAGTTTCTTGCAAAGGTACAGTCACGCGTACTAATTTCTGCTCAGGGGTTACCCCTTCCTTCCCCCCTCTACCCTGGACAGAGGGAAGGGGGGAATCGCGAACAAGTCTACCCCGCCTTCTGCCCCCAACTCCCACACCCTCCACCTCCAGCTGCCAGTTACTGATTAGACGCAAATTTTCTCATGTCCTGTAAACATGACTAAACTGTCGTCGCACACGCTTTCAACGGCCAAGATTTGGACTATATTTTTAGAATAAATTATTACCGTATTGAACTGCATTCTCAAATTGAAAATATTCACCATCATTGTAATCCAGTGTCGTCCGCTGCACAATTCTGGGTTCCAGTGCTTACCTTTTCACTTCCCCCAGCTCTCTCTCTCTCTCTCTCTCTCTGAATTTACTTTTCCCACTCACTCTTTATTTTTAAATTTATATAACTTTCTCTTTGTTTCTCTCCCCCTCTCCCTCTTCTCTCTCGTTCTTTGTCTTAAGTCTTCCCCGTCTCTCACCCCTCCCCTCCCCCCACAAAAGGCCTAATCAGAAGTCAGTTATACCGTCACCGCTCCTTCGTATATCGTGTGCAGGCAACATTTATCACACACAGATGTATGGTAAGCTAATTTTTTTTTATATATATAACTGTATTTGTCATTATATACCAAGTTCAAATAGAGAACACCGGACCAATATTCGTAAATTTTATTAGAGTGACCGGTCCATTTCACATATCTGTGTAGCTTGGCTTATAAACTGGACACACACACACACACACACACACACACACACACACACACACACACACACGACTTAAATTTTGCACTGACAGGGTGGCGACTAAAAATATAGTCATTCTAACAACTGGATCTGCTTGCTCCAAACCTTCCCTGTCCCAGTCAAACTCCTCATTCAATAACCTAAGTGTGTGATAAATGTTGCCTGCACACGATATACGAAGGAGCAGTGACGGTATAACTGACTGCTGATCAGGCCTAAGGTGGGGGGAGGGGAGGGATGAGAGGCAGGGGAAGACTTAAGACAAAGAACGAGAGAGAAGGGGGAGAGGGGGAGAGAAACAAAGAGAAAGTTATATAAATTTAAAAATAAAGAGTGAGTGGGAAAAGTAAATTCAGAGAGAGACAGAGACAGAGACAGCTGGGGGAAGTGAAAAGGTAAGCACTGGAACCCAGAATTGTGCAGCGGACGACACTGGATTACAATGATGGTGAATATTTTCAATTTGAGAATGCAGTTCAATACGGTAATAATTTATTCTAAAAATATAGTCCAAATCTTGGCCGTTGAAAGCATGTGTGACGACGGTTTAGTCATGTTTACAGGACATGAGAAAATTTGCGTCTAATCAGTAACCGGCAGCTGGAGGTGGAGGGTGGGGGAGTTGGGGGCAGAAGGCGGGGTAGACTTGTTCGCGATTCCCCCCTTCCCTCTGTCCAGGGTAGAGGGGGGAAGGAAGGGGTAACCCCTGAGCAGAAATTAGTACGCGTGACTGTACTAGCAAAGATATCTGCTTTCCCACGTGGGTCATTTGTAATATTGCTGTAAGCACCCTTGGATATTGCCATAATCACTCAAGCCAGCCAGTCCTCAATCCCAAGTTTTCTTATTGTCAACTCCACCTCCTCCATAGGAACTTTCCCGAAGGCCTTCTAAATAAAAAAGTACAGTTCCTTCTTTCCTGTATACTCTTTTCCTGAAGCTGTCCGAGAATGACTGTTGCATTAGTCGTCACTTTGCCTTGCATAAACCCAAACCTCGTTTCATTAGTATTCACTATTTCTCTTATCATTCCTTCCTGGACTCTCCCCATTATCATATTTTTGTGGCCCAAGTTTTTTGCTTCTATAATTTACATTTCCAGGGCATCACCCTTCCCCTTATACACATTTACAGACTCTTCTACCAGTCATCTAGAACACCACACTGTTTTTTTATAATCGAATTTATTAAATCAATAAGGAAATTCACTCCTAAATCTTACGAGGCCTTCAACATTTTAGTGGTCAACCCAAACACACATGCTGCCTTCCCTAACAGCATCCAAGCGATTGTTCCATTCATAGAATCAGCGTCAATCAAAGGCCAAGGGCCAAACACTGGACCCACTGGCTCTAAGTCTTTCTTGTTCTGGTCAAACTCCTTATTTAGCACCCAGTTGGAATGATATCTCCAAGCTTCTATAATATCTCCACTGTCCACCCTTCCCATTCCTACATAGTTCTTCACACATTACTCCCTATGAAAACCCCGTTTTATCTCTTGATCTGTTTGGCTACCATAAATATCGCATTCTTCCTTAAGGCATTATTAAGACTGGCCACCAAAAGCCTCTGGGACTCAGATTTTGCCCTGCATACCTCCTTTCTAGCCCTATGCTCAGCAGCCAAGTACTATATTCTTCTCCATTACCACCCATTTTCCATTCTTGGAAAAGAATTCTTTTCTCCTTAATTACAGTATCTACACCCTCATCCCATCCCACTACTAACATGTTAACATATGTCTTGATGGGCCCCTTGTTCAACTACACACTGAACCAGTAACTTTTATGAAATTGTACATTTAACCCATATACCGTGGGCATGTTTCCCAATGCATTGCGTGTCCCGCGGGGTTATTCGAGCTCCGACAGACTCTCAAAAAATATTTGCCAAAAATCAGTTATTAGACCTAGAATATTAAAATTAAATATGCATATGGCACATACCTTCAGCTTTCTCCTGGAATGTTTGTTGAGCCTTCGTCGATTACTGTAGGACTTGTGGAGACCTCTGAAGTTGGGTAACGAAGTCTCCACTTTACACTTCCCGACAACCCGTAATATGATTACCACAGCCAGATATTAACACTATAAACACTACTCTATGATTATCAAGTAGTTTGGGATCCATACGCCAAAAAAAACCCACTGTGAAAGCAATGAAAATTACGAGCGCGTATGACCTTCCCACTTGCGCTAGTTCGCTGTTGGTATTCTGTCATTTATTTTTCATAAAACCCCTCACACTTTATATTTCTATTACTATATAACACTTATATATATCTGGAGTCTTTATCCATAAGTTTCCTTCAGTAGTATTAATTTATTGTCACTGAAGTCATTCAATTTTTCATTCAGTAAAATACGTAGAGAGCCACGGATTCACTTTCACTGTTATAACATCAAGTATTTGTACTCATATTCTTATGTTACTAATTACTCACATTTCTATTTACATTTTCTATTGTATTTTCAATATTTACACTTCTATTTTACTTGCACTATGTTATTCACTGTCATTTTCAGTAACATAAAACTATAGTACACTGTTCAATCATATGTACTGTACATCCATTGCTTTCACTTGCTATTTACACATTATTTTCACATTACTTTCCTTTCCCACTTGCACTTTTAGAACTGCTTCTGGCTGTGGTAATCAAAGAAGCAGGTAACACAGAGGGGAACCTGGCACTCAGCGTACTGCCAAGAGATGCATTTGCGCTCAGGTGTGCGTCGGGTGGTATGTGCACACACCTGGCACCTGCGGATCTCAGCCTTCCTCTTGCCTGTGGCAGGCATTTGCACCAGTCTGTGCCGATCCATGTACGCCCTCTGCTCAAGTCTGTGGGGAAGTGTTACTGGATGCCTTGGAGTTGCTGCTGTCACCCTACTATATCTTTCAAGCAGCTGCTGAACACAAGTCCTGGCGAACAACCTCAGGGAGAAGGACTTGGGTGGCTTGACCTTCATCTTGTACAGGATGAAGGCGTTCAGCATCGTCATGTCTATGAGATGCAGGAAAGCTTTCCTGTACCACCTAGTATTCTTCCTGAGGCAGTCAATCTCTCCAATCATCATGTCGGACTTGTCCACCAGCCGCATGTTGATATTGTAGTCTAACACAGCATCAGGTTTCCTCACAGGTTCGCCTGTCCTACGGTCGACCTTCCCACTGTCTGTCATTTCCCCCTTATGTACGGTGGTGAGCATGTGCACGACCCTCTTGTCATGCCACCGTATTGCCAGCATCTTCTCAGACTTGCGTAGGTGCACGTCTCCTCACTGCGAGGTTCCTGCCTCTGGGAATTTAGGGAAGTGGGCACGATTACTCTTCACAGTGCCGCAGGAGCCGATGCCGTGCTCTGAAAGATATTTGGCAAGTTTCGGTGCTGTATAATAGTTGTCTGTATACAGCACATGATTCCCACCAAAATACCTTTCAAGGAACACTTTCACTACACAGCCTGAGAAGCCAAGGGGATGTGTTTTATCAAGATCGACAGTGCTGGCTGAATAAATGACGAAGTCAAGGATGTACCCTGTCTTACAGTCGCACAGTATAAAGAACTTGATTCCAAAGTGATGGCGTTTGCTTGGAATGTACTGCACAAACCTAAGACGTCCTCTGAACAAACCCAAGGATTCGTCAATGACAACCTTCTGAAAGGGGTGGAAGAATGTCATAAACTTATCCTTCATTCTGCTCAGAATCTCCCGGATCTTCCAGACTGGGTCGGTTTGGGAAGGTACATCGTTGTCGGCAAAGTGCAGGTTTCCCATGATGTTCTGGAAGTGATCTCTGGCCATGTACTTATTGAAGGTGGGTGAGGGTAGTAAGGGGTCCATGGACCAGTATTCTTCCAACTCATGATTCGTTGAGTGTGGCATGAGAAGCATGAGGGTGAAGAACACATACAGCTCCTGCACTCCCAGCATGGACCATTGTTGCATCTTGGCTGCACCTGTACCACTTGCAGCACATTGTGATTCATACCTGTTGGTCTCATCACATATGTGCTGCATGACTTCGTCATCGAGGAAGGCCAAAAGGAAGTCCTCACACTCAGCATCCTCGTCAAGAGTGAAGGCAGGCTGTACTCCTGAGGAACTCTCGTCAAAATCGAGATGTTCTGGGACAAAATCGGACCCTTCCATCCACGCCAAGGCGTCCAGGATTCCTTGTCGTGGCGGTGTAGGGTGGGTGAGGGTGGAGGGTGGCTGTGAGGCAGATTTATCACGTTCAAGGTCACTCGCACTGACCCTGGGTTGCCGTACAGCACTAGCAGCCCTTACTCTACTAGCAACTCTACTTTTACGGGTCAGGGATTTACCTCTTCCTCTACGGCCTGCCTTCACTGTTGATGCTGGTGGTGACTCCGACGACAAAGACTCCAGAGATAATTCAGCAGAAGAAGAGGAAGAAATGAGTGAAGTGGGGCTTGGGGAACGGGGAGGTGAATCAACTCGGGACTCATGGCAGGCTGGGTCACGCGGGGCCATTGTTCCGGGGCTAACCCGCCGCCTTTTCACTCTTTTCCCAAATTCCTTCCCTTGCTGCACTAACGGCTCCTTTCCCTTGGAGCTAGGGATAACTTGGGACACTGAAGCTAGTAGTTTCTGGCACGATTTCCTCACCCGGCTGATCACACGAATCCCCCGAAAGGTCAAAATCACTATCCATCATCACCATTGATAATTTCGCTAGTTCACGTTCCACTGCAGAGTCACTTAGTCCTTTCCTGCTTCCCTCCCGAGTTTTTCTGGGTGTAGAGGTCACGGGGCCCTTTGCAATGGGCGCAGAAGCGGCAGAAATGGCGGGGCGCGAGTGCGACATGCTTTGACCACAGCGGAGGACAAGGAACTAAATGCCGCAGCTTATCTGAGAAGGCAAGGGTTGACAGTGACAATGGGGCTGACAGCTGCTAACTTACATGCTAATAAATTATTGGTAGAAAATCTCAGCAATACATAAAGAAATAGGTAGTTCCAGGTGAATGTAAATGTCACTTAGACTTCTCCCTTCTTTTCTGATATATATTTTTATTACAGAAATAGATTACAAGGCATAATTCAAAGGGGAAATTACCGTGGTAATGTAGCGAATGAATGCATGTGAGGTGTTGTCAGGTGATAATTAGCCAATTCCTGGTGTATACCACTATCACTTACCTTATTTTTTTTTTGGTATATATTAATTTGTGTAAGTATAGGGCATAGGGCTTATTTCAATGGATGAAATCTGTGGAAAAATCCGGGGGGAGATTTGCTTAGCGGCAGCGCGGCCTGGGAGGTGAAAGGACAGGGTAATGGAGGGGAGGTAGGGAGGGGAGCCAGGAACGGGGCAAAATCGCTAAAATGTCAACAATGGATGGGAGTACAGATGAGATTTGGAGTGCTGACTAGTGTTGGACATTGGCAGTATTGATAGATGATACAAGCCACCACTTGAAAGCCCGGGATAATTCAAAATAACACAGAATCACAAAAGTGACGCCCCGCGGTATGATCCATTGCACCCGAGTGTCACGAAAGTGACGCCCCGCGGTTAAGGGGTTAAGCTCTGCACTGCTCGTTAACACTTCTGTCTGTAGCTCCCTGCTCGGCCACCACTCTACTCATCTCGTTGTAGAAGGCATCCCTTACTGCTTGGTTTTTCAACTTCCATGTTTTCCTCCTGGATACTTAGGTCCTTTTCTTCAATAACGGCTTCTTTAGTACCAGGTCTCATACCAGTAATTTACGTTGATTGATACACTTTAGCTGCATATGAGTGTAACATCCTTCACTAGCTCTATGTCAACACTGCTGACCAGGAAATAGTCATCCTGGCCATTATTACTCCCAGGCTCATAAGTAATAGACCTACTTTCTCTTTTCTTAAAAACTATATTGCACACGTTTATGATCATTGCTACCTCAAACTCCAATATCTTTTCTCCTTCCGCATTCCTTGTACCATACACACATCACCAGTGCACTCCTTAATAACACTGAGCTGCTTCACTCACATGACAGTTTAAATCACCACCCAAATCTACAATCTCTTCTTCCCCATACCACCATCCACAAATAAAAATTCATCCAAGAAGCTATTCTTTTCTTCATCATCCATACCAACCTGTAGAGAATATGCCAATAATACTATAACCAGCGTGTTTTCAAACAATATTTTCAGCACTACAATCCTTTAATTTACTCTCAGTACATTGATAATACATTTCACTCCCTTCTCTTCGACATGGATATTGGTAGTGAAAATTCTGTGGGGAAAAAAGATAGCTGCGATTATATCGGCATATGCTCCACAGGCAGGATTGGATGAATCAGAGAAAGATAGATTTTGGGATGATTTAATACGTGTAGTGGGTAGTATGCGGGATGATGAGATAGTGATTTTGGGAGGGGACTTAAATGGTCATGTAGGTGAAGCAGCACAAGGTTATGAAGGAGTGCATGGGGGATGTGCGTATGGTCTAAGAAATGCAGAAGGGGAAAGGATACTCGAGTTTGGGGAGGCAACGGACATGATTGTGTGCAACACATATTTTAGGAAAAGAGACAGTAGGTTAATTACATATGAGTCTGGGGGAAATAGCAGTCAGATAGATTATTTTCTGGTTAGGAGGGCCGATAGGAGGTTAGTGAGGGATGTTAAAGTTATAGGAAGTCAGGAGTGTGTGCAGCAGCACAAACTATTGATTTGTGATATGGTGTTTAAAGAACAAGTGATGAAAAAGAGGACTTATGTACCTAGGAGAAAAATATGGAAGCTGAAAAACCAAGTAGTAGGGGATGCCTTCTATAGCGAGTTGAGGAGAGTGGTGGCTGAACAGGGATCTGTAGACAGAGGCGTTAATGAACAGTACAGAGCCCTCAAGAACAATTTCTTGAAAGTTACTGATGTAACATGCGGCTGGACAAGAGGACCACCAAGACATAAAGTAACTTGGTGGTGGGATGAGGGTGTAGAAGCTGCAATTAAGGAGAAAAGAAGACTTTTCTGGAAATGGAAGAAGGGTGGTAGCAAAGAGGAATATTTGGCTGCCAAGCGTAGGGCTAGAAGAGAGGTATACAGGGCAAAGTCTGAGTCACAGAGACAATTACTTGATAACCTAAATCATGGGGAAAGGAAAAATATATTTAGGGTGGCAGGTCAGGTGAAGAGGGATAATCGGGATATCATAGGTGAGCAGTGTGTGAAGAATGATAAAGGAAGGGTAGTGGTGAACAGTGAGGATATTAAAGATGCATGGAGAGAGCATTATAACCGGTTGTTGAATGAGGAGTTTGACTGGGACAGGGAAGGTTTGGAGCCAGCAGATCCAATGTCTGGCCCTTGGCCTTTGATTGATACTGCTACTGTGAGTGAGGCAATAGGCAGGATGAGGGTGGGGAAGGCAGCAGGTGTGTCTGGGTTGACTGCCGAAATGTTGAAGGCCTCAGGCGATATAGGGGCGAGTTTAGTCACTGACCTGATAAATAGGATTATTTATGAGTGTGTTGTCCCAGATGATTGGCTGAATAGTGTAATTGTAAATGTGTATAAAGGGAAGGGTGATGCCCTGGAAAGAGGAAATTATAGAGGTATAAAGCTTTTAGATCAGATAATGAAGGTAATGGAGAGAGTTTTAGAAGGTATGATTAGAGAAAGAGTGAATATTGATGAGATGCATTTTGGGTTTATGCCAGGTAGGGGGACCACTGATGCCATTTTCATTGATCAACAACTTCAGGAAAAATATATTGGTAGGAGAAGGGATCTTTATTTTGTTTTTGTTGATTTGGAAAAGGTCTTTGACAGAGTCCCTAGAGAGGTGGTGAAGTGGGCAATGAGAAAGCTTGGCTTGGAGGAGTGGCTGGTTAGGGTGGTTATGGCCATGTATGTGGGTGCTCACACCCAGGTGAGAGTGAATGGAGATTTGAGTGATGAGTTTTCTGTGAATGTTGCTCAGTCTTGAGTCCCATGTTGTTTATCATGGTACTTGAAGCCCTTTCATATGACTTTAGAAACGGACTCCCGTGGGAGTTGTTGTATGTTGATGATTTGGTGTTGATTGCAGAGAATGAAAGGGAGGCGGAGGAAGGGTTTAGGAAGTGGAGAGATGGTATGGGGCACAAGGGATTAAGGGTAAATGCAGATAAAACAAAAGTGATGATATCTAGGGTTGGTGTCGGTACTGTCAAAGACGAGGGAGAGTGGCCATGTGCAGTTTGCCACAAGGGCGTGGGAAGTAATTCCATCTTGTGCAGTGTGTGTGATAAATGGGTGCATAAGAGATGTAGTGGTATCAGAGGTAGACTGCAAGATAATGCTGATTTTATGTGTACGGCGTGCCGGGGTGAGCAGGTGGAGATTGTCAGACGTGAAAGGATTGAACTTGCTGGTGAATCTCTTGAGTGTGTGGAAGAGTTTTGTTATTTGGGAGACATGTTGTGTGCTGGAGGTGGGGCTGGAGCTAGCTCTGTGGCTAGGGTGAGAGGTGGTTGGAAGAAGTTCAGGGAGCTCTTTCCTCTCCTGACATTGAGAGGGCTTTCCCTACGTGCTAAGGGGTCTTTGTATGCAGCATGTGTTAGGAGTGTAATGCTGTATGGCAGTGAGACCTGGGCAGTGAAGGAGGAAGATATTCACCGGCTCAGACGTACAGAAATGACAATGATTAGATGGATGTGCAGTGCGTCCCTGCGTCCAAGGCCTGGAGGGGCTGGGTTTACAAAGGAAGAATTGAGAGGTAGGATGGGACTGGAGTGTATTGGTGTTGTGATGAGGAGAGGTAGATTGAGGTGATTTGGACATGTGGAGAGGATGGGGGATGATGATTGGGTGAGGAAGGTGAGAAGTGTTAATGTTGGGGATGGGGTTATGAGGGGTAGACCGAGAAAGACATGGGACGAGATCATTAAGTGTGACCTCAGGGTTAAGGGACTGAACAGGGAGGCTGCAATGGATCGTGCAGCGTGGAAAGCCGCCATTAGGTGACCAAGGCCGACACATGCATGCATGCTGGAGCCTTTAAAAACGAAAACGAAACGAAACGATGGACACCCTTATTACGATATTACTCCCATTCAAAAATAACTTGTACCTACAATTCTTCCCAGCAATCATCCTTGCTGAGTCTTCTCTAAACCTAACGTCCTGTAAGCAGCAAAAATCTACTCAACTCCTCAAAAATTCACCTCTTCCCCCTCTACCCGTGAAGCTACCCCCTCTACCCGTGAAGCTACCTCCATTCCAAGCTGCCGCTCTGAAACCCTTGTTGATTTAGTTTCCCCAGGCTTGTTATGCACATTTTTTTTTTCTTGTAAAGTAATTAAAGTAAAGCAGGAAATGGGTCAAAGCTCCCACCCACCTGCGCCTGACCAAGTCCCAGCAGGGGATCAGGGACCCATTGCCCACCAGCAGTGGCCACTCAGTACTTCTCTTCTGGATACAAAAGCAGCTATGTTCATGGTGTTGTAAGACCACTCGATATGCTCTGCCAGGGTCTTTGTTAATCAAGAGTTGGAGTTAATGTGAACGAATTAGACTCGCTCACTCACACAGGACAAACGCTTCAGGGCACAGATCCTCAGTCTGACTTCACCTATTATAGTTTCTCCGTGCAGGCCTTCAGGCAGCGACTCTTCCAGCCACACCAAGACTCTCACACCGGGAATGATTGACTTACTGACTTGTGTCCAGCCATGATTTTCATGGCCTTCCTCTTAGCCTGCTTAACCACAGGTCAGCTGTTTTAGATGTCACCCTGTTAGCTGAAGACTCTGGGTCGTGAGTAACTGAGTATACCCGTGCGGCCAGAGGTATTCTAGGTGGTCTGGGCAATGAGTATACGTGCATCCGTGTTCCCGGCGTTGTTTGAGCTGTCCTCCATTTTTTTTGGCCACTGGATACTCAGGGCAACTCAGCTGAGAGTAGGGGGTGTGAGAACCAGTGGTTGTTCTAACTTTATAGGGTCAGACATGCCTTTTATGTGCTCATCGTCATTACGCAGTGTCCAGTTACTCTTTCACTCCACCTAGATCTCTCGAAAACAACCCACATACGAATTAGTGAGTCACACAGTCATACGATCGTGAAAAAGGGTGCAATGAATAGTGAAATTTGATGGAATAAGCCATCTCATCTGAAGGATTTTAGACTTGCTGAATTTAAAGAAAAGGAAACACTACCTAGCTGAGTGCTAAAAGTATTGGAAAAAGGAAAGGTTGGGGAGTGTTCTGGTAGTTCATGGAATGTTCAAGGTGGTATGGTTGCTGAGATATAAGTACGGAAGGATGAGTGATTCTAATGAAAATGCATGTACACTGATACAAAATGGAGTTTAAAACACGCTGGAGGGTGTGAGTTTACAGGATTAAACTTAAGGAAACTCATAACATGCCCTTACAACTGGAACCGACTTTCACACATTATGTTGGTATTAGGCCCTTGGTCACTCTCACGGAGTAATTGTTATGCACTCAGTTGTAACAGTGATTCACTATGATTCTGCAATGGCACTTAATACCAAAGGAATCAGTCCTTTGTTCCAAGGCACTGATGTTAATGTCTCACAGAGAGTATGACGCAACCACCAGTGCCCTGAAGTGCAGATTTTGTCCAACACATATACTGACAACTCCTGATACTCGAACTGAGTGAACTCATAACAACATAGGCCAGGCCAGTGCGGTGTGAGATCTCATCATCAGACCTAGAGATGTAATGGCCCACACTACCAAAATTAGTGAGTCATTCTAAAACATGCATGTCTTCATCAAATATCTGAAATACTGTAGTGTACTCCTTCATCCAACAAGCCACTGAATGTGTGGACCATGGTCTAATCCAGAAACATTTAGTCTCAATGGCTTCATGTTCTTTTGATATACTATAGCACTAGCCATGTGTGTGTGTGTGTGTGTGTGTGTGTGTGTGTGTGTGTGTGTGTGTGTGTGTGTTTTGGGCAGCCGAAACTACACATTCAAATCGAACCAAAATTGGCACAAAAATCGCAAAAAATTCGCTGATGTGAAAAAACTTGGTCCCATCACGATTGAAAAACTTTTACTACATTTAATGAGCGATCACATTTTGACCAAATAACGCCGCTCTCGGCACGCGGCATAGGATCTCCATAGAATTTTTTGCCCATAGCTACAGCAACACGAGAGCCCTCCGCAGGATCAAGTGCGAGGAGTCCAAAGGGCCCACGAGCACTTGTGTAATCTACTTCAGCATCATGACGCTCTTCGTATCTTATTTTTGTTGTCTCCACAAGCCTATTTTAATTATGAGTGACTTTTTAAACTGGAGGAGTTGTATGTAACTTTGATAATATCCATGCATATTCGAGTTGAATAAAATAAATGAGTAACATCATCTGATAGTAGTGTGATCAGAATGAAGGACGTCATCGTACTCTAGGGGTTAAATGCCTCGAGTGCAATTTGGCTTGTCAACAGTGACTCTGCTTTGGCAACTGCACCACCTGCAGAATCAAGATCAGTAACCTTAAAACGGCAAATTGGTTCTCCACAGTGACTCTGACCCTACAGCCGAACTAATACCTAATCCAAGAGTGCTGCAAACGAGGGAGCGATGACTGTAGAATTTGGGAATGGTTTTAAACAGTGAAAGGTAGGATATTTGAAATATGGTCCACGAAAATGAAGCTGTGTTGTTGTTAATGGTGGACTAATTATTTTTGGTCTCTTCAAGAGTCTTGTGAACTTCGGTAAACAACACAGGATGAAAACAAAAGTGACTTTTATTCAGAAAATAGTAGACTAAGTGGAATGCGCTGGTGAATGGAAATGGAAGATTTGGTGAAAACATTTTAATACCTCAGTGCAGCAATAGTAGATAGATAAAACGTAGACAGGTTGAGAGAGCAGTGGCTCAGGAGAAAAAGAGTGGACAGTGCTATGAAAACCTAATAAAAAACAGAGGCCTGATTGTGAATACTGCAAGATCACTGGATGAAGTTATATGTCTGCCCACATTGATCTATGTAAGTGAAATCTGATTTGACATGAGTTTGTGAAGTCAAGAGCACGAGCAATGGAAATGACATGCTGGAGAATGTGCACGGTGTTTCCAAAATACACATGTAGCGAAAAAAGAATTATTCTAGATACATCTGGAGTAGTTACAGCTTTTGTTAAAGTAGAAGAAAGGATCTCATAGGGAGACACGTTATTGGTTGGGTGATGAAAAGGATAAATGTGAGTGGGTTCTTATTGGTGGATAAGGCGTAGGCCGTGTAGGTGGATAATGTTGTAAACTAATGTTTGAGAACGCCACATATTTATAGCCATACAACTTAATCCCGTAAGAGGTAACCACTAACACATCCCCTCCTTGTTATCCTGTCTCCTGCAATTAGGCTGCAGTCCCTCCGGTCATCCTCTGTCTCATATATCTCACCACCCGATCATTCTACAGTACCTCATCCTTCATCTCTCTGCCCTCCACCTCACTCATATACAGTATTCCTCTACATTCAGTCGCTCATTCCATCTTTTCCAGATGGCCAGATCATCACAGATTATTTCTGCTAACGCTTCAAATCGTAGCCACATCAAAACCATAATGCACCTTCATTTCCTCATTTGTTTGCCTGTCTCTACTGTTAAATCTACATACTTCTCTGAAGTAACTATTTTCTACTGCTCTCACTCTTGAGTTCTGCCAAACAGCTCATTCTATAAAAGGTGATGCTTCCAACAGAGTCCGAGCTTCACCTCCATACGTTATAGTGGGGATCACAGTACTGTTATACAGCGACTTCTGTATTTTCATACGCACTTCCCCATTCAGCATAAATGTTTTAGTTAACGAACAATTTGTTTCCCTGCTATACGCTTTCGTGCACTTCATTGTCTGACTTCTACTCTAAATACTTGATGGCATTCACATTCTCCTTTTCTTGACCATCCAGCCTCACTATGCGTTCTGTGACTTAATTTACTCTTTGGTACATTCGTTTTTAGACTGCTTCCTACATAAATTCCCAGATTCATTCACCAGACCTTCAAACCGCCATTTATCATCATTTAACAATAAAGGATCATCAGAAAACATTTCCGACAGTTTCCAAACCCTTTCATTTTCACTATGGACTCTCCAACATCCACTGCCCAACCTTGTAGTCTCTTTTACAACGCCATCCATTCATACAGTATATGAACAACCTTAAAGACATGATACATTGCTGTTTCAGTGCAAGAATCGCATCAAATAACTCGCTAGTTCGTTGTCCACACGCACTGCAGCCCCAGCGCCCTCATACATATTCGTGCCAGCATTCAGAAATTTTCCACCATATTCATACATTTTCAGCACCTTCCACATTATACTATGTCACATGATTACTCCAGATAGATGAAGTCAGCATACAACTTCTTTCCCTTCTCTTGATAATTTTCCACTAAGGATCTTACAAAGGATATCTGATCTACTCAACACCTGCCCAACCCTTTATTATTTTCCTAGCAATTCCCTTCCACTGTTATCTCCGCAATTGTGTTGTCAAGAATCCCACAATATACCTTGCCTATTACATTGAGAAGACAAATACCCCTGTGACTTCCACACACTTCTTCCCCTTTTCCTCTTCATAGTGGACATTTTCTGCCAGGTTTCCAGTCATCCAGAACTGTACGTTCTTCCCAAGCCAAACTACACATCATACGTATGCATTGTATAACTAACTCTCCCTGGTAATTCAAAATTTCGTCACACACTCAGCAATTCCACGGACTTCTCCATTTTATTTAATTGTTTTAAATCCTTTTATCCTACTGATCACTTGCCCCCTTCTCGCCTCTCCTCTTCTCCTAGTCATTCGTCATTCATATAATGTTTATTTCCAACAATTCCTTAAAATGTTCACTGCATCTGCTGTCTTTCTCTCAGTTTTCTAATCACAATCTTCCTTTTTTTTTTTTTCGTTCTCCTCTCAACAGTGTTCCTTATCATCCTGTTTTATTTACTTCAACCCCCTTCCAAATCAAATCCTTACAATGCCTTCATTTTGAAACAGATTTTATTAAGATTCCTCATGCATATATTCCTTCCTCTGTCATAATCTCTCTTCAAATCGCTCCTCCTTTTTACATAACGAAATGAAAGTGAAGCAATTTAGTTGACTGAAGCATGCAAGGAGAATTATTTGACAGGGGTTTTAGCATCCACCCCCCTGTTATTATTTTTTTTAACTTATTTGTCCATTGACTGACTACCTGGCACGTGTTATTGGTATGAATTTGTAAATATATATAATTTATTCTCGTGTGTATATATATATATATATATATATATATATATATATATATATATATATATATATATATATATATATATATAGAGAGAGAGAGAGAGAGAGAGAGAGAGAGAGAGTATATATATATGTATATATATATATATATATATATATATATATATATATATATATATATATATATATATATATATATATATATATATATATATATATATATTGTTACATAGCCTATGATTTCATCATCCTTTGTGTAACTCTAACGTACAGTATGCTGCATGTTTGATCACGAGCGTGTTCTACCTCACTCCCCCCTTCTCCCCTTATAGTAGAGTAAGTCGTTCTTTCTGTTGTTCAGAGCAGGATTGTCAACTCTTTATCCCCTATGGCTTCATTTGCGCGTCCTTCTTACAAGTTGTATCAAGCTCTGCCAGCCCCTATATAATGAGCTCAGTCTCTGCATTATTGACACTTAGATCTACTCCTCATTTTGCTCACATCTCTGTCCTCCCCTGTACAGTTATTATTGTGAGTGCTCAGGAAGTCTCCAACCATCTAACTGCTGTGTAATTTGAGTATAAGTGTTGTTGCATTTTTTCTTGTACTGTGTAGCGTAAGGTGTTAATTCTTGGGCCTAGTGGGGTTTTTGTGATTCATGGGTTTTGGGTGTCAGCCCTTATTAATAATATTTTGAATCTGTAATAATATATCTTGCATTCACTGAGTATTATCTGGTATTTTCATTTTATCAGGGCTGACTTAGATAAATTTACTCTTGCTAATTTCGTGTTAATAGAGGCTATTGCAGTTAACCATATATTTAACCTGTTTTTTGCCATTACATTATCCTTATGAGTCCTGAATGTTTTGTTGTTAGTTTGAGCATTAAACTTTAACTTGTAATTTTACCTAACTCTTTTGTTTTGAACCTGGAACTTTGCGGGACAGTAGTGATTTTAGTCTCTGTTCCGTAACATAAATTTGGCGACCTCTTATCAGGATATTCAGGATATTATCATAAGGATATTGCTTGATATTTTGTGACTGTGATTTATTCATGATGTCTACTATTACTACACTTGATGAAGCCAAAGATTTTTTGTCAAATGTGCAAACAGTGTGTGATGTAGAAAACAGAACAAAGAATGAACTTAAGCTTGTTGCTCAACAATTAGGAATTGCTGTTCGCTCTCATCATTCTAAAGATGAAATTGTTGACATGATTAATGAAAGCTTGTTTAATGTAACTCCTCCAAATGAGCAAACGTAGATTGAATTAGCTAAGTTACAGCTAGCCCTGCAGGAGGCTCGTGCTAAGGAGGCTGAATTTCAGGCAAATGCTAAGGAGGCTGAGTTTCAGGCACAAGTTGAACTTGCTAGGATTCAGGCAGACCATGAGTATCGCATGAAACAAGGTGGAACTGGATCATCTAGCTCTGATGATTTTGATGTGGCTAAAAATGTTAAACTTCTCCCTCCTTTTAATGAATCTGATTTAACAAAGTATTTTCAGTTGTTTGAGAGGGTAGCTACAGGTTTTAATTGCCCAGAAAGTATTGGCCAGTACTCCTTCAAACTGTTCTTACCGGTAAAGCTCAAGTAACTTATGCATCTTTGCCTCAGGATCAATCTGATAATTATGATGTCGTTAAGAGCTTGATTCTTAAGGCCTATGAGCTTGTTCCTGAAGCCTATAGAGTAAAATTTAGGACAACTTATAAGCAAGATAAGCAATCCCATGTTGAGTATGCAAAAATCAAAGAAGATCTGTTAGAGCAGTGGTTAGATTCTAAGAATGTGGATTCTGATTTTGACAAATTTAAGCAGATGATTTTGCTGGAGGACTTCAAAAGGTGTGTTAATAAAGATATAAGCCTATATCTTGATGAGAAAAGAATAGATAATTTGTCTGATGCTGCAGTTTTAGCTGATGAATATGTTCTCACTCACAAGAGATATTCTAGAGAAAAAGGGAATGCTGAGAGTAAGTACGTTGCCTCTACTCAGAGTACAGGTAACAGGAAAGAGAATAAAGATGATGTTTCTCAGGAAGTAAATACCAGCTTCACCTCTAGATTTCAGAAAAGTAAATGTACTTATTGTAGTAAGCTTGGTCATACTACGGAGAAATGTTTCAGGAGACAGCGTGATGTGAACAAAAAGGAGTCTTTAAATATTCAGTCAATTGGTCTAGTGTCCACCCTTGAGAGTTCCCAGAATTCTTTAACCGAGTTAACTGAACCTGCTTTGAGGGGTAAATTAAATCCTCATGGTGAAGCTCCTCTTTTGAGCAGTAACGTAGGTGACACTCTCAAGAGTTCATGTGCTAATTTCCTGTCTGATGGTTTTGTCAGTCCTCTGGACAGTAATGACAGGAAATCAGTTAAAATATATCATGATACAGGTGCTTGCCAATCCCTTTTGCTGACCAGTGTTCTAGGCTCTAATGTTAATTTCTCTGATGAAACTGTAATCTTACAAGGTGTAGGGAATAATTACTTCTCTGTCCCTCTGTGCAGAGTGAATTTAGAGTCTGGTTTTGTTAATGGTTCCGTTATGGTTGGGTTGGATGAGACACTCCCAATGTCAGGTGTAACTTTCTTACTTGGAAATGATATTGGTGGAAGTCAAGTGTGTCCAGCTCCTCAGTTGTCTGGTGAGCCAGTGGCTGCGGCCCAGGATTGTGATGTCCCTGATGTGTTCCCTGCATGTGGTGTCACTAGGGCTAAGTCTAAAGTTACTGGTGACTTAGAGGATAATGATGATGATGATGTTATCGCAGCTGACACTTTTCTTGCTAATTTGGACCACTCACCAGATGAGGCAGTACCGCGTAGTGTTGATAATTTGTCTCATCAAGAGTTGGTTGAGTTGCAGGTTGCTGACCCTGAGTTGAAAGGTCTAGCTAACTCTGCTTGCAGTGAGGAAGAGTCAGCTGGTGCTTCTACTTGTTATTATATAGTCAGGAGTACTTATGAGGAAGTGGTGACCCCCAACAGCATCAGCCGACTGTGAATGGGAGGTTGTATATCAAGTTGTCATCCCTCGTGTTTGTAGGCAGGATATCATTAGAGTGGTTCATGATTCCAGTTTGGCAGGACACCTTGGAGTTAGGAAGACTGTGGCACACATTTCGAAACACTTCTACTGGCCAGGTATCTTCAGGGATGTTTCCTGGTATTGTAAGTCTTGTCACACCTGTCAAGTTGTGGGGAAGTGTAATCAGACCGAAAAGGTTGCACCTCTAGTTCCCATTCCTCCTTTTGAGGCGCCATTCACCCGTGTGTTGGTGGATATTGTGGGCCCTCTTCCTAAGACTTCTTCAGGATTTTCTTATGTGTTGACCCTGATTGATATGGCTACTCGTTATCCTGAAGCCATTCCACTTAGAAATATCTCAGCAAAGAACGTGGTTAAGGAAATGCTAGGGTTCTTCACAAAGTTTGGTCTGCCCAAGGAGGTACAGTCAGACCGGGGAAGTAATTTCATGTCAAATGTTTTCAAGCAGTCTCTGAAAGAGTTGGGGATCACCCAGATCACGTCTTCAGCTTACCATCCCCAGACCCAAGGAGCGTTGGAGAGATATCATCAAACACTCAAATCGATGCTCAAGAAATACTGTTTGGAACATCAGAAAGACTGGGATAAAGGTCTTCCATTCGTTGTATTTGCCGCAAGAGAATCTCCAAATGGATCACTGGGCTTCTCACCTTTTGAACTACTGTTTGGCCATGAAGTAAGAGGACCCCTTAAGTTACTCAAGGAATGCTGGCTGTCGGAGGAAGATGACGTCAACCTGCTGGAGTATGTGATGAAGTTCAAAGAACGGCTGTCCACCGCTTTACAGCTGGCGAGAGAGAATTTAGGAGCTGCTCAGGAGAAGATGAAGACTTGGTATGATAAGAAGTCCAGGTTACGCCACTTTCAGCCAGGAGATCAGGTTTTGATTCTGCTACCGGTTCATGGGCAACCTCTTCAAGCCAAGTTTAGTGGTCCTTATTTCGTGGAGAAGAAACTCAGTGATGTCAACTATGTCATCGCCACACCAGATCGTAGAAACAACAAGCAACTTTGTCACATCAATATGCTAAAGTTATATCACAGGCAGGACGAAAATAACCCAGTCTGCACTGCAGCTGTTCCACCCGAGTCTGCAAGTGAAGCTCTCCCATGCAGCATGAGCCTGAGTGATAGTTTGGGGAAGAATCCTGATATCATGAATGATCTCCAGACTAAGCTTTCTCATCTACCTCCCGAGGAAAGGCAGGAGTTTTCGGCATTACTGCAGGAGTACCCGCAAGTGTTCCGCGCCACTCCAGGAAGAACCACTGTGTTGATGCATGATGTCGATGTTGGAGACGCAAAGCCAATTAAACTGCCTCCTTACCGTGTGAACCCAGTGAAAGTTCCTCTCATCCAGAAGGAGCTTGGCTACCTGTTGGACCACAAGATGATTGAGCCCTGTCAGAGCGAGTGGAGTTCTCCAGTCACTCTAGTCCCTAAGTCAGGTGGGTCACAGCGGCTTTGCATTGACTACAGACGTGTTAATCAGATAACCAGAACAGACACTTACCCTCTCCCTCGCGTGGAAGATTGCATAGACACGATCGGAAAGGCTAGGTACATAAGTAAGTTTGATTTGTTAAAGGGATACTGGCAAGTACCTATGACTGAACGTGCTAGGGAGATCTCATGTTTTGTAACACTAGGAAAGACTTTTGCATGTTCTGTAATGCCATATGGTATGAAGAATGCACCAGCCACTTTTCAGAAGCTCATGAATGTTGTAACAGAGGGTTTGGCAGGGTGTGTTGTTTATATTGATGATGTATTAATCTTCAGTGAAAACTGGAAAGATCACCTATGCCATGTCAGTAAATTTCTTGAGCGTTTGGTTCAGGCTAATCTTGTAGCTAATTTATCAAAGTGTGAGTTTGGTCAAGCTAAAGTTCAGTACCTTGGGTACGTAATTGGTGATGGACATGATGCATCACCAGGAGCTAAGGTTCAGGTTATAAGTGATCTTCCCAGACCTAAAAGTAGGAAAGAGCTACAAAGATTTTTGGGAATGGTAGGTTATTACAGGAGATTTGTTCTTAACTTTTCAATTCTTGTATCACCATTTACAGACCTACTGAAAAAGGGAGTTAAATTTGTCTGGACCGATAACTGTGAATCCTCTTTCAGCAAACTTAAAGCTATCCTATTAACCCGCCCCGTCCCGACAACGTATGGGTACGTCACCACGATTTGCATTTGCCAGTCCCGGCGACGTACCAGTAGGTCTTGCAATTGCAAGGTACCTAATTTGCACAATTTTCAATTTTCGCACGTGATTTTTCGTATGTATACACGGGACACCTTCCTCTATTCCTGTACAAGATACCAAGCAGGGACAATGCCTTACACTGCATAACCTCCCCCCTCCCCCCCTCACACCATTGTCTTGGCAAAGGACCTGTTACCAGTGACCTGGCTAGTAAAGTTATTCAGGGCCAGAGTGATTCCCCAATCGATGACAATGTGGAGGACAATGTTTACATAGCATTAGAAGAAGAAACAGCCAGAAATAATGATCAGGTAGTGTGGCAAAAATAGGTCAGGTATGGTGATTAGTTAGTGAGTGAAACAATGCTTATAATGCCTTTATTACTGCTTGAAAACCAATATACTGCCATATTACATATACATTCGTACCAAGTAAATAAATAAATACCGTTTATGAATGGATAAAATAGTTACCCTCCCATAGAACTCGTTTTCTTTGGTGACAGCATGTTAGAAAACCCACTCAGGTAAGGAGGAACTCCTACCTGGATTGGGCACTTTAAACCTCAGGTGAGCGATTTCTCTATGAATTTTCGATGTTTCTCACCAAAAGCGAAGGTTTTAGCCAAAAAAAAAAAAATCGAAAATACCTCGGGACTGGGGGATGTCGGAGGTGCGGAAAACCTCGGGACGTGACGGGTTAAGTCAGCCAGTGCTCGCTACTCTAAATTTTGCTAAGCCTTTTAAGATGGCTGTTGACGCAAGTGAAACAGGAGCTGGGGCTGTTTTGCTGCAAGAGGATGATCAGGGTATTGAACACCCTGTATCTTATTATAGGAAGAAGTTCACTCCACCTCAAAAGAACTACTCAACTATTGAGAAAGAGCTTTTGGCCTTGATTTTGGGTTTACAGCATTTTTCATTTTATTTGTGTTCTGGTTTTGACCCCATAGTCATTTATACCGATCATAACCCACTGAAATTCCTTAGTAAGTTTAAAGATAAAAATCAGAGATTGACAAGATGGAGTCTACTTCTTCAGGAGTATTCATTAGACATACAGCATGTCAAGGGGAAAGAAAATGTTATTGCAGATTGCTTATCTAGACTTTAGACAGATTGTTTTAGAGTAATAAGAAATTTCCTTTGTAAATTTCTTTTTCTTTGTGGGGAGGTGTTACATAGCCTATGATTTCATCATCCTTTGTGTAATTCTAACGTACAGTATGCTGCATGTTTGATCACGAGCGTGTTCTACCTCACTCCCCCCTTCTCCCCTTATAGTAGAGTAAGTCGTTCTTTCTGTTGTTCAGAGCAGGATTGTCAACTCTTTGTCCCCTGTGGCTTGATTTGCGCGTCCTTCTTACAAGTTGTATCAAGCTCTGCCAGCCCCTATATAATGAGCTCAGTCTCTGCATTAGTGTCACTTAGATCTACTCATTTTGCTCACATCTCTGTCCTCCCCTGTACAGTTATTATTGTGAGTGCTCAGGAAGTCCCCAACCATCTAACTGCTGTGTAATTTGAGTCTAAGTGTTGTTGCACTTGGGCCTAGTGGGGTTTTTGTGACTCATATGTTTTGGGTGTCAGCCCTTATTAATAATATTTTGTATCTGTAAAAATATATCTTGCATTCACTGAGTATTATCTGGTATTTTCATTTTATCAGGGCTGACTTAGATAAATTTACTCTTGCTAATTTCGTGTTAATAGAGGCTATTGCAGTTAACCATATATTTAACCTGTTTTTTGCCATTACATTATCATTATGAGTCCTGAATGTTTTGTTGTTAGTTTGAGCATTAAACTTTAACTTGTAATTTTACCTAACTCTTTTGTTTTGAACCTGGAACTTTGCGGGACAGTAGTGATTTTAGTCTCTGTTTCGTAACAATATATATATATATATATAGGTACAACCCAGTGATTGTGGATACCGATATTGCCTGGGACCTTGGATGGCTACTTCCCCTATGGGAAAAGGCCCTCGGGGTTCCATTTTATCTACTGAGCCTATTTTCTGTGGTATCATATTCCTTGGGATATATTCCCATTATCCACTCATTTAGTGTAATGGTAGCTCTACCATCAGTGGCACGCAAAATGATTTCCTGTAAACCAGGATATCATTAAATATGCTTGGTGGTAAACTTATAACCAACCACCATGTGTTCCCTACGTGTGAACAAGTGGGTTGGCGGAGGGTTAGTACCCCTCCAGGGAAAACAACTAAAAATATAAACAAGAAACCTCGAACCAAGACTGACAAAAAGGTGATGACCAAGGACTGATAAAAGGAAATGGTAAGGATTGCAACATGGAATGGAAGGGGTGCGAATGATGAGGAGGAAGAGAGAGACTGTCTAGGTGCTTGACAGTGGAAAAGTGAACATATGTGGATCAACTGAGACTAAGTGGGGAGGTGAGAGTGTGAGAGAGTGGGAGTATGGATGGGGTATGTGTACGGGAGTAAGTGAGAGTGATAGGACAAAAGGGAGAATATGTATTGTTGTGTGCAAAACATGGACGGAGAAAATGAGTATGGAACAGTTGGTTCAAGAAATGTGTGGTTATAATTGAATGTAAGATTACAAACGTGGGCAATTGTGTGTATGTATGCACCAACGCAATATCGTGCAAGCAGAGTGAAAAAAGAGTTCTGGGCAAATGTGGAAGCATGCATGGAAAAGTTTCAGAAGAATGAATGAGCGTTTTTGATCGGATATATGAAATAAAAAGTAAGGAATGTGAAGGTGGGTGGAGTACTTGATGAGTGGGTTGTACGTGCAGAAGTAGATGAGAATGGAAGTGCTCTAGTGGACATTAGTGTGGGGTGGGAGTTGATGGTAGCCAATTCCTTGTTTAGGCACAAAATGATCCACAGGCATACGTGGCGAGTGATGAGAAGGGCAGGTGCTGAACTGAATGAATGGAAAGCAATGACTGACTGTACATGTGCAGATGACAGAATGAGAAGGTATGTAATGGACTCAGGAGCCTACAGAGGTTGGAGAAGTGGGCTTTCTGATGACCACGTGGTGGTGGTGAAAGTCAGGGTTCAAGTTCAATGGAGGATTAGAAGGAGGGAAGGAAAGGAGGAAATAGTCCATAAAAGGAGAGTTGAAAAGTTGCAAGAGGATGTAAAAGGAGCAGAATTTAAGAAAGAAGTAGAATAGCAATTAGGTAAATATGACTTGGAGGAGATGTGGGAGGTGAAACGTGTGTGCTAGATATTCACAAAAGAAATCTGTGCAACATTTGAGCTGGTGTGTTGGGTGAAGAGAAGACGAAAGGGGATGCAAGGAACAGCATGGTGTAATGAAGTGGTAAGACAAGCTTTGGGACAAAAGAAGAAAGCATATGGTGAGTGGATGGGAAGCAGAGGCATGGACGAAGTTGAGAGACGGAAGAGAGAAATATATGTAAAGAGGAAGAGATGAAAATAATAGTATGAGAGAGTAAGAGAGTGGATGAGGAATTTGGAAAGAGTCTGAGTGTCAAGTGGAGGGAATATAAGAAAATGTTCTGGAAAGAGGTAAAGAGAGTTAGAAGGGGTGATTAAGAAGTACCGTAAGTACGGGAAAGAACGATAAAAGTGGTAGATTGCTAGTAGAGAAGGAAGAAAACTGTGCAGATGGACAGAACTCTTTATGGAACTGCTAAACATAGAGAACTGAAAGCAATGCGAGCATAAGTGGCTAGGGAATGGCTGGGAGAAGGAGGGAGGTTAGAAGGGAAGAAAAAAATCAGTAGGATGGAAATAGTGGAAGTAATGAGGAAAGTCAAAATAGAGAAAGCTTTAGGAACTGATGGAATGTGTAGTGAAATGACGAAGCATGGGGGAGAGATAGTAGTAAAATGGCTATGGATGTCACGGGAATTTTAAAATAAAAGCAAATATTAAATGATAATGTTCAATAATACTGAAGAGCAGGGACAATGAATTGTCTTGCTAAATCAAGCAATGATTATACCGGCCCGCTTCGCCGACTCTCTCAGAGCGAGAATTTATAAACTTTCTCAACAGTACACAGCAGAGACTAATTACACACAATCGCTGTTTATTAGTACTGTTAGCCTCTGGAGAAAGTGACTTCACCCCTGACAATAAATAACTAATACTATTAATAATATCAGGTTCTTGCTCATGCGTAACTCCTAGAAGGCACAACGGATTTTAAGCTTAATACAACAAGACTGGCCTAAGTACCAGTTATGAATAGCAAAACGTTTATGCAAGGTAGGAGCTATAAGGGAAATAAGCTTAATTGTGGAGAAATGAAACACGAGTTTACATTACATTAAGCTCAAGAAAAAGAACTGTTAAATTTATTGATTACAAAGAAATAAATTTAACGTTACATTTCAAATGAATTCAAAACAAAGAGATCGCACACACTCACTCACTCAAAAGCTAAATTCTTAAACCTAGGAAAAGCACCTTAACTAAACTCTTAAGTCTAGGAAAACGAAAAGAAAATACTGGTCAATGTAGCGTATCACCGAAGAAGGGTGGGAGCCTGGAGAACTGTAGTCTAGTGGAGTCTGGGTGCTAGCTGACCTCTCTCACTCTCACTTCTGGAGCACAGAACCTCACTCCGTCGCGATAGACACTTGACTGAATTCAAATACGATGCGTGTGGTAGGAATATGCACAGGCCACCGGAAGAAGGCGTGGCCAACGGTCGAGGCAAGCAGGGGCGAACAATAAAGAAACAATAATATCGCTCAGCAGAGCACTTAACGACGTGCATTAGATCGTTCACTTTTGAAACAGCGACGAATGTTTTGAAAAGTATCCCACCGAAATGGAGAGAGAAACGGTTAACTGAACGATACACAGTGAGTTTTCCACTAATAGTTCGTGGTTTCTCACAAAATGAAAATATCGCGAATTTGATTCGTGATATTACGCCCCTGCAAAATGAAATTTTTTCCTTATGGGAAAAAATTTGTGGATATATATATATATACATATATATATATATATATATATATATATATATATATATATATATATATGTACACACCCTAACTCATTCACACAAGATTCACACTGTGGTGTGTGTGCTATCCTGCTACAGGAGAAAATCACTATCACCAATGAGCGTAAAAACCTCGTATTTACGTTAATAGAGGCAAGCTGGAGGGAAAAAACTCCGTGACGACGGTGAAAATCCTGTACTCAGGTCAAACTGAGCGAAACTTCCCTATGTTTACACTGACAACTAATTGTTGTGTAGCGTGGTGTATGTGATGCACGGTGTAGGTGTGACAGTTGTAGTGTAACTGTACCTATGTGTAAAATGACACAGTAAATATTAATAATATGGCGACGATGAAGGCAGAGGAGAAAAGGCGGCAGCGTACGGCAGACGATCAGCTGGCCTGCACAGCAAAACTGCTACACCCATCACTGTACCTGCAAGATCAATTAAGGTGGAGCATCAAAAGTGTCAATGAGACAAAAATTCTTATTACATTACAATTACTCTCTCTGCCTAGCAATCAGTACATGCTACGAAAGGTACGCTCTAGCTGAAAAATACAAGTGACAGCCTAAGCTTTGTACATTCGAGGTCGCCATTAATTTATTAGGTAGATTATTAACCAGGAAACGTAGTCCCTGGACGCCGTTGTCTCGAGGACTCATGTAGTTTACTGGTTAAACTTAACTCTACACTTATGATTAGTGTCGGCAAGTTGAGAATCCTTATGCAAACTCGGGCTCGTGTGTCCGCTGAAACAGCCTCGAACTGCACACGGGTCCTCAACCTGTGCCTTAACCTAGTGCCTATATTAATATCGGGAGCTGAGAATCCTTGTGCAAACTCGGGCTCGTGTGTCCGCAGACACAGCCTCGAGTCGCCTCTGCGGGGTTCTCTCTCGAACTTCCCTCTTAACCTACAGTACTTATATTAATATCGGGAGCTGAGAATCCTTGTGCAAACTCGGGCTCGTGTGTCCGCAGGCACAGCCTCGAGTTGCCTCTGCGGGGTTCTCTCTCGACCTTCCCCCTTAACCTACAGTACTTATATTAATATCGGGGAGCTGAGAATCCTTGTGCAAACTCGGGCTTGTGTGTCCACAGACACAGCCTCGAGTTGCCTCTGCGGAGTTCTCAAACTTCCCCCCTTAAACTATGGAACACGTGTATGTACAGGCCCTGGACATACTGTGTCCTGTGGGGCCAACAAGTGAGATGTCAGGTCTACACTTTTAACTGGGAACCAGGCTGGTCCTTGGATTACTCAGATCTCTGAGGACGCCTATCTTATGGAACCCAGCATGCAACAGTTGCCTGTGTTAGTCAGCAGTTAGCAGGCAAGACATCACGTCTGCACCTACGTTATCACTTCCCTTGATGTATCTCACAACAAGGTTAAACTGCTGTAAATACAGTGTCCAGCGTGTCAATCTTGCGTTAGCCGTCTTGGTCGTGCTAAGACTAGTGAGTGGCATATGATCAGTTTCCAGAGTGAATGGTGCCCCAAACAAATAGTAATAATATTTTTTAACACCATCAACCACAGCCAAGAGTTCCTTCTCAACAGTACTGTAATTCCTCTCGGCGGGTTTTAAGCTACGGCTGTGGTATGCCACTGGGAAGATTCCACCTTCCGATTCCTGCATCAATACAGCACCTACTCCATCTTGTGAAGCATCAGTGCGCAATATGAAAGGTTTATTGGAATCAGGCAACTGCAAGATAGGCTCCTTGCATAGCATATTCTTGAGGGTGGCAAAAGATCTCTCCTGCGCTTCTCCCCATCCGATGGTGTTTGGAGCATGTTTTCGTAGCTTCTCGTACAGCAGCTGAGCAATGAGGGCAAAGTTGGGGACAAAACTTCTTTAATACCCCATTGGGCCGAGAAATGCCCTAACCTGTTTCTTGGTCACGGGTCTTGGGGCATCCTTAACCTTTCTAATCTTATCACCCTGACACCTGCAGTGATTGTTGCCAACGATATGTCCGAAGAACTCCACCTCACTGTGCGCAGTTTTACACTTGGTAGGCTTCACAGTCATGTTGAAACTCTGGAGTCTACTGAAAACGACTTCCAAGAGTCTGAGGTGCTCCTCCAACGTGGCAGAATGAATGAGAACATCGTCAACGAACATTTCTACTCTTACGATACCATGGAGCACTTGTCTCATGGCACGATTAAATACTGCTGGGGAATTGGTAAGTCCAAATGGTAGGACTTTATACTGGTACAACCCCCTAGGAGTAGCTAAGGCAGTGAACTGATGACTCTCAGGATGAAGGGGAATCTGGAAGAATCCCTTCGCTAGATCGAGTTTCGTGAAATATCGTGACCCTGCCAGCTTAGAGAAGATGGCAATATGGTCACCCATTGGCTCAGCATCCACTTTGTTGATTGCATTTAGTCTCCTATAATCGCCACAAATCCTGATTCAACCATCTTTCTTGCGAACTACTGCCATCGGACTACAGTAAGATGAGGACTTTTCGATAACGCCTGCAGTCTCCAAGTCGGCAATTTCCTTGTCTACTGCGTCCTGTAGTCGTATGGGAATCGGATATGGCTTAACCTTTATGGGAGCATTGCTGGTCAACTCAATTTTATGACACGCAACCTTTGCAAGTCTAGGTTGGTCTGAGAAGACATCAGCATACTGACAGAGCAGTGACCTTAAGGCATTTTGGTCTCCTACTGCTAAGGCAGGGTTAAGTAGGACATCTCCGACAGTCTCCTCCTGGTGAGACTGAACAGTTAAGGGCTCGTCATCATGGTCATCAGCTGGGATCACCACAGCGCCCCAATTCCTTCCAGTGGCTGGTCACTGTCATCAGCCACTCATAGGCCAGCCTCCTCGGGGTTTGACTCATGATAAGCCTTCAACATGTTAATGTGGAACCTTTTGCGAAGATTCCCCATCTGAATTATGTAGTTGAGGTCTGAAATGCGCTCTACTACATCAAATAGACCCTTCCACTGCGCTAACAACTTGTTCTGGGCAGTGGGGAGTAACACCAGGCACTTATCGCCTGGACTAAACTTCCGAAGTTTTGCCTTCTTATCATAATAGGCTTTCTGAACTTCGCGTGCCTTGATCAATTCTTCCTTAGCTAACTCGCATGTCAACTGGAGACAGTCAGCTAGATCAAGGACGTAGGTGTAGGTGGTCTTGACTTCAGGGTCAGGTTCCTCATCGTCCCACAACTCACGAAGGACTTGAAGTGGTCCACGGACCGACCTTCCATACACCAGTTCAAAGGGTGAGAATTTCAATGAATGCTGTGGAGCTTCTTGATAAGCAAATAGAAGAGGAGCAATGAACCGCGGCCATTCCTTTGGCTGTTCGGCGGTCATGCGCCTCAACATCTTCTTGAGAGTCCCATTGAACCTCTCACACAACCCGTTACACATGGGATGATACAGCGTAGTCCGTAAGCCTCGGATGGACAGCAACCTGAACGCTTCATTCATCATTGCTGAAGTGAACTGCAAACCCCGGTCGCTTAAGACCTCCTTAGGGATACCTACACGACAGAACACTTCAATTAATGCCTCAGCAACAGTGACGGCCTCTATATTCTTAAGGGCCACGGCTTCAGGCCACCGTGTGCTGAAATCAACAATAGTGAGGATATACTTTGATCCATCACTAGCCTTAGGGGAGATCGACCCAACAATGTCAACTGCCACTCTCTCCAAAGGTTCAAAGATTACAGGCATTGGTTTCAATGGCGCAGGACGGACACGTCCCCGGTCAGTGGTACGCTGACACACATCACAGGAACGTACGAGCCTCAAAAGTCAGCATGGATGCGATCAGAGGTCTTCTTTTGACCCATGTGACCTCCCATCGCTGAACAATGACCTAATTCAAACACTGCTCGTCGATACTTTGCAGGAACGACGAACTGCAGTTGAACCTCACCCTGGGGTGTCTGTGACTCACGGTACAGCCGTCCTCGCTTATGAAGGAACCTGGCTTGTCCTCCCCGTGAATACTTAATCACTTTACCCTCCAGCTTCTTACGCACTGAGGCAAGTGTTGAGTCAGTCTGTCACTCTTGGACAACATCTTGACTATGAATCAGATTTTGCGGCATTGCGACGGTCAACGGAGTGACGCGATTTGGAGCCTTGGCCACGGCTCGTGTTACCGCAGCAGCCGAAGTCTGAGTAGCAACATCTATGGCGCAACTATTTTTGATGCCAGGTATGTTGCCTATAATGAGGTCAAATAAAGGTTCTGGCATGACAACTGCAGCTGTCAGGCCAGTGAAAAATGGAGACGCCACCTGGATACGTGCCTCAGGGAACAATCTCACTGATCCATCAATAAGTCTAACTGGATCTGTCGACCTGTATACTCATCAGGCCGAACTAAACTCTGCTTAACAGAGCAACCTGAGGAACCATTATCCCTCAGAACATTTACAGAAACACCTCCCACAAACCCTGGCTGAACAAGAAAGGCAGTGTTGCTGGTGGAAGGGTCTGAGGAGGTAGCAGCCAGTCATTCATGAGACTGCGGAACAACCGATGCAGCAAACGTAGCGCCCTGAGAACTAGGTGTCTGAGGAGTCGTACTCACCATCTGAGGAGGTGGAGCACTGACCACCTGTGGAGGAGAGTTCATGGTCGGAGGGGGGCTCATGAACTGTTGGGAAATACCTGTACTGGTAGAGATGGCACCACCGTGTGCTTGTGGAATGAAGGCTGCATTTGCCTCCTGCCTCCAATACACTAATTGACCTGACTCAGGGTTGCGTGGCTTGTCCTTGTATTGCTGCTGCTGCTTGGGGAACTGCTGCTGGTTGGGGTGCTTGTTGTACCGCTTCCAAGCAGGCTGCTGTGTATTTTGCCCCTGGTCCTTCTGCGGTTTGCTTGGACCTTGGCCATTACTCTGAGAACGGCCTTGGTGCTGGGATTCAGTCTGAGACGGCTTCCCAGACTTGGCAGTATCTTTTCTGCTGTTCCAGGTGTTTTGCTTACGAGTTTGATACCCGTATGCCGTGAAATATGCGTCAGCCTTTTCTACCATTTGGCTGGCATCTTTCACCTGGCAGATCTTAAGCTGTGCTATGAGCTCAGCAGGCCATGACCTCTCTAGCTGTGTACGCAGCATAAGGTCAATTATCCCCTCACATGTGGAAGGAGTTTCATCTTTCTCCATCCACTCATTTAAGTAAGCAGTGAGACGGTCGAGGAACTGAACAGCTGTCTCCTTGTCTTGGAGATGAGCTCGCATGAACTGAACTTTCGCGTCGTCTACTGTGAGACCATACGCCTTAATGAGTGCAGCTTTCATCATCTCATACGTGAGATTGTCTCCACGAATTCTGTGGAGAATATCGAGGGCAGGGCCCTCAAATAAACTAAGAAATTGGAGCCGCTTAGCTGCCTCATCCAGTTGATACATGTCTGCCATGTCCTCAAAACGAGCTATGTACGGCTCGTTTCGCTCGCCTTCCTTGTATGAAGGAAGCTTCATGCGTGGGGTCGCCATAACATATGCAGGGAGAACGCTCGTGGAGCTTGGACCAACCTCACCAGATGTGTCTGAAGCCAAGGAATCTTGCTTGAGCTTCAACATTTCAAATTCGTGTTTTTCGCGTGCTTCTCACTCGGCACGTTCGTGTTCTCGTTCTTTCTCTCGTTCCTCACACTGTTCTCGCTCATGTTCTAAGTCGAGTTCGTGCTGTTTCCGCTCGTGTTCGCGCTGTTCTCACTCGTATTCGCGCTCCTTTTTGCGTTCCTCACGCAGTTCTCGCTCGTATTCGCACTGAATCTTACGCTCGTCACGGGCATCGTTCTCGCGCTGCTGCTCCTGATTATGCCATGAGAGTATGTACTCTTTAATTTCAGTTGGGTCCGTAAGACCCCAGGATTTACTTATGTGTTGACCCTGATTGATATGGCTACTCGTTATCCTGAAGCCATTCCACTTAGAAATATCTCAGCAAAGAATGTGGTTAAGGAAATGCTAGGGTTCTTCACCAAGTTTGGTCTACCCAAGGAGGTACAGTCAGACCGGGGAAGTAATTTCATGTCAAATGTTTTCAAGCAGTCTCTGAAAGAGTTGGGCATCACCCAGATCACGTCTTCAGCTTACCATCCCCAGACCCAAGGAGCGTTGGAGAGATATCATCAAACACTCAAATCGATGCTCAGGAAATACTGTTTGGAACATCAGAAAGACTGGGATAAAGGTCTTCCATTCGTTGTATTTGCCACAAGAGAATCTCCAAATGAATCACTGGGCTTCTCACCCTTTGAACTACTGTTTGGCCATGAAATAAGAGGACCCCTTAAGCTACTCAAGGAATGCTGGCTGTCGGAGGAAGATGACATCAACCTGCTGGAGTATGTGATGAAGTTCAAAGAACGGCTGTTCACTGCTTTACAGCTGGCGAGAGAGAATTTAGGAGCTGCTCAGGAGAAGATGAAGACTTGGTATGATAAGAAGTCCAGGTTACGCCACTTTCAGCCAGGAGATCAGGTTTTGATTCTGCTACCGGTGCATGGGCAACCTCTTCAAGCCAAGTTTAGTGGTCCTTATTTCGTAGAGAAGAAACTCATTGATGTCAACTATGTCATCACCACACCAGATCGTAGAAAGAACAAGCAACTTTGTCACATCAGCATGCCAAAATTATATCGCGGGCAGGACGAAAATAACCCAGTCTGCACTGTAGCTGTTCCACCCGAGTCTCCAAGTGAAGTTCTCCCATGCAGCATGAGCCTGAGTGATAGTTTGGGGAAGAATCCTGATATCGTGAATGATCTCCAGACTAAGCTTTCTCATCTAGCTCCCGAGGAAAGGCAGGAGTTTTCGGCATTACTGCAGGAGTACCCGCAAGTGTTCCGTGCCACTCCAGGAAGAACCACTGTGTTGATGCATGATGTCAATGTTGGAGACGCAAAGCCAATTAAACTGCCTCCTTACCGTGTGAACCCAGTGAAAGTTCCTCTCATCCAGAAGGAGCTTGGCTACCTGTTGGACCACAAGATGATTGAGCCCTGTCAGAGCGAGTGGAGTTCTCCTGTCACTCTAGTCCCTAAGCCAGGTGGGTCACAGCGGCTTTGCATCGACTACAGACGTTTTAATCAGATAACCAAAACAGACACTTACCCTCTCCCTCGCGTGGAAGATTTCATAGACAAGATCGGAAAGGCTAGGTACATAAGTAAGTTTGATTTGTTAAAGGGATACTGGCAAGTACCTATGACTGAACGTGCTAGGGAGATCTCATGTTTTGTAACACTAGGAAAGACTTGCATGTTCTGTAATGCCATATGGTATGAAGACTGCACCAGCCACTTTTCAGAACCTCATGAATGTTGTGACTGAGGGTTTGGCAGGATGTGTTGTTTATATTGATGATGTATCAATCTTCAGTGACAACTGGAAAGATCAGCTATGCCATGTCAGGAAATTTCTTGAGCATTTGGGTAAGGGTAATCTTGTAGCTAATTTATCAAAGTGTGAGTTTGGTCAAGCTAAAGTTCAGTACCTTGGGTACGTAATTGGTGATGGACATGTTGCACCACCAGGAGCTAAGGTTCAGGTTATAAGTGATCTTCCCAGACCTAAAAGTAGGAAAGAGCTACAAAGATTTTTGGGAATGGTAGGTTATTACAGGAGATTTGTTATTAACTTTTCAATTCTTGTATCACCACTTACAAACCTACTAAAATAGGGAGTTAAATTTGTCTGGAACGATAACTGTGAATCCTCTTTCAGTAAATTTAAAGCTATCCTATTAAGTCAGCCAGTGCTCGCTACTCCAAATTTTGCTAAGCCTTTTAAGATGGCTGTTAATGCAAGTGATACAGAAGCTGGGGCTGTTTTGCTGCAAGAGGATGATCAGGGTATTGAACACCCTGTATCTTATTATAGTAAGAAGTTCACTCCACCTCAAAAGAACTACTCAGCTATTGAGAAAGAGCTTTTGGCCTTGATTTTGGGTTTACAGCATTTTTCATTTTATTTGTGTTCTGGTTTTGACCCCATAGTCATTTATACCGATCATAACCCACTGAAATTCCTTAGTAAGTTTAAAGATAAAAATCAGAGATTGACAAGATGGAGTCTACTTCTTCAGGAGTATTCATTAGACATACAGCATGTCAAGGGGAAAGAAAATGTTATTGCAGATTGCTTATCTAGACTTTAGACAGATTGTTTTAGAGTAATAAGAAATTTCCTTTGTAAATTTCTTTTTCTTTGTGGGGAGGTGTTACATAGCCTATGATTTCATCATCCTTTGTATAATTCTAACGTACAGTATGCTGCATGTTTGATCACGATTCGCCTCGTGGCTTCCATAGTGACCAGGCTAGCGTGTTTCACCTCACTCCCCCCTTCTCCCCCTTATATTAAAGTCGTTCTTTCTGTTGTTCAGAGCAGGATTGTCAACTCTTTGTCCCCTATAGCTTCATTTTCGTGTCCTTCTTACAAGTTGTATCAAGCTCTGCCGGCCCCTATATAATGAGCTCAGTCTCTGCATTATTGCCACTTAGATCTACTCCTCATTTTGTTCACATTTCTGTCCTCCCCTGTACAGTTGTTATTATTTTTGTGAGTGCTCAGGAAGTCTCCAACCATCTAGCTGCTGTGTAATTTGAGTATAAGTGTTATTACATTTTTTTGTTGTACTGTATAGCATAAGGTGTTAATTCGTAGGCCTGGTAAGGTTTTTGTGGTTCATGTGGAGTTTTTGATGTCAGCCATTATTGATAATATTTTGTATCTGTAATAATATATCTTGCATTAACTGAGCATTATCCGGTTTTCTCATTTTATCAGGGCTGACTTAGATAAATTTACTCTTGCTAATTTCGTGTTAATAGAGACTATTGCAGTTAACCATATATTTAACCTGTTTTTTGCCATTACATTATCCTTATGAGTCCTGAATGTTTAGTTGTTAGTTTGAGCATTAAACTTTAACTTGTAATTTTACCTAACTCTTTTGTTTTGAACCTGGAATTTTGCGGGATAGTAGTGATTTTAGTATTCTCACTTGAAGTGTTCATTATCTCTCTCTGTTCCGTAACAATATATATATATATATATATATATATATATATATATATATATATATATATATATATATATATATATATATATATATATATATATATATATATATATATATATATATATATATACACACTGCCACATACTGCTACTACTACTACTAGTACTACTGGTCTTTCTCCTACTTTTTTTTTTTTTTTTTTTTACATGTCCGGCTCTGGGCAAAGGCTTCATGGCCTATTTCTCGGGGGAAGTGACTTATCCCAAGGCCCAGTAGTCCTCCTACACCTCCACATGTCACTGCTTCGGCGCTAACACCCACCGTCCATATTGAATACATGCTAGGGCTGTCTCATACAGGACTGGTGTATTGGTATTAGCGGGGGTATTTTTACGACAGGTCGGCGGGTCATCTGGTAGATCAGGATAGTCTGCTTTTTAGGAAATTCAGATCCTTAAACTGTTCCCCGCCCCATTTGGGAATTGTGAAGATCAAAGCCAACCTTCCTAATACAGTTCACCATTTGGAGTTGTAATGTGAAGGTTAACACTAACCCTCAAATTACAATCCGTTAACCCCAATCACGCCAACGGCTGTGATTACCAACCATCTACTATTACTATTATTATTTTATTTTACTGCTGCTACTACTACTACTACTACTACCACCACCACCATCACTGCTACTACTACTACTACTACTACTACTTCTGCTCTTTCTCCTGCTGCTACTACTATCACCTGCCAAAGTGTCACTCGAAATTGTCAAAACTAGTGTAACACATAAATAGTCAAGCTACTACGATTGCAACTGATTTTACAACATAGAGCATATCTGGAATCAATCGAAATTCAAAAACATGCAGTGTGCTAAAAGATTAGATACAAATGTATTGCAAGGCATATTAAGCACTGTATATTATGTTGTTCACTCAAAATGATTTATTGTTACAGATATACAATGCCCAATTTTCCATATCTCGTAAGGACTATTAAAAATGCACAAATTCGACATAGCTCACACTGAACAGACAATACATCACAATAATATGTAACTGATGCTAGTAACTTGTTTACAAACTCATTCATGTTGATCATCAAATCGTGGGCTGCGTAGTGGAGCATCAGCGATTTGTGGGGGACATAGGCCCCCCCCCCCACACGCCCCCTGGTAGTTAGCTATTGTCCTCTCCTCATTTCCACTTTAGTGGCTGCCTATTTGCTTCTTCTCCTGAAGTGTCAGAACTCTTCACGCAGACTTTTCCTTCCAGTTTCACTTTGGAAGATTCTCGTGCTGTCCCTCCATCTCCTTCCTCCTGTGACTTCCTTAAGAGTGGCATTAAAATTTCTTCTACTACTTTACTTTCTACCTTCATTAGTATCAGTTCAAATAAAGCATATGGGCCTGATGAGGTCCGTAACATTGTTTTTCTCAAGAACTGTGTCCGTGTGCTGGCGCAATACCCAGGTATATTCTTATGCCTTTGCCTGCAAGCTTGTACCTTTCTTTTTTGTTGGAAGTTCGTTCTTATTAATCATATCTCCAATGATGTGCGATCGTCCACAGCCGTCTAACTATTAGCCAGTTGCTTTAGTATCCTGTATTTCTGAATATTTCCAATCTACTCCTATTTTTGAAATTTAAACACAATTCCTATCGTAGCCTTGTATTCGGTCGTCATTATGGGTTCTGCCAGGGACGCCCCACTGATAATCTTCTCAGTTTCCTCTCAGAAAACTGATCATCATCCTCTCATGACTATGGTAATAGGTTTTCCATTATATGTATATCTCAAAGGCTTTCAACTGAGTGTGGCATAAATCTTTAATTCCTAAACTGTCCTCTTATGGTTTCTATGTTTCTAGCTGTGCTTTTACCTGTAGCTGCTTTTGTGGTCCTTTTATTGCTGTTCTTGTAAATGACCACTCTTCATCAATAACCTTCTGAGCTGCTCATCTAACCATATTCTCTCATATACTATGGACTCCACCCATCGCCTCTCCATTCGATTCCCACGGCAGTTTCTTCAACATTTATGGGATTATGCAATGGCAAAACTAATATCTGACTTGGTTCATATTATCTGAAGTGGATAAAAGAAACTTTTTTCATTTTAATGCATCGAAAGCTCAGTTCCCTCTTCTTTCGAGCCACGAAAAATATTCACAGCCGTATTCTTTAATATTCAACAGCACAAAATTTAACCCCTAAAGTCTAGTTGACGGAACTGGTTGTTGGATATGCGGAGTGCAGGAACGCCCAGCAGATGGATATAGCCATTTTTCTTGCACAGTTTGAAGTGCCAGAAAGCTTCTTTTGTCAACATGGCGTTACATGTGTGATGCTGCTGGCATCTGCCCAGCCCATGCGACCTTCACCCATGCCAAGCCTCCCACTCATGCAAGGAACAGATTAAGTGGAAATGCCAAAAAAGGAAATGGAGGTGTCAGTGTGGTCATACACGAGCCGCCCTGTCCTGCACAGACAGCCCAATCTAGGTACGGCCTCGTGGACTCATCCGAATGCAGTTTCGCCACTACTCCGAAACTGACTTCTCTTCTTAACCTTTACATTCCACAATGCATCCACCTTGGGACATTTGCAGTAGAGACACGAGTGACTGCAAAATATTTTGGTCTTTTCCTGATTGTTCTAGCTGAGACATGATGTTTGAAATGATGAATTTTTTGTAAATATTGTTGGGTATTGCAAGATAGCTGTCCGATTCTATGCGAGGCTTTGAGGGCTGATTTTGTGTCATCTGTAGATATCCTTGGAGTTTCGTTCTCTCAGGGCTAACTGTGTCATGCAAAAATAATATTACCTCTCATGCAAAATCTGACTTTGAGATTTGCATTGCTAGGACAGTTCTGTGCTTTCTTAACTCACACTTGTTGACTTTGTTTAAAGATTTCATTCGCCCCAATGTGAAATACAACTTTAATGTGTGTGTGCCGAGGGGAATGGGGTCCTCCATACAAAACTCACCTAAATGGGATGAAGTCAAAGGCTTTTCTTCTTGTCAACTTCCCTCCTCTGACTCTCTTAAATCTCTCTCTTTATGCCACACTGTTGCCTCTGTCACTTTGCCTTTGCTATTGCATTGGTCACTACTTTTCTGAACTGTTTGCTTGTATCCTTCTTGGTACCTGTCTGGCAGCAACGATACTCTCAGTCTTTCATATATCCAACAGATTAACACTGGAATTGTCACCCTCAGTCAGAATTTTCCTTTGTTTACAACCTTCAGTCGTTTTACATACATGCATGTCGAAATGATTGTATCTTGAATCTGGCTCCCTTTTTTCTCTTTCAGCTGGGACCATCATTGAAGAATTTCAGTCTTTAGTTTCTTTTTCTCTCCAAAAAGTAACATATATATATATATATATATATATATATATATATATATATATATATATATATATATATATATATATGGAACCTCTGTGGTACAGTGGTAAAGTGTGCCTTTTCGTATATGGGAGAATCAAGGCTCGTGCCCCGGCAGGGTAAGAATATATATATATATATATATATATATATATATATATATATATATATATATATATATATATATATATATATATATATATATATAAAGCCTCAGTGGTAAAGTGTGCGTTTTCGTACATGGGAGAACCAGGGTCCGTGCCCCGTCAGGATAAGAAACTTTGGGAATGTTCTCCCGGCCACGAACTGCTTTGGCAGACATAAGAGGTGCTGTGGTTAAACCAGTGTCGCATACTATAAAGTATGCTTGCACCCAGTCGGCTTGTTTGGGTCGATTGCACTTGGTTCACAGACTACACTCACATCCAAAGCCACTCCAACACAACAGTTACACTTAACAACACTTCTCACCCTACATTCAATCTCTACCAGACAGCCTAAGCAACTTGATAGAAATACATTGGCTGTATCGTCCCCGCTTCGGTCGGGATAGGCCGGTCATGCTTTGGGCACTCAAGCGGCTGATGATGATGATTATATATATATATATATATATATATATATATATATATATATATATATATATATATATATATATATATATATATATATATATATATTGTTACGGAACAGAGAAAGATAATGGACACTTTAAGTGAGAATACTAAAAATCACTATTGTCCCGTAAAGTTCCAGGTTCAAAACAAAAGAGTTAGGTAAAATTACAAGTTAAAGTTTAATGCTCAAACTAACAACAAAACATTCAGGACTCATAAGGATAATGTAATGGCAAAAAACAGGTTAAATATATGGTTAACTGCAATAGCCTCTATTAACACGAAATTAGCAAGAGTAAATTTATCTAAGTCAGCCCTGATAAAATGAGAATACCAGATAATACTCAGTGAATGCAAGATATATTATTCTATCTATCTATCTATTGCCAGACGCCTCAGTCCCGTTTGGGGTGGCCACAAACAAATCGCCTCCAAGTCGCCCTGTCCCCCGTCATTTCACTCCCCTGCTCCCAACTCACACCCCCCTCTCTCATATACCTCTCCACCCCATTCCTCCATCTCATCCTCGGCCTCCACCTCCCTCTTTCCCCCTCCACCTCACTCACATACACTCTCTTCGTCAGTCTTTCACCCTCCATCCTCTCCACATGGCCAAACCACCTCAGTATGTTCCTCATAACGCTTCCTATCACATCCACATCAACACCACAACGCTCCTTTATATCCTCATTCGTCAGCCTGTCTGTCCATGTGACTCCACAGGCTCCTCTTAAATAACTCATTTCCACTGCTCTCACTCTTGACTTGTGTCCTTCCAACAACGTCCAAGCTTCACTTCCGTACGTTAGAGGTGGTATCACAATACTGTCATGTAGTAACTTTTTCACTTCCATGCTCACTTCCCTGTTTCTTATTACTGCTTTCAAAGAACCAGCAATCTTTCTTCCCTGCTGTACCCTTTCAAGCACTTCACCCTCCAAACCTCCATCCTTACTCATCACACTACCCAAGTACTTAAACGTACTCACATTTTCCAATTCCTCACCATCCAACCTCGCTGTACATTCACTGACTTCACCTCTCTCAAAGACCATCACTTTACTCTTCCCTACATTCACCTTTAGATTCCGTTTCTTACACACTCTCCCAAACTCATCCACCAAGCCTTGCAGCTCCCCTTCGTCTTCACTCAACAACACAGTATCATCTGCAAACAACAGCACAGGGAGTTTCCAAACACTATCCTCTCTCACCAGGGCCACTCCAACATCCACTACCCTACTTTGTACCTCTTTTATTACCCCATCCATGTACAGATTGAACAACCATGAAGACATGACACATCCCTGTTTCAACCCAACTTTCAAAGAGAAAAATTCACTTAGTTCACCATCCACACGCACTGCAGCCTTCGCACCATCGTACATACTCTTCACAGCATTCAACAACTTCCCATCTACTCCATATACTCTTAACACTTTCCACAATCCTAGTCTATCCACCCTGTCATATGCTTTCTCCAAATCCATGAAAGCCGCATATATTATTACAGATACAAAATATTACCACTGGCTGACAATATGAATTACAAAAACTTTACTAGGCCTACGAATCAACACCTTATGCTATACAGCACAAGAACAAAATGTAATAACACTCATACTCAAACTATACAGCTGCTAGATGCTTGGAGACTTCCTGAGCACTCATAATAATAACAACTGTATAGGGGAGGACAGAGATGTGAGCAAAATGAGGAGTAGATCTAAGTGGCAATTAATGCAGAGACTGAGCTCATTATATAGGGGCCGGCAGAGCTTGATACAACTTGTAAGAAGGATGCGCAAATGAAGCCATAGGGGACAAAGAGTTGACAATCCTGCTCTGAACAACAGAAAGAACGACTTACTCTACTATAAGGGAGGAGGGGGGGAGTGAAGTAGAACACGCTCGTGATCAAACATGCAGCATACTGTACGTTAAAATTACACAAAGGATGATGAAATCATAGGTTATGTAACACCTCCCCACAAAGAAAAAGAAATTTACAAAGGAAATTTCTTATTACTCTAAAACAATCTGTCCAAAGTCTAGATAAGCAATCTGCAATAACATTTTCTTTCCCCTTGACATGCTGTATGTCTAATGAATACTCCTGAAGAAGTAGACTCCATCTTGTCAATCTCTGATTTTTATCTTTAAACTTACTAAGGAATTTCAGTGGGTTATGATCGGTATAAATGACTATGGGGTCAAAACCAGAACACAAATAAGATGAAAAATGCTGTAAACCCAAAATCAAGGCCAAAAGCTCTTTCTCAATAGTTGAGTAGTTCTTTTGAGGTGGAGTGAACTTCTTACTGTAATAAGATACAGGGTGTTCAATACCCTGATCATCCTCTTGCAGCAAAACAGCCCCAGCTTCTGTATCACTTGCATTAACAGCAATCTTAAAAGGCTTAGCAAAATTTGGAGTAGCGAGCACTGGCTGACTTAATAGGATAGCTTTAAGTTTGCTGAAAGGGGATTCAAAGTTATCGGTCCAGACAAATTTAACTCCCTTTTTCAGTAGGTCTGTAAATGGTGATACAAGAATTGAAAAGTTAAGAACAAATCTCCTGTAATAACCTACCATTCCCAAAAATCTTTGTAACTCTTTCCTACTTTTAGGTCTGGGAAGATCACTTATAACCTGAACCTTAGCTCCTGGTGGTGCAACATGTCCATCATCAATTACGTACCCAAGGTACAGAACTTTAGCTTGACCAAACTCACACTTTGATAAATTAGCTACAAGATTAGCCTGAACCAAACGCTCAAGAAATTTACTGACATGGCATAGGTGATCTTTCCAGTTGTCACTGAAGATTAATACATCATCAATATAAACAACTCACCCTGCCAAACCCTCAGTTACAACATTCATGAGGTTCTGAAATGTGGCTGGTGCATTCTTCATACCATATGGCACTACAGAACATGCAAAAGTCTTTCCTAGTGTTACAAAACATGAGATCTCCCTAGCACATTCAGTCATAGGTACTTGCCAGTATCCCTTTAACAAATCAAACTTACTTATGTACCTAGCCTTTCCGATCTTGTCTATGCAATCTTCCACGCGAGGGAGAGGGTAAGTGTCTGCTTTGGTTATCTGATTAACACGTCTGTAGTCGATGCAAAGCCGCTGTGACCCACCTGGCTTAGGGACTAGAGTGACAGGAGAACTCCACTCGCTCTGACAGGGCTCAATCATCTTGTGGTCCAACAGGTAGCCAAGCTCCTTCTGGATGAGAGGAACTTTCACTGGGTTCACACGGTAAGGAGGCAGTTTAATTGGCTTTGCGTCTCCAACATCGACATCATGCATCAACACAGTGGTTCTTCCTGGAGTGGCACGGAACACTTGCGGGTACTCCTGCAGTAATGCCGAAAACTCCTGCCTTTCCTCGGGAGCTAGATGAGAAAGCTTAGTCTGGAGATCATTCACGATATCAGGATTCTTCCCCAAACTATCACTCAGGCTCATGCTGCATGGGAGAACTTCACTTGCAGACTCGGGTGGAACAGCTACAGTGCAGACTGGGTTATTTTCGTCCCACCTGTGATATAACTTTAGCTTGTTGTTGTGACAAAGTTGCTTGTTCTTTCTACGATCTGGTGTGGCGATGACATAGTTGACATCACTGAGTTTCTTCTCCACGAAATAAGGACCACTAAACTTGGCTTGAAGAGGTTGCCCATGCACTGGTAGCAGAATCAAAACCTGATTTCCTGGCTGAAAGTAGCGTAACATGGACTTCTTATCATACCAAGTCTTCATCTTCTCCTGAGCAGCTCCTAAATTCTCTCTCGCCAGCTGTAAAGCAGTGGACAGCCGTTCTTTGAACTTCATCACATACTCCAGCAGGTTGACGTCATCTTCCTCCGACAGCCAGCATTCCTTGAGTAACTTAAGGGGTCCTCTTACTTCATGGCCAAACAGTAGTTCAAAGGGTGAGAAGCCCAGTGATTCATTTGGAGATTCTCTTGCGGCAAATACAACGAATGGAAGACCTTTATCCCAGTCTTTCTGATGTTCCAAACAGTATTTCTTGAGCATCGATTTGAGTGTTTGATGATCTCCAACGCTCCTTGGGTCTGGGGATGGTAAGCTGAAGACGTGATCTGGGTGATGCCCAACTCTTTCAGAGACTGCTTGAAAACATTTGACATGAAATTACTTCCCCGGTCTGACTGTACCTCCTTGGGCAGACCAAACTTTGTGAAGAACCCTAGCATTTCCTTAACCACGTTCTTTGCTGAGATATTTCTAAGTGGAATGGCTTCAGGATAACGAGTAGCCATATCAATCAGGGTCAACACATAAGAAAATCCTGAAGAAGTCTTAGGAAGAGGGCCCACAATATCCACCAACACACGGGTGAATGGCGCCTCAAAAGGAGGAATGGGAACTAGAGGTGCAAACTTTTCGGTCTGATTACACTTCCCCACAACTTGACAGGTGTGACAAGACTTACAATACCAGGAAACATCCCTGAAGATACCTGGCCAGTAGAAGTGTTTCAAAATGCGTGCCACAGTCTTCCTCACTCCAAGGTTTTCCTGCCAAACTGGAATCATGAGCCACTCTAATGATATCCTGCCTACAAACACGAGGGATGACAACTTGCTGTACAACCTCCCATTCACAGTCGGCTGATGCTGTTGGGGGTCTCCACTTCCTCATAAGTACTCCTGACTTTATATAATAACAAGCAGAAGCACCAGCTGACTCTACCTCACTGCAAGCAGAGTTAGCTAGACCTCTCAACTCAGGGTCAGCAACCTGCAACTCAACCAACTCTTGACGAGACAAATTATCAACACTACGGGGTACTGCCTCATCTGGTGAGTGGTCCAAATTAGCAAGAAAAGTGTCAGCTAGGATAACATCATCATCATCATTAACTTTAGACTTAGCCCTAGTGACAGCACATGCAGAGAACACATCAGGGACATCACAATTCTGGGCCACAGCCACTGGCTCACTAGACAACTGAGGAGCTGGACACACTTGACTTCCACCAATATCATTTCCAAGTAAGAAAGTTACTCCTGACATTGGGAGTGTCTCAACCAACCCAACCATAACGGAACCATTAACAAAACCAGAATTCACTCTGCACAGAGGGACAGAGAAGTAATTATTCCCTACACCTTGTAAGATTACAGTTTCATCAGAGGAATTAACATTAGAGCCTAGAACACTGGTCAGCATAAAGGATTGGGAAGCACCTGTATCACGATATATTTTAACTGATTTCCTGTCATTGCTGTCCAGAGGACTGACAAAACCATCAGACAGGAAATTAGCACATGAACTCTTGAGAGTGTCACCCACGTTACTGCTCAAAAGAGGAGCTTCATCATGAGAATTTAATTTACCCCTCAAAGCAGGTTCAGTTAACTCAGTTAAAGAATTCTGGGAACTCTCAAGGGTGGATACTAGACCAATTGACTGAATATTTAAAGACTCCTTTTTGTTCACATCACGCTGTCTCCTGAAACATTTCTCCGTAGTATGACCAAGCTTACTACAATAAGTACATTTACGTTTCTGAAATCTAGAGGTGAAGCTGGTATTTCCTTCCTGAGAAACATCATCTTTATTCTCTTTCCTGTTACCTGTACTCTGAGTAGAGGCAACGTACTTACTCTCAGCTTTCCTTTTTTCTCTAGAATATCTCTTGTGAGTGAGAACATATTCATCAGCTAAAACTGCAGCATCAGACAAATTATCTATTCTTCTCTCATCAAGATATAGGCTTACATCATTATTAATACACCTTTTGAAGTCCTCCAGCAAAATCATCTGCTTAAATTTACCATAATCAGAATCCACATTCTTAGAATTTAACCACTGCTCTAACAGATCTTCTTTGATTTTTGCATACTCAACATGGGATTGCTTATCTTGCTTATAAGTTGTCCTAAATTTTACTCTATAGGCTTCAGGAACAAGCTCATAGGCCTTAAGAATCAAGCTTTTAACTACATCATAATTATCACATTGATCCTGAGGCAAAGATGCATAAGTTACCTGAGCTTTACCGGTGAGAACAGTTTGAAGGAGTTCTGGCCAATACTTTTGGGGCCAATTAAAACCTGTAGCTACCCTCTCAAACAACTGAAAATACTTTGTTAAATCAGATTCATTAAAAGGAGGGACAAGTTTAACTTTTTTAGCCACATCAAAATCATCAGAGGTAGATGATCTAGTTCCACCTTGTTTCATGCGATACTCATGGTCTGCCTGAATCCTAGCAAGTTCAATTTGTGCCTGAGCCTGTACCTGTGCCTCCTGAATACGAGCATTTGCCTGAAATTCAGCCTCCTTAGTACGAGCCTCCTGCAGGGCTAGCTGTAACTTAGCTATTTCAATCTGCGTTTGCTCATTTGGAGGAGTTACATTAAACAAGCTTTCATTAATCATGTCAACAATTTCATCTTTAGAATGATGAGAGCAAACAACAATTCCCAATTGTTGAGCAACAAGCTTAAGTTCATTCTTTGTTCGGTTTTCTATATCACACACTGTTTGCACATTTGACAAAAAATCTTTGGCTTCATCAAGCGTAGTAATAGCAGACATCATGAATAAATCACAGTCACAAAATATCAAGCAATATCCTTATGATAATATCCTGAATATCCTGATAAGAGGTCGCCAAATTTATGTTACGGAACAGAGAAAGATAATGTACACTTTAAGTGAGAATACTAAAAATCACTACTGTCCCGTAAAGTTCCAGGTTCAAAACAGAGGTAAAATTACAAGTTAAAGTTTAATGCTCAAAATAACAACAAAACATTCAGGACTCATAAGGATAATGTAATGGCAAAAAACAGGTTAAATATATGGTTAACTGCAATAGCCTCTATTAACACGAAATTAGCAAGAGTAAATTTATCTAAGTCAGCCCTGATAAAATGAGAATACCAGATAATACTCAGTGAATGCAAGATATATTATTACAGATACAAAATATTATTACCACTGGCTGACAATATGAATTACAAAAACTTTACTAGGCCTGCGAATCAACACCTTATGCTATACAGCACAAGAACAAAATGTAATAACACTTATACTCAAATTATACAGCTGCTAGATGGTTGGAGACTTCCTGAGCACTCACAATAATAACAACTGTACAGGGGAGGACAGAGATATGAGCAAAATGAGGAGTAGATCTAAGTGGCAATTAATGCAGAGACTGAGCTCATTATATAGGGGCCGGCAGAGCTTGATACAACTTGTAAGAAGGACGCGGAAATGAAGCCATAGGGGACAAAGAGTTGACAATCCTGCTCTGAACAACAGAAAGAACGACTTACTCTACTATAAGGGAGGAGGGGGGGAGTGAGGTAGAACACGCTCGTGATCAAACATGCAGCATACTGTACGTTAGAATTACACGAAGGATGATGAAATTATAGGCTATGTAATAATATATATATATATATAAATCACTCTCATGAAAGGTGGAGATTCACGGCTCAGCAGCCTAAGCTGGCATGCCCATTGGACAGGACTTAGCAACTAATTGGTCCCTCAGCATCTCGGTGACAAAGGCGTTTCTTCGTAATCCATCTAAATGTCCAACACTAGAATACAAACATCGTTGTCATCTTGAGGAGGTTATCTAGATGTTCAGTGCAAGAGGTGAAGAGAAAGAATATGAGATGGGTATTATAGAGACCGCTGAAATTATTAGTGACAAAAATATGAACAAAAGCGAAACATAAGTTATAGGAGCAGAAATATATAATCTTGAATAACTGGGTGAAGCAAAGAAAGATGATAATAGATGCAAGTGTGAATGGACTGACAGTGATAGGTAAGAACATGAAAGGATATGTTATGGAGGAAGACTGCTGGGCCTCAGGCAACAGACTTTAATGTTTATACTCTGAGTCTGACATATAAAAAAGGGCGACATATTTTCTACTTCATCTTTGCTACCATAGATCGAGTTTACTTAACTTAAGAGGCCTCCCTGGCAAATAATGGGAAATAGAAGACAGTATTATCTCCGTCATGTAATAAAGTCACTGAATAAAATTGTCAAGTAGGAACAGGAAAAAAATATTGTTGATGTATCTGGTTTAAATTGTCAAATATAAGAAAGATGAATCAACAGGACACAGAGGAAATGTCTAAATTATTCCCAAACATAGAAATGATAGGTAACGAGATTAGTAGTTCCAGTCAGGTACTTCATTGCAGACAATTACGGCAGAACTAGACCAAACTTTTTTCTCGACGGCATTAATTAGCTTGCTGAGAGTTTTCCATCTCTCTCTCTCTCTCTGTCTCTCTCCCTAGGATTGGGGCTCGGGGACAGGTATTGTTTTCATTCGGTTTGTTTGTCTCCCTGTTAACAACTTTACGCGAAAAGTACTGGTGCGATTTTGACTAAATTTACAGGGATGATGGGCTATGACCTCTGATCACCTGATTAAATTTTTGGCCATATTGGGCCAAGACCCAGGCTGTAGGCACAAAAATGTAAAATGTAAATATCGTTTTTTCGCCATTACTTCTTTCAAATTCGTCATATCGACATGAAACCAATACCTAATGGTGATCTTTCAAATCTGCATCCTATAACATGTCTCATAACATCAGGGGGGTCACCCCCTGGTTAGCAGTAGGGGAGTCTGTCAGGTGGGTCGGGCCTAAAATTTCAAATGAACATAAAATCGTCAGTTTTCACCCGATTTACTTCATTTTTGATAAGTGACATCTTTGAGTAGATATCCTGTTGTGTTTATACGTCAGCACTAAAACGGCTGCCGGGAACGCGTTTGCTGTGCCTTGGCACTGCTTTCTGTTACATGTGATTCAAGAAAAATGTCTTAAGGCTTTATGTGATTAAGCAACATAACTACAACCATAAAATGCCTATCTGTTATAGATTAGCGTTAAGAATGTACAGAGAGGTAAGTGTCAGTAATATTAAGTTTTGTTTGCTGATGTCTTGGTCATATTCTTAATATGGTCATTCCCAACAGATGGCTGTTTGTTGGTTGGTTAAGTAATGTATATGGAATTGATTTTTTTTATACTATCATATCATTTGACAGTACATTTAACATACAAACTATGGCGGATCCAGGATATTTTCTTTGAGAGGGGGGGGGGATTGAATTTCCAGTGTCTAGAGTCAGTGTAGTGTGCGACTGTAGACATCCTTGATTGAAATAGGTGATCAGCATGATAAAGAGAGGATATGGTTCCTTCCAAGTGTCATAGTCCATCACAGTAGTGGCACTAACCATCTGCTTTGTGTATCCTGTCCATCACATTTTTTGAGGAAGCGTGGGGACGTCTTTTGTCTGTTGGGTCTACTGTACAGTATATATAACATTCGCCTTGAATGTTATACTATGCAAGCAAAGTAAATGAGCTGAGTGAAATATACAGTATATGAACTACTTTACAGTAGGTCTACTGTACATACGAATTTCTTGCCAGAACACTATTTATTTAAAAACGATCCCTCACAAAAATCGACGAATAACACTCATCAAACTATGTAATGATAAAATGAGAGTAATTTGTAGGATAATGTGTCGTAAATATGAGATAAAATGATATATCAATGATGAGTATAATGGACAAGAAGAGACATAACAGTTTACAAACTGAGACAATACCAGTATTAACAAGACACATTTAGGAACAAAAAATTTAACCTAGTGTAGTAGCATTGTTCTCTGGCATCTTTGGCAACGGAGATCTGATTCTGGTTAATGAATTCATAGTACCAATTGTACAGTATGTATATATATATATATATATATATATATATATATATATATATATATATATATATATATATATATATATATATATATATATATATATATCACACACACACACCGTACCCTTGCGTACAGTACGGTACTTTTGTCATACAGTACTGCCGTATTGGACTAAATCCGCACTGGACATACAACAGACCTTATGGGAAAATGAACAATGTGAGACAAGCCTTGACAAAGTACCTGCTGAATTCAACTTAACTACGTTTTGACACAACTAATATTTTACTAACCTTTAAGGTGAGTGGTGCTGGGCTTTAGGGGGAAGGGGGAAGGGGTATCCGAGGCTGTAGGAGGTCTTACTGACCCCCTGAAGGAGAGCCTTCAGGATTCTGAGGAGACGTCTCTGCCTCAACCTCCCTCATAAATCCCTCATAGTCACACACTGACACATCGTCGTCTTCGACATCAGGGGAAAGTGCAATACTGCAATGTGACTGGCACACGTCACGAGGAAGGCGTATTGGAAAGGGATGGGCGTAATCGATTATTTGTAATCGATTACTTCGATTACTTCTTAAAAAAAATGCAGTAATCGATTTTTTTTTCTATAATCCATTACATGAAACGATTACTACTCAACAAAAATGCATAAAAACAGAGTAGTTTATTAATGTCAATGTTTCTCTTTGTGTCATACTTTTCCATGATTGAAACATTTAATTGGTCTAGAGTGCATTTTTAAGGAGCTGTGCCTTGTCTTATTAGTTCTGCATATTTCACAACTTTTTATTTTGTACATGGGTTGTTTGCAATATTTTTGTTTTATGAAATATTCTGATCGCACAGATGCTCGTTGATTAAGTTTATTTTAGGGTGAAAGGCTTGAGTAGCCGACAAGTTGATGAGAGAAACATCTTGAGAGGAGAAGCCTTTTATTTACGAGGCTTCGCTCCTACAGAGCTTCTTCACATCGAGTGATCGAGCCACTCGATGTGAAGAAGCTCTATCGGAGCGAAACCGAAACGTCATCTATAAAAAGCTTCTCCTCACAAGGTGTTTCACTCAAGTATATATTACTTCTCTGAACAAAACGATGTTGTTGGTTTGTTTGCATATTTTTGGAAATAAATATTTTTCTAGTATAGGCTAATCCTTTTATGTGTGGCACAAGAGCGTTTGTATTATATGGAGAGACACAAGTCAAGAGTGAGAGCAGTGGAAATGAGTTATTTGAGAGGATCGTGTGGAGTCACATGGAGAGACAGACTGACAAATGAGGATGAGATGGAGCGTTGTGGTGTGGATGTGGATGTGATAGGATGCATTAGGAGAGACACACTGAGGTGGTTTGGCCACTAAAAGATCGAACTCTCCAAAATGATTTGATGGCAACTGTGCCAGAGCAACAATCCAAAAGTTATTAGCATGTAACTCATACTTAAAATAAAAATATCTGAATCACTCTCTCAATTTAAAATTGCTAGAAATCATGCAAAAGCTATTATAGATCTAGCGAAATCAAACATTCCTCAAAGGCAAGCATCAGAACTACTTAACAACCCTAATGACAGTAGAATATTCTGGTCAACTCTTAATTCTTTCAATAATAACTTTAACCAGACATCTTCCATTCCCCCATTAAAATCTTCAGATGGCAACATTACAAATGACCCGCGTGGGAAAGCGGAGTTTGTCAGTACTTTTGCCAGCGCCTCTCTGATGCCAGCTCTCACTCGTCGATGTCTGGCAAGGCCTCTGCCTCCCCCCCTTCCCCGAAGCCTCCTCAGCAGCAGCCTACCGGCCCTGCCACTGTGCCAATGGTGAGAAGCGAGAGTGGCGCCTTTCTGATGCTAGCTCTCATTCGTCAACATCTGGCGAGGCCTCTGCCTCCTCTGTCTCTCCTAGGAACTACGGGGACCATTTCCCGTGCACGAACTGCTGCCTCATCCCCCCCTTCCACCTTGGCACATGCAGCCAAGGTTGGACGTGTCCATGAGGCGATAGAGGAGGAAGTTTTGGCTCCTTCTTCTCCTCCTAACACCTCTTCCAGCGAGCCTTTAGTGGTGCTGCACGTAAGTCCGCCCCTCCTTCCAGGGACCCTCGTCGCCCAGCACCCGACCCTGCCATGTCGTCTCCTACTGCCACTTCAGATGCGTGCAAAGGCAATGGCACTGAAGAGCCACATCCCAGCTGTGCATGCTCTCGCTGCAGTTCCCTCTTCTGCTGCACCTGCTGCCTCTCCCGATGATGAAGGCTTCATCACTGTGATGCGGAAGACACAGTGAACGCCACAGGGAAACGCCCTTCCACCTACATCGAAGCCTCCAGGGTCTCGACGGCCACCCCCAGCTGCACGCCCCTCGGTCTTGGTCGTGGCTCCTCCGCCTCCATGCTCTACTTTTCCGGCCTTTCGTGTCCCTCTTCAGGATGGATACAGCGCCAGCTACGACGCGGTGGCGGCTCTGGAGCGACCTGCCCGGCCTCACGGCTATGAATCGCTTTGGCTGCGATGAAAGCTGTGTGCTGATCCCCACAGAAGAGGGATCGTATCTTTGCTCAAAGGAGGTGGCCCTGATCATCAGGATCGTGGATCTGCCTCAGGGCAGCCAGACAACCAAGGCGGTTGTAATGGGATATCCTCGGTGCATGCCGGTGGATATCCTACTACAACATGACCTAATCGAGGAGGCAGTATGGTGCCAGAATCAGCGGACATAGGAGACACTGCCGGTTTGTGTGACACTACAGGGCCCTCTCGTGGAATCTGTCGACCTGGACAATTGGGGAGTGTTCTATCTCCACCCCTTCACACCTGAGCCACTGCACTGTTACAGGTGTCATCGTTACAGACACCATCGCGCCACCTGCAACCGCTCCATCATCTGCGGTGTATGCAATGAAGTGCACGACACTGAGCAGTGTCTGCAGCGGCTCAAGGCAAAGGAGCCAACAACAGCCAAGTGCCCCAATTGCTCAGGGCGACACCATGCCTGGCACCGCAGTTGCCCTGTGAGGGTCCAGTGGGTAAACCAGGGTCGGGAGAGGCAGGCTGCATGGTTGTGAGAGCGGCAGGCCACCAGTGCCACGCTAGCTCCCCCAGGCACCTTCGTCTGGGGACAACAGCACCGCCCTCTTATTTCAAGCCCTCCTGCTCCAAGCGAGCAGGCATTTCCACCCATGCCTTCCGCCCTCGCTGTGGGCAAGACCATGGCAGAAGTCCATCACCCGCCGACGTCCGTCCCACCGCCACCATCCTGCTCGGTGCCCAGTCAGTCCCCCACATCTGCTCCTCCGGTGATCTCTTCCACGACAGAGGAGCTCAGGAACCTAGCAACAAAGGAAAAGAAAAAAAAAGTGTACTTTTTTTTCCTTTTCTTTGATTTATGTTCTTTTGGATTGTTTTATACAATAATTTTTTTTTTCCGTTTTTGGTCCGGGATTGGATGGGTATAAAATTGCACAAATGCCTGAGACAGTACAGGTTAAGGAATTGAATCGGAGGCTCAATGCGGCATGTAAGCAGTATCGGCGGTGCCATACATCTCCACACCACCGATACCTGGTTGCTGTTATATGACATGTGACTTCCGAGAAGCGCCGCCTTAGGGAGGAGGAGTGGATCAGATGGTGTCATACCCTAGACTCTCACTCCGTTCTCCGTGAGATGTGGAGGAGAATCAGGTCCGTCTTTGATCTGCGTCCTCCTCGTCCGCACTCCCATCATGACCCAGCTGCTGAGGCCAGCCGTCTTGCTCAGCACTTCACTGACTGCTCTGCCTCTTCCAGTCTCGCGCAGTCCGTCAGAGCCCTGCAGGTGCAGCTGTCCACCTCTTGCGCTACAGCTATTCAGGCAGCGTGTGATATGCCTGACCCAGCTGACTGTCCGATTACCGGTGGGGAGCTTCAGAAAGTGCTGCGGAACCAGGAGGACACTGCGCCGGGGCTCGACGGGCTCACGTACTCTGTTCTGTCCCATGCTGGAGATTGTGGTTGCAAGCATCTGCTTGATCTGCTCAACCTCTCATGGTCTGAGGAGCATCTGCCGAGGTCGTGGAAGACGACTGTCATCCACCCGATTCTGAAGCCTCGCGATCCCGCTGCCATTTGCCCCATCTCCCTTCTCAGCTGTGTCGCTAAGATGGCTGAGAGGGTTGTGCGGGCTCGTCTTGCTTGGCGGTTGGGACCGCTGCACCCAAGGATTTATGCTTACCATCCAGGCAGGAGTGTAACTCACTGCCTTGCGTCATTCCTTGGGGAGCTGAGGGGAGGAAGGGAAATGGCTGTCTTCTTCGACCTCAAGAAGGCCTTTGAACTGGCAAGCCCTACTGTCATCCTGGCGGTTCTTGCGGCCAGGGGTGTGGGAGGCAGGCTTTTAACCTGGATCTGGGACTTTTTCCATGATCGCTCTGGGGGGGGTCCGCTTTCAGGGGCACCTCTCCCCTTTTCATCTACATCCCAACGGCACCCCCCAGGGGGGCGTATTGAGCCTTCTTCTTTTCAACATCCTTATGGAGGGGCTCCTAACTGTGGACTATGGGCCTGGCGTTACTCTCCTCTGCTATGCCGATGATCTGGCCCTTGTCTTTACAAGAAGGGACTGCTTTACACAGGCGGACTCAGCCCTTTCATGGCTGCATGCCAGGTGCACCGAACTAGGGCTGATGATTAATTTTGACAAGACAAAGTGACTGCCATTTGGACTCCGTCCCCCAGACTTTCCAATGCTGCTTGGGGGCCATCAACTCTCCCTTGTCACTGTCCACCAGTATCTGGGGGCCTGGCTTGACGGGGATCTTACCTTTGCCTGCCTCGTTTGATACCTGCGGGAACATGCTTCTACCTGCATGGCTGCTCTTTGCTATCTCTCCAAGCAGAGTTCAGGGGCGTCATATTCTGTTCTCCGGAACTTTTATACACACACCATCCGAGCTCTTGTGGACTACAGCGCCATCTTTCTGACTGGACATGCTCCACCAGTCTCTAGATCTCTGGAGGTCATCCAGAATGATGCACTCCGTGTCATGCTGGGTGCTCCACGCTGGACCCGGATCGTCAATCAGCGTATGGAGGGTGGTTTGCCATCTCTGGCGCATTGTATTGTGCTACGAACGGCAGTTATCACTCTGCAGCTGGTGCAGTGCTGGCCCCACCTGCCTGTCTCTGCCCTCCTAAAATGCCTTCTGTGCCGCTCACCTGAGCCAGCCCCTCAGCGTAATTGGGCCCACACTGCAGCCACTGTCATTCATGGATTGGGAGCTGCTGCAAGCCTCTATCAAGATCTTGACTCTCCCTTTCCTGGATATGCTGAGCCACCATCATGGGATCCTCCTCTTTTTCAAATTGTTGGTCCTTCGGAGGCTAAACCTTGCTCATCCATTCCGGCACTCCTCCATCAGGAGGGTCTAAGTCGGGTAGTGGCTCTAGATTTAACAGACTCAGCCATCTATTATACTGATGGCTCAGTTTCCTCTGATGGCACTGCTGGAGCGGCCTTTGTTTTGGGGCAAATGGTGGAATCTTGGCGACACTCACCGGGTGTATCTGCATTCCAGGTGGAGCTTGCTGCCATCCTGGGTCCATTGCGCCATGCTCATCACCATCATTACCACCGAGTCATAATTCACACAGATTCTCTTTCCTCCCTTCAGAGAATACTCTCTTTCTCACTTCAGGACAATGTCTTTCTTCTGACGGCGATCTATACATTTGCATCCCTTCTTGTCCGCAGAGGCGCAACTATTATCCTTCACTGGCTCCCGGGACATGTTGGAATTAGCGGCAATGAGCTTGCTGATGACGCAGCATGCTCCCTTCCAAACTCCTCTACCAACTGTCTCAATCTCTCCTCTGAATCAGTCACCAGTGCAGTATTATCTGCAATCAGCAGCTGCTTCAGATTCCAATCTCCACCATCAACATTTACAAGACTCAGACCACCTAAAACTCTTGCATTCACCTCCCTTACAACACCATCCATGTAAATATTAAACAACCAAGGCGACATCACACATCCCTGTCGCAGCCCCACTCTCACAGGAAACCAATCACTCACAGTATTTCCCACTCTTACACATGCTCTACTATTTACATAAAAACTTTTCCCCCCTTTTAGTAACCTACCATCAAGTCCATACAATCTTAAAACAATCCAAAAAGCCTCCCTATCAATTCTATCATACGCTTTCTCTAAATCCATTAATGTCCAAAACACATCCTTGCCTTTCGCTAAATACTTTTCACACACTTGTCTCACAGCAAACACCTGATCAACGCATCCCCTCCCTCTCCTAAAGCCACACTGCTCATCACTAATCACTCCCTCTATACCCTCTCTAACGGACCCAGGTTCAAATCCCCGCTGGAGCAGGGAACAGTTTAAGGATTTGAATTTCATTAAATCAGGCTTTACTGATCTTCCAGAAGACCCGCTGACATGTTGTAAAAATACCCCCGCTAATACCAATACACCAGTCCTGTATGAGACAGCCCTAGCATGTATTCAATATGGACGGTGGGTGTTAGCGCCGAAGTGGTGACATGTAGAGGTGTATGGTATGTAGGAGGACTGCTGGGCCATGATAGCAGGCTGTGAAGCCTATGCCCAGAGTCGGACACATAAAAAAAGAAAAAAAAAAAATCAACAGACTTATACCCCTAAAGCTAGTACATTCATACTTATCACCCTTGCCTTTATACAACAGGA